>NC_092338.1:360668571-360990714 GCF_046630445.1 Rutidosis leptorrhynchoides
TATATATATGTAACGATTACTTGAAAAGAAAATATGTTGATATATTATATATATGGTTAGGTTTGTGATATCAATCAGAGACCAAGTCGTGTTTATTACCTTCAAGGCAAAAGTGAGTATATAGTTCCACTTTTAAACTCTAAATATTTCGGGATGAGAATACATGCATTTTATGATTTACGTTATGGACACAAGTGATTAAAAATATATATTCTACGTTGAGTTGTACCACTGGCATACTTCCCTGTAACTTGGTAACTATTATTTACATGAGGTATTGTAAACGCGAATCCTGTTGATAGATCTATCGGGCCTGACAACCCCAACCGGACTGGACGACCAGTATTCAACGGTTGCACAGTACTTCGTTTTGGTGACTACACTTGGTACGGTGTAGTAAGATTTCATAATAAAGGGAATATGCGACGTTGATTAAATGTTAAGTATGGTTATCAAGTGCTCAACAACTTAGAATATTTTTATTAAAATGTTTATATATGAAATCTTGTGGTCTATATTTATAACGCTGCCAGCATTAAACCTATATCTCACCAACTTTATGTTGACGTTTTAAGCATGTTTATTCTCAGGTGATAACTAAAAGCTTCCGCTGCAACATGTTGAATTTAAGCAAGATCTTGAGTATGCATATTTGTGTCAAAAATAAAACTGCATATCGGAGGATTTGTAATGTAAAATATGTTGGAGGTCGTATTGTTATTATCACATGTAAAGTTTGTAAGTCTAAGATTATCGCTAAACGATAATCATTATTAAGTTGTTTAAACCTTGTATTTATAATAAAAGCTATGGTTTGTATTGTAAAAACGAATGCAGTTTTTGAAAAATGTTGCATATAGAGGTCAATACCTCGCGATGAAATCATATGTTATTGTATTCATCCTTATGGTTAAGGTCGGGTTATGACATAAGCATTTTTATCAAAATTAGTATTTTTATTGTAAAGATAATACAACTTTTTTTATCTTATCATTATTACTATCATTAGTAAAAATTTTATATATTTTAGTATTATTATCATTTTTATTATCAATATTAACATTATTATTAGAAGTATCATTATTATTATAAGTATCATTATTATTAATACTATTCCTATTATTAATATTATAACAAATAAGTATTAATTATATAAAAAAATATTTAATACATATAACATAACTATATTAATATTTTTAAAAGTATATATAAAATAAAAATACTTAATTAATTAATAAAACCTATAAATTATTAAATATAACAATTATATCACTAATAATAATATATAAATTTGTTCGAATACAATTATATGTGTTAATATATATATATATATATATATATATATATATATATATATATATATATATATATATATATGATATAGGTTCGTGAATCCAAGGCCAACCCTGTATTGTTCAGTTTTGTCGTATGAATATTTTTACTACAAAATATTGGATATTGAGTTTCATTACTCCCCTTTTAAATGCTTTTGCAATATATATTTTTGGAACTGAGAATACATGCGCTTTTATAAATGTTTTATGAAATAGACACAAGTAATCGAAACTACATTATATGGTTGAATGATCGAAGCCGAATATGCCCCTTTTGCTTGGTAGCCTAAGAATTAGTAAACCGATCTACTAATTGACGAGAATCCTAAAGATAGATCTATTGGGCCTAACGAACCCCATCCAAAGTACCGGATGCTTTAGTACTTCGAATTCGTTTTTATCATGTCCGAAGGATTTCCCGGAATGATAGGGGATATTCTGATATGCATCTTGTTAATGTCGGTTACCAGGTGTTCAATCCATATGAATGATTATTTTTGTATCTATGCGTAGGACGTATATTTATGAGAAATGAAAATCTTGCGGTCTATTAAAATGATGAAAATGATTGATTATGATAACTAATGAACTCACCAACCTTTTAGTTGACACTTGAAAGCATGTTTATTCTCAGGTATGAAAGAAATCTTTCGCTGTGCATTTGCTCATTTTAGAGATATTACTTGGAGTCATTCATGACATATTTCAAAAGACGTTGCATTCAAGTAATTGAGTTCATCAAGATTATTATTAAGCCAATTATAGTTGGGATATATTATGAAATGGTATACATGCCGTCAACTTTCAATGTAAAGAAAGTTTGTCTTTTAAAAACGAATGCAATGTTTGTAAAATGTATCATATAGAGGTCAAGTACCTCGCGATGTAACCAAATGTAATGTATTCGTCCAGATGGATTAGGACAGGTCTTTACATGTGGTATCAGAGCGGTGGTCTTAGCGAACCAGGTCTTGCATTAGTGTATCTAACTGATAGTTGTTTAGATGCATTAGTGAGTCTGGACTTCGACCGTGTCTGCATGTCAAAAGTTTTGCTTATCATTCGTGTCGAAAATCATCTACTTATTATCCTTAAGAAATTACCTGCTTATCATTCCTAGTCTAGACACATCTTACTGCATTGATTGCATGAATAGTGTATAGACAAAATTATATCTTAGAGTATCTGTTATTATTACCTTTGCCTGACAGCTTCCGTAGATTCCTCCGTAACTTATGGGATTTTAGTATGATATATGCATATGTAAATTATGTATTGTAGGGTACTAATCTACATCCTATAATCTATTTCTTATCGAAAATCCTTCATTTGATCGTACGATATGGATCCCTCAACCAGTTCGAATTCTTCAGATTCCGACAGTTATTCCGACACGGATATTCACCTAAGCTCTGGAAGCAGCGTCACCAAAATGTATCAACCAATCATCCATCCCCAATTCATCTGATGTGTTCGTGATCTACTTAATCATTGGAGACAAGAAGAAGGTGATCCTTTCCACCCACCGAATTTCCCTCTTGCTGAAGAACCTGAAGCACTTACTGGCGAACCTATCCGAAACACCATTTTCAGCCTCATTTCTAGGGTAGCTCGTCACGATTATATTCTATCTACAATTCTAAACCTTATTCAGCCGCTCGTTCCGATAGACAATCATTCCGGAATAATGGAAGAAATCAACAAGCTTCGCGCTCGAGTAATCAATTTGGAGAATATAGTGCAAAACTTACCAGCTTTAGCAACAACATCAACACCAGTACCACCAACAACCCAAGTTTCAACATCACATGCCTCAACATCGCAATCTATACCTCGAGCATAATTTTCGTTCTACATCTTGTCCTACATCGATTATCTTCGTTCTACGTATCGTTCTACATCCTTGATCTTCGTTCGACATGACGATTATGTAATCTCTAATGTTTTAGAGATTATATATTCTTATTCTAACGGTAAAGCAAATGAGATTAATATCATTTTAACTCATTAAATCCATGATTACATCTGAAGAAAATATATATGTATATATGTTTTCACAAAGATTGTAATTAAAAATTCTTTTGTACAAACTGTTAATGATGAAAATATTTTAACGGGTAGGTAATAGCCAAGGAATATTTAGATTTCACATTAATAACTTACACTGTACATTCTTCAAATCTGATTCAACAAGCCATTTACTATCCTACTTACATCCACATATATACGTATTCGTTCACCGTAGAATAACCCTTTTCATTCAATTTCATATTTAGATTTTGACCTATCAGAATCCGACAAGTGGCATAATGAAAAAAACATTGGACAAAATAAAATTTGTTAGAAACAAACAAATTAACTATGAGAAATTTTGTTAAGAATCCACGCTAACAAAATCCTAGCTAACTGTTCCTAGCTAACTGTTAATTCCTTATTACATTTTATTATCGCAATTTATTTATCGCAGTTTATTTATCACAATTTATATTCTCGCAATTTTATTTATCATCATTTAGTTTCTGTTATTTATTTTACACACTTTATTTATCGTCATTTAAATACTGTTATTTACGCATTTTAAATATCGGGACACGTACACAATGTTTTGAGATATCATATCGACGCATCTATATATATTATTTAGAATAACCATAGACACTCTATATGCAGTAATGATCGAGTTAGCTATACAGGATTGAGGTTGATTCTATAATAATATATATACTTTGAGTTGTGATCGAGTCCGAGACATGTACAAGGGTCACGATACGTATTAATTAATTTGAATATTATATATTAAACTATATATGAATTATTGGACTGTTAACTGTGGACTATCGACTGTGGACTAATAACATTGGACAATTAAAATGAATTAAAATATTGATTATAACATATGAAACTAAATATTTCTTCAAGTTTGCCACTTGAGTTCATCTTAAACCTCATTTGTATCTTGACGATTACAATCTGCATCAAACCTTTCATGATTCTTGAAAACACCTCAAATGAGAGGATGAACCAACCGCACTTCATCTACGGAAGAAAAGATTGATGCATATAGTTATGCACTTGAAAACACTCGGAACCTGAGTAAACGTTTCACACGTATCTGTGCTAGCTCCTTTGGCGTTGTTATTACCAAAAATAACATTGAAATTCCTTTCCAAAGTAGCAAATTTTGTCACAGCTTCAGCAAATCAACTTCGGCTGTCATTCGAATTAGCCTTATTATAACCTCGATATATAAGTTTGCCTTTTGTCATCGATATCAGGGAACCGTTTATGTCCCACCACATTAGCAGTAAACTTACCAGCAACCTCATTGATCTTTGATTTTACAAAAAATCCTTATATTCATTGAAACCCTATCAGATACTAATCTACATCTTGTAACAATAATTGCCATACCAACTACCAGGAATTAGCAATCATTATTTCGAATCTCGCAGTGTTTCTACATCAATAGTTATATGTATATATATAACATATATCTCTTAGAATTTATGACCTTCCATTCTGAAATTCTAAAAAGGCACCCAGTCTACGAATCAATACTCTGAATGTTGAAAAAGCTGAAGGAACCAGCAAAAACTATGAATGACTTTAACAAGTCGAAAGTTTGATGATAAAGAATAGTATATTTGCAAAGCTCAGAAAAGTTGGAACTGAAAAACGGATTGAACAAACCATTAAGGAGGCTGTGGACAAATCACAAGGACTAAACCTGCCTTCAAAGAATCCAAATGATTCAGTATCTGCTGAAGTCATTAACGAATATCTTGTTCCTGACTCTAAACCCTTACGGACAAATCTTATTCATCATCTGATCTTAGATATTCTAAGATATCATCGTATCTTTCATTGTAAATATCCTCAATATTTCTAAAGATATCTTCATAAATATTCTCGTCCGATATTAATTATCTCTCCGCGCTATCTGTGTTATCTCATAAAAGGAAATTGTTTGGTTTCTATATTCTGTAAATCTTCGAATTTAAAATATGAATGGTTTGAAGTAGTGTTGGAAATTGATGCATGAGTTAGTATAATATAATGACACTTGATCAACGTGATTATATTACAGTAAGTCATGCTGAGTTTCTAATGGAACGTGATGATTCACAGACCCTACCGTCATCATGTACCATGTTACACGACTCTTACATCCTATCTAATCTCCAAACAAATCAAGAACATATTTTCTTGATAATTCTATCTTTTTCAGTGACTTCTGTTAATTTGACAAATGTTTTAGAAATATGAATTGAAGTAAAAAAGATGAGAATAATAGAACGAAAGAAGTTCTTTTATAGTGAAATATCAGACAAAGCAATCAAGACAGATTATCGCATTTAATTAGAGAGATCCTAATTTCCTTAACCCCGAGGAAATCAGATCTTATTCAGATTTCAAAGATTTTCTTCAAATCCCTTGAATTTCGGAAATCAACCATGACTACGTCACTGGTTAAGACAAACTTGCATTTACTCATTTCACTATTTAGTGATAGCTTCATTCGTACGCTTCGAGTTATCGAATTGTTTTATCTATATTGCTAAATGATGATAAAACTCTATTTATCAGCTCATATTCGTCAGGAAAACATTCTTATTGTTAGCCATGATGATCCCACTCAAATTTCGGGACGAAATTTCTTTAACGGGTAGGTACTGTGACGACCCGAAAATTTCCGACTAAATTTAAACTTAATCTTTATATGATTTCGATACGATAAGCAAAGTCTGTTAAACTAAGTCTTAAAAGTTTTGAACTGTTTCATATATTCAATTGACCATCGACTATTCCCGAGGATTCACGAACGTTTATTTATAAATAGAAATATATATATTTAAATATATATTATATATATAATGGTAATTTGTAATATTACAAAATTTAGTTATTTTAATTAATAAAGTAATATATGATATTATAACTTAAATGTATCTATATAATGTGTATTGAATATATATACATAGTTTCGAATTTATTTGGAAAATGATAGTAGCACTCAATTATCATTCGATTGATAATAAACAAGTTATAAACGGACTTGTGTGATTTTAAAATAAACGGTGATCCGAAAATGATATCTATAAATTATAAACTTATTAAAAATGTATTTAGGAGCTGTTTGTTAAATTTTAGATTTTTTTTATTTTACCCAGAAATGAGAGGGACAGTTGATGTAATTTTTATTTAACAAATTAAGGATCGAATTTTATACCATAATGACCAAAATAAATAAATATAGTTAATCTAAAAGTTTGGAATTTTTCTGAGATTTTTTTTTATCCGCCACTGATTATTAATGGAGCACGATACACTACCCAAATTAAAACTGTCAGTAGAATTTATTATTGATTCACACGTTTTAATTTCATTTAATTATTATAATTATTATAATATTATTATTTATTTCTCATTGGTTGAAGATATATCCGTGAACTTAAATGTACTGAATTGTGATATTATGGATTTGAGATTACTGTTCTCTATTAGTTTAATGAATTGAACAAGACAAATAAAATCGAACCTGAATTATTGAAAGATATTTATTACTATTATGGTTCCTGTACAAAATTGGAAGATTTGATTACTGTGTTAAATGGATTGCTAGTACGTTCTTTTTATATAAAAATAGGATATTTTATGATATTAAATATATTATATGTTATAGATTCATATTCATATTCATATATCTCTATATATGGGATGCTTATATGATACATAAACACAGACAACCTTCCACCGTCTTCAACCTATACGACATCACCACCCTCCATCACTTTGATAATTTTCCACCATCACAACTCAAGAACTACCATCGATCACCATCTCCTCAAACCATCGGCTACCTTGAACCACTACAACCATCTCATCGATCACCACTTCAAACCCGAACACCCAACGTTGGTATTGACCGGTTTCCTTTCTTCAAAAACTAACACACATTTAATCACCATCATTAAACCAAAACCACGTCACCCTCATCCATGATCAACCCAATCATCACCATATTCAAACCGTCACCCGCCATCATTATTTTATGCTACTACTATGCTTCTTCCTGTCTTATATCACGAAACAAACAACCACCATATCAACACCTTCACAAACCACGAGTTTTTCGTTTTCTTTCTTTTTCACCTCGAACAAACCACTTGATATTTCCTTCTCTTTTCCTTAATCGAACATAGAAAAATGCTTCTGCTCAGCTACTATGTCTGTTTAAGTTCGATGACCATCACAAACTTATTTATTTTCGTTCCCACTCGTTGCAACTAAGCTGTTTAATTAACCTGTCTCCATTCCCATTTCTGTTAACAACGAAGAGAAATGATATACGATGGTTGTGATAGTACAGCGAGTTCTAGTAATATTATGATGATATACGATGATAGAGTAATAATAAATGGAACCTCCTGTTGTTGTTGTTGTTGTTGTTGTTGTTATATGATCGAAACCCACATGTTTCTTGTTGCTTTTATGTTGATCACTAAACCACCATCAATCAAGACTGCAACCATCATGAATCAACTCTATCTCTCGCCTCTCTCCCTTTATCCGTAAGCCATTATCAACCTGCAATTCCTGCATAAATAACCCGTTTTGTTGCTTTAAGAATTTCTGTTTTCTATCACCTTTAAATGGTATGGTTGAAGATAAATCATTATAAAGTAATACCGAAATGATGATTGAAATGTTTATGATAAAACAACATGGATGTTTACTTTTTCCTTTCTTTTAGCCGACAAGTGCAAAAGGGAATAACCCCACTTAGTTTTAAAGCAACCGAATGGGGGCTGCTGACTACCATCGGTTTCTATTTTTTTTTCAGCCTGTTAATCTTTTAAAGCCCAAACAAGAGAATAATTTGGGCCAATTACTCATTTTTGGCCCAACAAAGAATTTTGTGTCGAGCCATTCTTGCTTCAGTCTCGGTTACAACACATATATTTCTGTTAGAACCAAATCGCGAACCAAGATGTTTATGTTAGTTTAAAGATGATGATTTGATCACTAATTAGTGTTTTCGGTTTATAATCGGATGAAGTGAGTAAGAATGATGGTTATGATGTTAATTGATGATGATGATGAGCCGTGGACATAAGATGATGATAAGGTTATACGATGATGATGATGATGATGATAGACTTGATGTTATGATGCTAGTTGATAACTGTTCGGTTATATTAAATCTTTGAATACGCGTACTGTAACTAGAATTCACGAGTGCTTCAATGGTTTGGTTGTGTAATCGGGGAACGAGAGGTCATGAGTTCGAGTCCGGGTAGTGGCATTTTATTTTTAGAAGCTTGTTTCTTCAAAGGTTATATTCTAAATTATTATTATTATTATTATCATTATCATTATCATTATCTTTATTATTATTATTATTATTATTATTATTATTATTATTATTATTATTATTATTATTATTATTATTATTATTATTATAAAAATAATACATTTTATTATTATTATTATCATTAATATTATTATTACTATCATTTTTATAATTATTACTATCATTATTATTATTATTACTATTATTAACATTAATATATTTTTTTACAAGTATTATTATTAAGTATTATTAGTATTAAGCATTTTTATCAAAATTAGTATTTTTATTTTAAAGATAATACAACTTTTTTTATCTTATCATTATTACTATCATTAGTAAAATTTGTATATATTTTAGTATTATTATCATTTTTATTATCAATATTAACATTATTATTAGAAGTATCATTATTATTATAAGTATCATTATTATTAATACTATTCCTATTATTAATATTATAACAAATAAGTATTAATTATATAAAAAAATATTTAATACATATAACATAACTATATTAATATTTTTAAAAGTATATATAAAATAAAAATAATTAATTAATTAATAAAACCTATAAATTATTAAATATAACAATTATATCACTAATAATAATATATAAATTTGTTCGAATATAATTATATATATATATATATATATATATATATATATATATATATATATGATATAGGTTCGTGAATCCAATGCCAACCCTGCATTGTTCAGTTTTGTCGTATGAATATTTTTACTACAAAATATTGGATAGTGAGTTTCATTACTCCCCTTTTAAATGCTTTTGCAATATATATTTTTGGGACTGAGAATACATGCGCTTTTATAAATGTTTTACGAAATAGACACAAGTAATCGAAACTACATTATATGGTTGAATGATCGAAGCCGAATATGCCCCTTTTGCTTGGTAGCCTAAGAATTAGTAAACCGATCTACTAATTGACGCGAATCCTAAAGATAGATCTATTGGGCCTAACGAACCCCATCCAAAGTACCGGATGCTTTAGTACTTCGAATTCGTTTTTATCATGTCCGAAGGATTTCCCGGAATGATTGGGGATATTCTGATATGCATCTTGTTAATGTCGGTTACCAGGTGTTCAATCCATATGAATGATTATTTTTGTCTCTATGCATGGGACGTATATTTATGAGAAATGAAAATCTCGTGGTCTATTAAAATGATGAAAATGATTGATTATGATAAACTAATGAACTCACCAACCTTTTGGTTGACACTTAAAAACATGTTTATTCTCAGGTATGAAAGAAATCTTCCGCTGTGCATTTGCTCATTTTAGAGATATTACTTGGAGTCATTCATGACATATTTCAAAAGACGTTGCATTCAAGTCGTTGAGTTCATCAAGATTATTATTAAGCCAATTATAGTTGGGATATGTTATGAAATGGTATGCATGCCGTCAACTTTCAATGTAAAGAAAGTTTGTCTTTTAAAAACGAATGCAATGTTTGTAAAATGTATCATATAGAGGTCAAGTACCTCGCGATGTAACCAAATGTAATGTATTCGTCCAGATGGATTAGGACGGGTCACGACATGGATTTTTCACTAGCAGGCTCCGTAACTAAACACAATAAAATACATTAAAAATCGAACCCTCGGCGCGAAGCTAGGGTTCGAAAACTAATCTTAACCAACGGCAACAAGCAAAACCACTTTCATAGACCCACATACCTCTAAGAAATCACCCAAAACATACATATTTATTTCTTTCAGAAAATTATGAACAAGTCTACGACGTAAAAAAGTCAAATAGGTATATAATGACGAGTTCAATCGTCCTAAAACCCTAAACCCCCTTCCAATTTCGGAGCTCCAAATTCTGTAAAATCACAAACCGAATTCATTTCATCTTATTCGCACACAGAACCATCTGCGCTACCATGAACAACACCATTGACGGTGTTCATCTGTCCCGTCGATTAATCCGACGGTCAATAATTGACTTCTGGCGGAATTCGCTAATTTCGAACAACATCGAGTTGCACCATTTCTGTTACCAGGTATGCATACTTCTTACTAACATAACATTTATATGATTTGTTTATCTCTTGCCTTGAAATATTTAAATTTAAATCATAAAACAAAATAATATATACCTTTGTGGTCACCTAGTGATAACTCCCCACCCCCCGAAAATTCACCTTGAAATTGGCTCGCATAGTGTACTTAGTCACAGTACATATTATAAAAAGTTATGTGATCCTATTGACAAATTATGGGTTTGATTTTTGGTGCAGTTGTTATGTTACTCCATGGCATCATCATATGAATCAAGTCTTCGCACGGCGATGAGGTTAGTTTCTCAAACGTTTTAGTATTATTTGTTTTTATGTATAGTTTGGTGATTTATGATGTGCTTATATATGTGTGCTTGTATAGCTGTGGGCTTGCCATACTGGAAAATGTTTATCATAAACATGCTATAAATATAGGTTAATTTGTAGAACGATAAGTTAAGGTGTAATTACTTTAAGGTGAATATAATCGGGTGGGTGGTTTGTATCCCCGTCAGTGATTCCAAAATTGCCGTTCTAAAGGAAAAATTACTTTAGAGATTTTGTTTTGTTTTTGAAATGATTTATTGCATTTTTAATAAATAGATGTTACTAAGTTCAGTAATTGTTGGTTTAGTGATGATTATTGTATCAAAGCGTTGGTCGTACTTATGAGTGTGTGTTCTCACTTGGTAAATGAGTTAGATAGATTGTTAATATATTTCACTTAGAAAGTGTGTTGTTCCTTTTCACGCGTCACCTATCACCTATTACAAAAAGAAATGGACATAAATTATTATTATTTTTATTATTGATATAGAGTGTATGTGTAAGGTACATATCGAAGGGTTTTAAGTAATGCTAGTTTAGTTCCTTCTTGTAAGCCTCCTTTCTAAAATAGTAATTCTTGGATTTTTGTTTCGTTGATTATTGGAAGTAATAAAAGGCTATCAGAAGGGCACCTATGCCAATGTATAAAGATATATGAATATAAAAGCTCGTTGATTTACGAGTGTTTTGACTTCTGAATCAACTAAATCGGAGTCCGTATGAAAAAGGTATGACATAAATGGTTAAGGCTCGTTCAATTTTATAGTTGTCACCGTTTTCATCATATCTTCTTCATACAGACTCCGATTTAGGCGTTGTTTGTATTTTTCAGTTTGCAGATCTTGTTATGCCTTGTGTATGCGCGCCCACCGAGATTTTTACTCCATATTATTTGTTTTATAGAAGACATAAGATAAAAAATGTCTTATTTTGTCTGCAAACTCGCAGACTTAGAAATATGCTTCTAAGTGCTGCACACAAGATTAAGTTATTTTGCAGACATAAAAACAAACAATCTTTACTATTTAGCATCCATAACTTTAGGCCACATCTTCTCTACAGACATGGTCCGCAGATCTTTAGAAAAAAACATTAAAATCAAACAACGCCTTAGTTGATTTAAAAGCCTAGACACTCGTAATTCAAAGGGTTACAAATTTCATTTTTGTTGGGGTGGCTAAAGCCCCTCTCTACCCTCACTAAGCTTTGTCCTTGTTCCTATCCCAATAGGACCTGAATCTACTCAAGGGAAATCACAAGAACATAGAGTTATATTAACAAGTTAACAAGACGACCAAAAATGTACACTTGCCATGTCATAGCTGAATACTCCCATGGGTGCTGCCCCTATACTGAGTTACCAACCCTTATACTCACGTATGTTGATTTCTAAATATGCTTTACACTAATACTTAGTCTTTATATATTAAGGGCTTAACTTTTTTGCCTATAAGATTGCATTTCTATAGCACCCATAATGGTTATATGTTTTTATAATTCATTGTAGAATCATAACTATCACTTTTTTTTCTACGGTTTATTTATCTATTATTGTTATTTTCTTTTATGTTAAGGGTAAATGAGTGTCATTGTGTATATTTAAGAATATAAGTAGTTAAAAATGTATTTTTATAGTCTTAACATCACCAAAGTTATTCTCTAAGGTTAAATTTGCAATTAACTATGTTATTATTTTTTTGGTATACTTTGGTATTCGACTCACTTTGCAAGCCAACTAATCACTGAGCGACTGCCTGCTTTGCGGGTAGCCCGGACTCCTGGAGTCATCACGGGTGAACCTACGTAGCCATGAGGGGATTATTTATTTCAACTTTGTGGATTCTAACCAAATATGGTTGTTTGCTACATTTTGGTTATTTTTTTGCATTAAATGTAAGGAAAATGTATTATTAATAGTCCATTTTGCAAATTGACTTTAGTTTCACCTCTCTAGGGTTTGTATTGTATTTGCCCCTTTCGTCCTTTGCCGCCGCTCAGTCCTTTCATCACTACTGCCCGCCGATCGTCCTTTTTTTTCTCTCAAAAACACACATTTCACAATTAATTGTCCGTAAGCATTAAAGGTATGTCAATCATGTGCTGTGTTGTACTGATTCACTTTATATATATGTATATCTTCCGTGTTTGGAGTCTTTATGTGATACACGATCTCTTGTAGTAGACGTTTTTTGAATCTAGATGAAACAGCAACTCAATTATGCCGAAACTTTCTTAGAAATTATTAATGTAGAAGGAATTTTTGTTATCGGTTTGAATTAATGTTAACCCTTTTCCGTTTCAATCTATATCTGTTTACAAGTTGTTTGCATGTTTGAGTTTATTACTCTTTATACACACTTAATCTAGATTTTCTTGCTAATTTAGCAACAGTAGTTTTTAATGTGTATTTTTGTTGTTGTAATGGTCTAACATAGGTATATGAAAATGTATAAGAATTGATGTCAATTTATGAGAGGGTCAATCATATATCCATTCTCGATCTTGAGTATGCTATGTCTGTATTTATGTTATTTTACTAGCCACTATTATATTATATTTATATTTAGCTATCAGAGTTAGATTATGCTGTCAATACACTAAAATATGTAAATCATGTGCTGTTACACAAGAAAAACACGTGCTGATCACCAACGAAAAACCAAATTCATGCCTCTTTTGACCCGCTATCGTGTTACTATACAACCCACTATGATTATATTTAGACATCATAGCTTGATTTTGCAGTCAACACACTAAAATATGTTAATCTTGTGATATTTCACAAGAAAAACATGTGTTCAGTTGTGTACTAGATAAGTAGCTTCCAAAAGTCACTTGATTTCTTTTTAGTGTTATATATGCACAGGACATCATGAAATGTGTGATTCTCTATTTATTTGCAAGTACTAACTTGTCATTTGCCTTCGCAATATACTCACCAACGAAAAACAAAATCTGTGCCTCTTTTTGTTCTCATATTGTAAAAAATAAAGCTTTTCTGATACTTTTTGTGATATAATACCTCGGTGTATATACAGTTCCGCAGGACTAATATTCGTGAATAATGGATATGGAATTACAAGAAAACCAGAGTCAGCCAAAGATGATGACAACGTGGGTTTTCTTTCTTTATATCTACTGGTTGTAATTCATGCATAATATATTCGTGTATAAGTTGATAGTTTTATGATGTGAATTTGCAGGTCAAGTAGGTTGTTTGGGAAGCCCCGCAAAAGTCTGGCCGAATCTAGCTTATCACAACTTAAATTGAAGGGGGCAATTTTAAAAAAGTAAGTGTTTATTTTTTTCACATATATATATATTTTTAACTCAATCTATCTTTATTCGTCGAATATAGTAACTGCAAAATGTGTAAGACGTTGGCCCTCTTTAGAATTAAAAAAATATATTGTATCTAAGCTCAAGTTAGTTCATTAGTGTATTCATCGTATGCTATTAGACAACATGTATGTAACACATATCTTTTGATGTATTTTTTAATAAGGGCTTCGAACAAGCATCATATGTTATTTGAGGAAGCGGGTTTACGTGATGGAACTCCACTAATATATCATTCTCACGGAAAGGTAGCCGAGTTTTATAATACTTATGTAAAATACAATATTGATTATTATTGTTTCACTCATCTAATATCATTCTCTTTCTTATAGATACTTAGTGTGGGTCTTAAAAAGGGTCGTGGAATATGGTGTAGTTGTTGCAATAATGAGGTACATTACATTCTTTGTAACTTTAAGACTTGGCATAGAGCATAATATACTTTAATGTTTTATTATTATTATTTTTTTTGTTTTGTTTTGTTTTGTCAATAGGTCAGCCCGTCTCTGTTTGAAGCACATGCCGGGAAGCCCACACGCAAAAAACCGTGAGTTTTATCATCATATCATATACGTAACAAATAACATGTTTAGTTGAGGTTTTTTCTGTATAGTTTATTGAGTCTTTATGTTCACTTATTGCCAGCTATGAAAATATTTTTCTTTCAAATGGGATGTCCCTCGATGTTTATTCGTCATCTCTAAAACCAATTTGTGAGCTAAGAAGACAAAAGAAAAATGATCGAATCTGTGCAATATGTGGTGAAGAAAGAGGCAAAGCATCATGTGCTCGATGCCTTAAGTCCTTCCAAGATGGTAGAGTTTTTAATACGTTTTAGCTTTGTTGTATATCGTGTTTTAATATTCCCTTACTTATGTGGCATTCATAGCTTGAAACATATTTCTTCACCTTGTTAATTTAATTTATCAACAGATGTATAAATATTATTCTATGGGTAAAGGTCATGTCATTATTTTTATTATTTAATCGTATTTTTCATTGTAAGCCTTATGGGTACCGCAAGAACTTTAATGCGCATATGTGGATTCACGGTATGTATATGTGAAGGGGATTGATATTTTTACTTCTCCTTTTGATAAATCCACTTAAATTTCCTATATTGTCCTTAAATGATGTATTACACAATTTTTTTATTAAGATTTATTGAAGGGTAATAATGGAAAAAGCATGAAACTGAAGTGGATGAATCAAAAAGAAAAGTGGAAATATCGCCTCCCATATGTGAAAAGCGCATTACTCATATGATATTATGAAGCTTAGCAATGTAATATATGAAGAAAATTTCCCTCGATAAATGGTTATGCAAAATTTGAATTTGTTTTTAAAAGCTAACGGGATGACATTCCATTGTTTTGGCAGGTATACAGATTGACGGACGTCGCGTTAGGATTGTTGAAAATCTTAATAGAAATGACCAAATTGACCAAATTGACCGAAAAGACCAAAATGACCGAGGTGACGTTGTTGCATGCGTGCTATGCAGGTAGTACCTTTATATACAATATTCAACACTTCTATTTTGCATTGTATCACAACGTATATGTTTGTAAAAGAAGGATGTCATGTCATTTCATCATCATATCATGTAAACTTGTTGAAATAACTTTGTTGTCCACAGACAGTGTGATTTCAGCAAAAAAGGCTTCAACGATCGCACTGTTATAATTTGTAACCAGGTATTTAAAGTCGTTTTTCTTCACTTTTAACTATGGCTTCTTTAAATTAATGACCTAAAATCCCTTTTTCATATATCAGTGTGAGAAAGAGTATCATGTTGGCTGTTTGAGTCAGCACAATATGGCCAAGCTGGAGGTGGGTGAATATATAAATTTGTATTTGTTTATCTTCATCTTATTTTACAAGTTTGACTTTTTTTTTTTTTTTTTTTATATTTATTTATTTGGAGAAGATGAATTTAATATAACTTTTCACATTGATATAGGAATTGCCACGTGGCAATTGGTTCTGCGATGTGGCTTGTGAACGACTTTATAATGTCGTTAAGGGTTTCGTTGTTTGTTGTCCGGAGAGGGTTCCGGATTTTATTATTGATTTAGTGAGGAGAAAACTAAAGGATGATGTCACTGAATCTAACGTGAAGTGGACTGTATTCCCCTGCAAACATGCGCCTCAAAATTACAAAATATTACGTCATGAAGCTGTAAATATATTTCATGTGAGTTATTCTATTATTCTTCTATATTAATATATTGAGATTTAATCAAGAGGGAAGCACTTTTTTGGGGGGAAGTGGGGGAAGTAATTTTTTTCGTTTTTTTCGATTTTTTTTTCAGGCATCAAGATCACATGAAATTATGAACATTTAAAAAAGACACTTTGTGATGAATGTTATTATTTTGGCGGTAAAACGCTCGAAGAAAAAAATGAAAACATTCAATGCATTGAGTGTTTTGATTCTGAGTTTTTGTTAAGGGGTTAGAAATTAGGGTTTAGAAATTTGGGGGTTTAAAATTAGGGTTTAGCTATTAGGGTTTAGAAATTACGGTTTAGGGTTTAGAAATTAGGGTTTATTGAATATTTTAACACGAACGGTTTAGGGTTTAGGGACTAAACCAAAACACTAAACCCTAAACCCTAAACTCTAAATCGGGCTAAATTTCTAAAAAAAACACTTCGCACAAGATGAAAACAAATAGATGCAAATAAACTCAGAATCAAAACATTCAATGCATTGAATGTTATCATTTATTTTTTCGAGCGATTTACTGCCAAAATAATAATATTCGTCACAAAGTGCATTTTTCAAATGTTCATATTTTTACCTAATTTTGATGTCTGAAAAAAAAAAAAAATCAAAAAAACCAAAATTTTATAAAAAATTTACTTCCCCCCACTTCCCCCCAAAAAAGTGCTTCCCTCTTGATTATGACCCTATATATATTAATTAATATTATAGTTCAATGGATTACATGTTGTAAATAATTTATTTTGTTGTTTTAATGCTAACAGGACCGCTTTAGCCCCGTCATTGATTCGATAACAAAAAATGATATTATAAGGTCAATGGCATATGGGTAAGTCATAATTGTATAATAATGAAATAATTACTAACTAATTGGTCATCTTTGTTCTTTGACATCAAATATTTTGCGTCTCTCATTATTGAACTTGCAGAAGGAGATCCAATACCTCGGATTTTTCGGGGGTACTTTGTGCAGTTTTGACAATAAAGTACGTGAATTTACATTTCTCGTGTTCTATTTATATTTATTTTCCTTGGTAGTTTAATATTAATATTATTATGCCATTTAGATGATTCAAATTTAAGGTGATGCTAGTGATAATTCTTGTGATGATTGTGTAGCTCAAAAGTGGTTACAGCTGGCATGTTTCGTATTCTAGGGCACGAAGTTGCCGAATTTCCAATCGTTGCTACTAGTCAATCTCAAGAGGGAAAGGTGCGTAAATTGTTTCTTTCGAATTCGTATGCTCATAGCTTCAAAGATCATAATAGGCTATCTAGTTAACCTGTTTTACTTGCCTATACACACTTTCTTGGCTAATGTTTATTTGAACTTAGTTTCAGAAAAATAGAGGTGGCAAATTAGGCTATTAAGTTGTATCACAGGTCAAAATGGGTCGGGTTGACCTGCTACAAATAAGGAATGTACTCGTATCTATTTTAGTAATATTATTAAACTAATAAATAACTTATAAGTAATGGTTAAAATACATCTCTTTAGGGGGTTGAAAACAATTGAATAGCACTCTACCCAACCAACTTTTTTTTAGTTACCCATGGAATATTTTTCAGATATTTTTGATTTTTTGAACTTACAGTTCTTTAAAAAAAAAAAAAAAAAAAAAAAACTTTTAACTTGCTGATTTACATACATTATAGATAAGATATCTGCCATATTATTATTTTTTTATTTTAAAATTTGTCTGGCTACATCATCAGGGCTACTTACACCTGTTCTTTGCACGCTTCGAGAGACTACTTTCATGTTTAAGCGTTGAAAAGATTGTGCTTCCTGCAGCGAAAGATGCCAAATCCATGTGGATAGAAAAATTTGGTTTTAGGGAAGTAACCCCTGAAAACGTAAGTGGTTTTTTTTAATGTGCTTTCCATGAAGTTTTATTAATTTTCACTTGCACTTAAATGATTTGTTGTTTGGCGATGTTTCAGCTAAAGGAATACCAACAGAAGCATACAGCAATGGTGGCTTTTCAAGGAACCACATTGCTCGAAAAAGATGTTCGCAAAATGTCAAGCTACTAGTTTATATAAACTTTGTTACAGGCTATTCGAGCGATTTAACATGTTGGAAATATTGTTTTTTTTTTTTGGTTTTTTTTTTTTTTTTCTCAAATGGTTTGAAGTGCATAGTTCTTAAGACAAGAAACACCTTTTGGATTTCTTAAAGTTTAACCTTGTTTGCATAGAAGTTTTCTGTTGTGGTTCATATGATTTAATTTCATTGTACCTTATATTAGCTGTCAATGAAGTTATATCATATGAACGCTTTTGTTATTAGTATTTAATGTTCAGTAGTTCTCTTTCCTTAAATATTGATGATTGTGTTGATATAATAATCTTGGTACCCACGTGTGTTTCCCATGTCTTATTTGAAGTTAGCGTCATTCATGTGTCTACAAGTGGACCGACGAGCCAATGAGCAAAAACCCCTATACGCATTTCTTTAATTCTGAAAGACAAAAGATGCTTTCCAAGTTGAATAGTTTTAGTCGACGATTTCACCTCCAATTAAATATGCCAACTCGGTTTAAAGGTCTCCATCACATACTGAGCCTCTAATGGAGTGTAAATTGATACCCCGATGGATTTTAGAGTATATGACACTGAGATGGCAATACTACATTATCTACTCAAGTCGCTTCACATGTTTATTGACTAGTATCTCTTTTCCGATTAATTATGATGTTATTAGCAGTGATCAGTAAGTTCAATACGTTGGTCGTAATGGTAGAAGATATTGCGACTGCGAGGCCCCCTCGTGCTAAGGTTTTTGTAAATCATGGTACGTTTTGAATAGCGATGTTTCAAGAGATTTACTTGGTGAAACTAAATCGAGGTCAAGAAAGAAAGCGAACGCGGTTTTCACTTCGGATACTTGTAAGCTTAAAGATTACATTGATGACTTGGATTACAGGGACACAATTCAAAACTTTTTTTTGGGGTCTCAAGATGTTAGGGACGGCGGTTCACCGGAAAACGAGAATGAAAAAATGTCCGTGGAGGCTTTCGCGGCATTCCATGAAATGACATGTTTGGCCGAGGAGAGCGAACCGGGTGATGAATACGCCAATGTGTCATCTTACAAATAGAGAATCGATTCAGGAAGAACATTTCGAAAGAGATGGTTAATGGTAGGTTGAAAAGGACGAGACCTAGAGGTTGATTTCACTTAGTTCGTTTGGTTTGATTCCTGCTTTTATCTAGTATTCGGTTTATTATTGGTTAGATTGTTCTAACGTTTTTCAGGTTGTTAGGGGAGACTCCTTTATAGATAGTTTCCGTTTAGTTGGTTGCTTTGTAGGTGCGAGCTTACCCGTTCTCCCCTTTTTTTGTATGCTCTATTGAGGGCGTTTTGCTTTGAAAAATGACCTCATTTATATACGAGTTTTCGTTATTTTTGGGGGGGAAAAAAAAAAGTAAGTTCAATACATACTACGAGAAAAAGGGCTGAAAAACCAAGCCATGACTTAACATCATTAGTAGAATGCTACCTCCAAATCGAGTTGATCTGGTTTGAGAAAAATTTTTTGCGTAAATACGTATAATATAGAGGCAGATTATTGGGCGTAAATGTAAGTTGTGTTAACATACCCAAATTGTCTTTTGTCTTGGCAAATCAAAGTACAACAATTACACATTTTCGAGGCTTTTTGTTCAATTGTTCGCAACATAATCAGCCACCTGATCAACATAGTTACCTTAAAACGTGCAACTAACCTTCAGGCCATTAAATAGAATGAACAAACCAAATGAGTTTGTATACTAAACTGATGTCCAATTTGTAAACTCGTGTCAAATTTATTACATCACATACTAATATACTATATAAGATGCAAGAACAAAACCAATCAGCTGATATTATATTAACCGAAGTTCATTTTTCAATATTTAATCGATTTAACTTGTTGTAAATAACAAGGAACTTAACAAGAAACTTGTAAACTACTAACTGTATGCAATCTAAACCACATACATCAAACTTGATCAAAACATTTGTGAACCTTTCTTCCCAAAAATTGCTTCCCAAACCAAAGGCAAGAATGGACCTTTTTTCTCCATGAAATCCATTAAACCCTTCTTATCAAACCCAAACCCTTTATCTTTCAACTTCTTAATCATAACTTGAGCAGCTTCCAAACCCCTTTCCCTACAAAACACGTTAACCAAACCCGTAAAAGTAACCAAATTAGGCGAATGACCCGCTTCAATCATCTCCAAACAAAAGTCAAACCCATCATCTAACCTCTTCCCATTAACCAAACCCTGAACCAAAACACCATAACTATACGCATTCGGTACAATCCCATTCTTCTGCATTTTCCTAAATATTCTTATCGCTTCATCGGGCTTATTAGACTTACAAAACCCTTCAACTACTGCTGTATATATCACCACTTCGGGTATCGAACCTCTCTCACGCATTACACCAAACAGCTTCATTGCATCTTGAACTAACCCATCACTACACAAACCATGTAGCATTGCAACTGCATTAGGTATTAAACCAGTTTCTTTCATCTTCCTGAATATCTCATCTGCGTCTTCCGGTGGTGTCGGTGGCGGCTCCTCCGCAGCCACTTCACCTGAACTTCTACTCGAATTTTCAGAACTTAATTTACTTTTATCCTGATCTACTCCAAGTTTAAACCGATCGAGAAATGCATCGGTATCCGGACTCTTATCGTCCTTAACGATTCGATTACGCGAAGATTGAGGCTTTTGTTCATCATCATCATCAAATGCAAAATTCGAGCTATTATCATCCGATTTTCGACTTACATTTCTATTATATTCGAATGATGCTCTGTTGTTCTGTCTATACCTACTGTCCGTATTGAAATTAGGGTTCCGATTTGTATCAAAATCACGTCTTCTTCGTTGACCTCTATTATCACCGGCGCGGCGATCATCGTTGCCGTCGATGAATCCGGAGAGACGTGACGACGAAGGAGCGCGATCGGATGTGGTGAATCCGTCGCTGGAGCGGCATCGTGGTGGTGGCTGACGACCGCTAGGGTAACCGTCATCGGACCTGTTATTGTATGATGAAGAAGAATAAAAGCTTGACAGTAATGGTGAACTTACATGATGACGAAATTGGTTGACAGATTGATGATGATGACGATTTGAACAGGTGAATGAAATTAGGTTTGAAATGTTAAACCCTTTCTTCATTGTATCTATCTATTTTGCTGTTTGTATAAACCCTAAACCCCCAATTCGAGTTATAACACAGGAGCAATAAGATTGTTGTATTTTATGTATGCTTAAAATAAAAAATAAAGAATAGCACTAAATAAACATAAAAAAGAGACATTTTTTTTCAGTTGGTCCCTCTATTACTCTCGGTTTTTAATTTGGCAATCAGCATCCCTGAGTTATTTTGATTTTGCAATTGGCGTCCCTCCGTCAAAATTCTGTTAAAAATGTACGTTAACCTTGTCATGTGCAATGCATGTGAGGGTAAAATCGTCTTTTTACTCAAACAAGGGACCACCGGCGCAAAAATATCTTAGCTAAAAGTGAGGGACAACTGGCGCAAAAAAACTTATAATGTTTATATTTTTATTTTATAAATTTATAAAAACAGGAATCTATAAATTATTATTATTATTATTATTATTATTATTATTATTATTATTATTATTATTATTATTATTATTATTATTATTATTATTATTATTATTATTAATATTATTATTATTATTATTATTATTATTATTATTATTATTATTATTATACAAACTCTAACTTCAGATCATCAATTGATAACTACACATATCAGATCGGATTATTATATCATTTCACTACACATATCAGATTCAACATTTTATACAGATTCAACTTAGAAAAATGCTACAGTACTTGTTCGTATGTATCATCTTCAACCTCAAACTTCACATCATCAAATAATGAATCTCAAAACGAATTGACTACAACATTATGTTCCTCAATCGACGCCTAACACTCGTTGATCTTCAATTTTAAACAACAATATCATATTTGATGATTTTCAGATCGTGTTCTTCGTTATGCGAAAACTCATGATGTTTTGGTCTCCGGATCAACTCAGTGCGTTTTAGATCGAATCAAGCATATTTTTCTGAATCCTTATGTATCACTTATGCTTCGTGATTCATCAAATCAACATGAATTTCATTGCACGATTCACAGATTCAAAGACAAAGTTCGTTTCTATGCGGTCAACTTTTTAATTTGGTTGAATCTGGAATTTTCAGGATCAACTGATGATTGTTGAACGATTATATGATGATTCTAAACAAGTTATGCGTAGAATTCAAATGCTGAAACACACTAGATCTCCGATTTGATTTTTCAAGTTCATCAATGGTGGTTCTCATGTTCATCAGCGATTATAATTATAATAATAATAATAATAATAATAATAATAATAATAATAATAATAATAATAAGAATAATAATAAGAATAATAATAATAATAATCATAATAATAATAATAATAATAATAATAATAATAATAATAATAATAATAATAATAATAATAATAATAATAATAATTATTATTATTATTTATAGATTCCTGTTTTTATAAATTTATAAAATAAAAATGTAAATATTATAAGTTTTTTGCGCCAGTGGTCTATAACGACCCTCATTTTTTCATCTATATTTTCTTCCGTATAATTTAAAATGACCGAAAAAAAAAGATTAAGTATTAATGAATGGTCGTTATATATATATATATATGAAACTAACAAACGTTAAACGGATAAATATTATTCAACAAAGTACATCTATAAGTTTATATTATATAACGAAACCTAAACTTATCAAGTAATTTATATAATGTATACTTAAAATAAATAAGTTTACAACATATAAATTCATATCAAGTAACATAAGTTTATTAGTTAAATTTATAAACTTTATACTTGACAAAGTTATATATACATATATATTTATATATAACTAAAAAGTATATACATATTTATAAGATGTAAAGTTTATGTAAATATGTTACCACTTACAAAAACTAATCTATACAATGATATCTTTTATAAAAATGAAGGTTATAGTCATTGTAAAAAATATATATATATATATGTATGTATATATATATATATATATATATATATATATATATATATATATATATATATATATATATAAAGTTACTGTAGCGCCGAATAGTAAACAAAAAAAAATTTAATACTTTTTGCTTTTTATTTTTTTAATTTTATTCTAGATCTAGATCTAGCTTTATAAAAACACTTTTCTTTATTTAATACAAATTATGGGCTGATACAATTATTAATATTTTTATTTTTCTTTTCTTTTTCTTTTTATTTCTTTTATACATTTTTTTTATACCAAGTTTTCACCTATAAATACTAGCCATTTCTTTCAAAATCCTTTACACCTCAAAAATTAATTCTCACTTGAAGATCATACTCTCAAACCTCTGCAAAAATTATTTTTGTAAGTTCTCTATATTATTTTTATAGTTTTTATTTAGTTTTTATCATATTTTTGTGCTAGTTTTATGTTAAATACCAAATAAATACGAAATTAATTATAATAAATAATGTAAATACATGATAATTAGTATTAAGTATCCTAATGACTATAAAAATTATTTTTATGAATTATACATTCGAATTTATATTTATTAAAAATCAAAAACTGACTTTTTTTTATATTCGGTATATATAGATAATGAAGAAATAAATAGTAAACAATTTTATATATTATGTTTTATAATTTTTTCTTGTTCCTTAGGTCATAAAAGTAATTATAAAAATTTATGTTTGATTTATTTGTCATTTTAAATAATTAATTTGTATTTTCTTCTACTTTTGCTACAGTACCGAAAAATCTGTTTTAAAAATAAAAATAGAATTTAATGATATAACATGATTATGAATACAATAATCAATGGAAATTACTTAGGAACTAATAATAAAGTTATAAAAATTATTTTTAGAATTAATAATTATATATTTCTATTTAATTCCGAATTTAAACTAAAAACAATACAAAAGTTGAATTAAATAGTTAAACTATTAATATAAATGTACAAATAATTTTTCTAAGCTTAATACACTATATTAGGCATACTAAAATTTTAGATGAATTAATTGAGTTGATATAATAATTATTACTTTATAAACTTTGATTTATCTTGAACCGAAAAAGAAATTAGAAATAAATACTTTTACACCATAACAAAAATTTATAAATTTTTCCTAAGTTTATTTTGGTCAGTAGAACCTAAGAAAAATATAAAATGTGTTGTTAAACTTTTTTATCTATTTATTTGTATTTTAGCTATAAAAAAATTTAATATTTAATACATAAAACTTAATATTTATGTATAGAAAATTTTGATAATGTTTTATACATGTCACTTACTGTTATGAAATCAATAAAACACTTGTTATCATTTTTAGATAATTATTGGTACTTATATTGACATAAAACTTAAAATTAAACTATACATATTTTAACATATAAGAGATATATATATATATATATATATATATATATATATATATATATATATATATATATATATATATATATATATATATATATATACATATTAACTTGATATTAATACATACCCATTCATAAAACACAATTTCTATGTATAACACTTGTTTACCTACTTAAATATATCCTACTTATTATTAGGATTTAAAAACCAAACAATCTTAATAACGATAATACAATCGAACTTAAGTAAATACTTATTGTATAAAGTATTTAAAGTGTTGTATTCCTATACGCACCTAAAAACGTATTGGAACGGTATATTAGATGGGTATAGATCTTGATCTTTCTCGAGTGGATGGACGCTCGAAAGTCTAGGCGGAGAGTTTGGATTACCGAGTTAAAGGATCCTGTGGCTCAGAAACCTATGACCTGAAAAGGCCATTTTAAATTGAAAGTGTTAGATTGGAAGCTTGTCTAGTATGAAAAGCCTTTCCAAAACGATAAACCTTCTTTAAACTTACTATAAAAGAAAATACTTACACTTATCATAATACGGGCAAAACATCTAAACTATTCTCAACTTATTCTTAGGTTGACTTATTCCGTGCTTCGATCATCCATACTTCCTCTTTAAGGATTACTTTATCTCATCGAATTACTAAGGTGACTTTCATAGCCCCACTCTTATTGCTATAGCACTTTTTATACTTACTGGGGTGAGACACATGCTGCTTTTATACTTTAAACAACTTAGACACAAGTACGAACTTAAACTGTGCTATGACTAGCTTATGCTACTAAGACCCCACAGTGATATTTTTTAATTGCTTTCAGGATAAGGCATTCTTAATTATTGGGGGTAGGCCTATCGGGAGTAACGTCCCCGATACATTTGACCGCGATGTCTTTGTATTACTTAATAATGATTTAAACATGGTGATAAGGTACTGCCAACTTATCATCGGGGCAACAAAACAAACGTTTAGTCTAAAATATCACGAATCAATACTACTTTTGGATCTGCGTGATCTACTTTTATAACAAATCTTGTGGTCTAAGAACAAACGGTCAATGATATTTGTTAAACCTATGAATTTCACTCAACCTTTTTGGTTGACACTTTTAGCATGTTTGTCTCAGGTACTGAATGATCAGGACCTCTATATCTACTGCTTACGTGATGACTTACTTGGCTAGGATCAAGACTTATCACATATTTACTTTTCTGCATTTGAACAATTTATAATTCTTGTAACGACATTATTAATCCTTCCGCTGCAAAATTTAGTTTTATTCATATAGTATTTGTTCTCATTTTATAATATATTGGTATGTATTATGATATTGAATCACATTTCGCCCAGGCCCTAACTGGGGGTGTGACAGATTGGTATCAGAGCATAACCAGGCTGTTATAGAGAACCAGGATTGCATTTTATGTGTGCCTTACTTGTTAGCTAGGGTACCTTAGCGATCTAGGAAACTATAACCTTTCCTGCCTTAGACTTTAAATCACTTAGGATTACCTTAGAATGTTAAAGCAAAGAGTTCAACTCTACCTCTCATTCTTTACAATCCTAGCTTAAAAATCTAATAAAAATCTCTATCTTAATGTTAGAATGTCAAGCTATCATCAAATAAACAAAATGACTCTTTTCAAACCAGCTGAGAAAGATACTGAAGGATCTTCTACCGAAAAATCAGTTCAAAGCCCACTTTATAGTCCTCCTTCACCACCAATGAACTATAGCCCGAACACTCGTTACAACTCGCGTGGGTCTCCCGAATATTATACAACCCCGAGAAATGAAAGCAAAGGAAAACATCATGCCAATACTGCTGACTTGTAACACCCGCCATTTTTTTTTTTAAATACACAGCGGAAGACTTTATTAACAAACACAATATAAGTCACGTCATTACGTTTAAGTTTACACAACGGTGTTACGTTATCACAAAACATTATTTATACAAAAGTCCACATCAGAGTTGGGTTGTCAAACATGTCTTCTGCAATAGCACCTTTCCCGACTAGCAGTACCTAAACCTGCAAGGGGAGAATATGTGGGGGATTAGCGCACCGCTAAGTGAATGGAATCTATCTAACAGGTATAGCTTAAGTCACACACAAGCTATATACTAACAACAACACATGCTAACTATCAACTAGCATACAATAAGACAATACAAGGATCGGCGGCTTGTACGAGCACACGACTCCTAGCTGATCGGACTTGAGTCTACCGATAGTCCCTGCTACTCAATTCACAGTATAGTTATCCAGATGCAGGGGATGCATCATTCACACTATACTCTACAATCAGTAGCCTATGGACCCAACCTCCCCTAGGCATGGTTGACCTCATACGGACTCTAACCTCTCCTAGGCACGGTCTCGAGTCCCCAGTCTCCCTAGGCCCGACTGGTGCCATTCACACAGTGTACACATAATTCACATACAACATCAGGCATACTATATTATTCTAACATGACAATTTCTACACTATGCATGGTAAAAGAGTCAACCACAGTAGCATGATATGCTACTTAAACTCTATCCGGAGATAGACCCACTCACCAATTACCAGCAACTGCTCAGTTATTATTTCTGAGCTTCCTCCTTGTCCTTATAACCTGAGAACAATATAAACAAAGTTAATGTACATATTCAATAAATAATATAATCATTTCATACAATTAACTAGGTCATAACACCATATATTCATAATTTTATGAGTCTACATCATGACTCCACTCAATAATGGCATATAGGTGCGTGCAAAACACGATATACACACTAAAACTCCTTTTCTGGCTCAAAAACAGTTTGATCTAGTTTCTTAAAAGTTCACCATTAAAAAGTATTCTTTATTACGATTCTAACGATAGTTTATTCATCAAAAACGGAGTTACGTTTTGAAAGTTACGCCCATTTCAATTTCATAAAAGTACTGTAGCAAATAGTGACACTGTAGCAACTCGGCACTGTAGCAACACGGTACTGTAGCAACTCGGGTACTGTAGCAAATAGTGGTACTATAGCAATCCCGAACACTGTAGCAAATAGTGACACTGCAGCAAATAGTGATACTGTAGCAGTTCGGGTACTGTAGCAAAATACTGTAGCAGACACTGTAGCAACTGGTTCGAACACTTACGCTGATTTCGAACATTTTTCGCCCAAAACTCAATTTTTGGGCGATTTTGATCAAATTTTAAGCACATGGAAGCTACTAAACATATATACAACCTATTTCTAACATCAATTGAGCATAACAAACATCAAACAACTAAATTTGAGCTAATTTCTATCAAAAACTCATTTAACACAAAAACCCAATTAGAGCAAGAATCAAAGCATGAATCTATGATATGCATGATCACAAGGAATATATCTCTAGCTTCAATTAATCCAAAGGCTCACCAAATAAAATTAGGGTTTAAGTATGTGTTTGTGTATGGTTCGTGTGTGTTTTATTGATGAAATGAGAAATGGATAGAACTATCCAGATACATACACTTAAATGAGTTATAAACTCATACCCCATATCACACAGGTATTTACCAGTTATCTTATCTGATAACCTTTCGTATCTCCTTAGGCGGTCCTAATGGAGTCCAAATTAAATAAACCAACCTGTTCTGGGACCCTTGTCACAAACTGGTCACAACACAATTATAATAAAACACTAATAAAATAATTAAAATAAAAGCATATTTTAAACTCAAATATAAACCTAAGGCAATTAAGAAATCTTACTTCTAATCCCGGTTTCAGTCTGTTACAAATCCACCCCCCTTAAAGAGATTCCGTCCTCGGAATCTGGTCTTGCTCAAACAGATGAGGGTAACGGGTCTTCATCAACTCTTCTGTCTCCCACGTCAAGTTAGACCCTAAGCTGTGTTTCCATTCTACTAAAACCATCGGGATCTTTTTCTTTCTTAACTCAGTAACCTTTCTGTCGACCACTCGAATAGGTTCCTCAACCAACTTGTTACTCAAATCAACTTTCAAATCTACCAGTGGTACGATTTGTGTCTCGTCATCGATTTTACACTTACGCAAATAACACACGTTGAATGTATTATGAATACCGGCTAACTCTGACGGAAGATCTAACACCACAGTCTGATCATTCAACACTTCACTGATCGGAAACGGACCAATAAATCTCGGTGCTAACTTACCACGTTTACCGAATCTGAAAACCCCTTTCCACGGCGAAACTTTCAGATACACTCGTTCACCCACATTAAAGGTTACTGGACGTCTACGCGGATCAGCATACATTTTCTGCCTATCTCTAGCGGCTTTTAACTTTTCTCTCGCAATTGCAACTTTTTCGGCTGTCATTTGAACAATTTCGGGACCTGCAAACTGTTTCTCCCCGGCTTCTAACCAACAAGTCGGAGTTCTGCAACAGCGACCGTATAACATTTCATAGGGCGGCATCCCTATACTCGAATGATATGAATTATTATACGCGAATTCGACCAACGGCAAATGTGTATCCCACGAACCACCGTATTCTAACACACAAGCCCTTAACATATCCTCCAAAGTCTGTATCGTTCTTTCACTCTGACCGTCTGTCTGAGGATGATAAGCTGTACTTAAATTCACACGTGTACCCAAATTCTGTTGAAGACTATTCCAAAAATTCGACACAAATCTGGAATCTCTGTCGGAAACGATCGATAATGGCACACCATGTCGACTAACTATCTCGTTTATATACAATTCGGCTAACTCACTTAACGAAGCTGTTTCACGAGTAGCAAGAAAATGAGCACTTTTAGTTAGACGATCCACTATTACCCAAATCATATCATGTCTTTTCTGAGTTCGAGGTAATTTGGTCACAAAATCCATCGTTATATGTTCCCATTTCCACTCTGGAATCTGTAACTGACGTAACGAACCATAAGGTTTCTGATGTTCTGCCTTCACTTGAGTACATATATGACACTTTTCAACATAACGGGCGATATCCGATTTCATTATTGGCCACCAATACACTGTTTTCAAATCATGATACATCTTATTACTACCCGGATGTACTGTCAATCTGGATTTGTGAGCTTCTGTCATGATTAAATCCCTCAAATCTCCAAGCTTAGGCACTCAAACATGATTGTTTAAGGTCTTTAGTCCACGTGAGTCATCAATTAAGTTCACTTTTCGTTTGGTCATTTGTTCAGATTTAATATGTTCGTCCTCTAAAGCACAGGCCTGAATGGTTCTTAAGCTGTTAATCAAATCTGAAGTTATATTCAAACGAAGAAATTTCACATTTTCACTTGACTTTTTACGACTTAGCGCATCTGCAACCACATTTGCCTTACCCGGATGGTATTTAATTTCACAATCGTAATCTTTGATCAACTCTTGCCATCGTCTCTGACGCATATTCAATTCTTTCTGTGAGAAGATATACTGCAAACTCTTGTGATCTGTACATATAACACAATGGGTTCCATACAAATAGTGTCTCCACAGTTTCAAAGCAAACACTACTGCAGCCATTTCAAGATCATGCACTGGATAATTCTTCTCATGAACTTTCAACTGTCGTGAGGAGTAAGCGATTACTTTATCTCTTTGCATTAATACACAACCCAACCCAACCCAGCAAATGACGCATCACAGTATACCACGAAGTCGTCTGAACCTTCTGGTAAAGCTAATACTGGTGCCTGACACAGTAGCTGTTTCAAATTCTGAAAAGCCTTTTCCTGTTCATCAGTCCATCGAAAGGCTACATCTTTACGAGTCAACTTAGTCAACGGACCCACTATTTTCGAGAAATCCTTGATAAATCTGCGATAATAACCGGCTAATCCCAGAAAACTCTTAATCTCAGTCGGAGTCTTCGGAGAATTCCAATTCATTACCGCTTCTATCTTTGTCGGATCAACTTTTATACCTTCGGCACAAATCACATGACCCAAAAACTGCACTTCACGTAACCAAAATTCACACTTTGAAAATTTTGCAAATAGTTGTTCACGTTTCAACATGTTCAAAACCTGTCTCAGATGTTCAGCATGTTCACTTTCGGTCTTTGAATACACTAGTATATCATCTATAAACACAATCACAAACTTATCTAAGAACGGGCGACACACTCTATTCATTAGATCCATGAAGATTGCTGGCGCATTCGTCAACCAAAACGGCATGACAAGAAATTCATAATGACCATACCTTGTTCTGAACGCTGTTTTCGGTATATCTGATTCAGCAACACGAACCTGATGATATCCGGATCGTAAGTCTATCTTAGAAAAGAATGAAGCACCCTGTAACTGATCGAACAAATCATCTATTCGAGGTAATGGATACTTATTCTTCACTGTTCTTTTGTTCAATTCACGATAATCAATACACATACGCATTGACCCATCTTTCTTTTTAACAAACAATACCGGAGCACCCCACGGTGAAGAACTCGGTCGAATAAAACCACGATCTAATAACTCTTGAATCTGTGACATCATTTCACGGATTTCAGATGGCGCTAATCGGTATGGAGCTTTTGCAACTGGAGTTGTTCCAGGAACCAATTCAATCTTATATTCAACTTCCCTTACCGGCGGCAGACCTGGTAACTCATCTGGGAACACATCAGGAAATTCTGATACTATCAGAATATCGGCCACTGTTTTCTTTTCTTTCTTCACATCAATCACATATGCAAGAAATGATTCACAACCCTTTGCCATCGAATTTTTCGCTTTCATCATGGTTATCAACAGAAAATTATACCCTCCCCGCTCCCCTCGGGCCACAACACGGGTTCCATCGGTCGAACGAAAGGTAATCATTTTCCTATCACACTTAATATTAGCCCTAAGCGAGCTCAACCAATCCATTCCTAGTACTACATCAAAGCTAGGAATAGGTAACACTAAACAAGTCACCGGGAAAGACTTCCATTCGATCTCTATACAAACCCCAGACACATATGTTGTGATAGGTGTGGTCTTACCATTGGCTACTTCTACACTAACCGGCTTGGGTAACACAGTAGCTGGTAAATTCAACTTAGCACAGAAATCTAAGGACATAAAACACCTATTGGCACCACAATCAAACAATACGCGAGCAGGAATTGAGTTGATTAGAAACATACCGGTGATCACTTCGTCGGTTGCCACAGCATTCTCCACCGACATTTGAAAAGCTCTAGCCTCTGCTGTTGGAGGGTTCTTCCTCTTCTGCCCACTCGAGGCAGTTGACCCTACGGCTGATGCCGAACGCGCCCCTGACCCTGCCCCGAAACTACCACTCTTCGACGGACAACTAATTGCACGATGCCCTGGTTTGTGATAACTCCAACACACACTATTCGGATACGGGCATGCTGAAGACTCATGCCCAACAACTCCACACTTTAAGCATCTTCTTGTAGCCTCAGAACACTGACCACTGTGAGAAGATCGACACGTGTGACACCAATTCCCTTTACCTAATCCAGATCCAGTACTACTCTGACCACTTTTATCCTTCGATTTAAACCCACTAGACTTCTTAAATTTAGATCCTGATTGACCAGATACTTGTCCACCTTGTTGTAGCACATTACCAAACATTCTGTTTCTGGCAGCCTGAACATCACTTTCTACCATCTTAGCCATCACAACAGCTTGAGACAATGATGTAGCTGTTCTAACAAAAGTTCTGTACTCAGGCAGAATGATATTAACAAAATGCTGGATACGAGACGCTTCGTCTGGCACCCATTGTTGTACAAACCTCAGTTTATCCATAAACTTCTCTACTACCTCATCGATCGTCATTTGAGGTGTCATCTTCATTTCAAGAAACTCAGTCTTGATTCGGTTCATATCAAATGGATTACAATATTGTTCACACACCTTCCCATGAAACTGCTCCCATGTGATCATACTCACTTGCTCTTTTGGTATACTAGAAATCAAAGAATCCCACCAAATCATAGCCCTACCTTTCAACAGTCTACTAGCATATGTTACCTTCAGCTCGGGTTCACACTGACACGCTTCAAATACCCTTTCAACTTCTCGCAACCAATTGAGAGTTACAGTCGGATCAGTACTTCCAGAGAACTCAGAGGGTTTGCAATCACGGAAGTTCTTATACGTACATCTTTTGGGTGGTTGCATGTAAGGTTGATGGAACATTTGCATTTGGTATGGATTCATCATCATGGGATTTTGGTAAGTAAAGGTGTTTTGTGGTGGCATATAATATTGGTTAGGTATTTGATTCTGAAACTGGTTCTGGGGCACATTAGGTATCGTTTGGGATTGCGCGGTTGGGAATCCAGGTGGTGTATCATCATTTCCAGAATGCCTAGCCAATTCAAGCTCATTAATTTTGTCCTCGGCCTCTTTTAGCTTGCTTTCTAACTGAAGGATGTAACTACTCTGATCATCATCTGACTCAACACCTTCTTCTGGTGCTCTGAATGTTCCGGGGTTAGATGGGCCAGTTGCGTTTCTATCAGCCATACCTGTGCTACAAAACAGCTCACACAAAAGCTTAGTGGATAACAGTTAGTTCAATCACAACTAACACACGTATATCCTATTTTCACTTAGCCCCCACTCCCACAGACATGTTTGACTTGCCTCAGGGTTTGGGAACAAAATACGCGCACGTATTTGCTGCCAAACCATGCTCTGATACCAACTTGTAACACCCGCCATTTTTTTTTAAATACACAGCGGAAGACTTTATTAACAAACACAATATAAGTCACGTCATTACGTTTAAGTTTACACAACGGTGTTACGTTATCACAAAACATTATTTATACAAAAGTCCACATCAGAGTTGGGTTGTCAAATATGTCTTCTGCAATAGCACCTTTCCCGACTAGCAGTACCTAAACCTGCAAGGGGAGAATATGTGGGGGATTAGCGCACCGCTAAGTGAATGGAATCTATCTAACAGATATAGCTTAAGTCACACACAAGCTATATACTAACAACAACACATGCTAACTATCAACTAGCATACAATAAGACAATACGAGGATCGACGGCTTGTACGAGCACACGACTCCTAGCTGATCGGACTTGAGTCTACCGATAGTCCCTGCTACTCAATTCACAGTATAGTTATCCAGATGCAGGGGATGCATCATTCACACTATACTCTACAATCAGTAGCCTATGGACCCAACCTCCCCTAGGCACGGTTGACCTCATACGGACTCTAACCTCTCCTAGGCACGGTCTTGAGTCCCCAGTCTCCCTAGGCCCGACTGGTGCCATTCACACAGTGTACACATAATTCACATACAACATCAGGCATACTATATTATTCTAACATGACAATTTCTACACTATGCATGGTAAAAGAGTCAACCACAGTAGCATGATATGCTACTTAAACTCTATCCGGAGATAGACCCACTCACCAATTACCAGCAACTGCTCAGTTATTATTTCTGAGCTTCCTCCTTGTCCTTATAACCTGAGAACAACATAAACAAAGTTAATGTACATATTCAATAAATAATATAATCATTTCATACAATTAACTAGGTCATAACACCATATATTCATAATTTTATGAGTCTACATCATGACTCCACTCAATAATGGCATACAGGTGCGTGCAAAACACGACATACATACTAAAACTCCTTTTCTGGCTCAAAAACAGTTTGATCTAGTTTCTTAAAAGTTCACCATTAAAAAGTATTCTTTATTACGATTCTAACGATAGTTTATTCATCAAAAACGGAGTTACGTTTTGAAAGTTACGCCCGTTTCAATTTCATAAAAGTACTGTAGCAAATAGTGACACTGTAGCAACTCGGTATGGAGCAAATAGTGGTACTGTAGCAATCCCGAACACTGTAGCAAATAGTGACACTGTAGCAAATAGTGACACTGTAGCAAATAGTGATAATGTTGCAAATAGTGATACTGTAGCAGTTCGGGTACTGTAGCAAAATACTGTAGCAAAATACTGTAGCAGACACTGTAGCAACTGGTTCGAACACTTACGCTGATTTCGAATATTTTTCGCCCAAAACTCGATTTTTGAGCGATTTTGATCAAATTTTAAGCACATGGAAGCTACTAAACATATATACAACCTATTTCTAACATCAATTGAGCATAACAAACATCAAACAACTAAATTTGAGCTAATTTCTATCAAAAACTCATTTAACACAAAAATCCAATTAGAGCAAGAATCAAAGCATGAATCTATGATATGCATACCTTATATTGATCACGAAATCACAAGGAATATATCTCTAGCTTCAATTAATCCAAAGGCTCACCAAATAAAATTAGGGTTTAAGTATGTGTTTGTGTATGGTTCGTGTGTGTTTTATTGATGAAATGAGAAATGGATAGAACTATCCAGATACATACACTTAAATGAGTTATAAACTCATACCCCATATCACACAGGTATTTACCAGTTATCTTATCTGATAACCTTTCGTATCTCCTTAGGCGGTCCTAACGGAGTCCAAATTAAATAAACCAACCTGTTCTGGGACCCTTGTCACAAACTGGTCACAACACAATTATAATAAAACACTAATAAAATAATTAAAATAAAAGCATATTTTAAACTCAAATATAAACCTAAGGCAATTAAGAAATCTTACTTCTAATCCCGGTTTCAGTCTGTTACATGACTCTCATCAACCGATGAATACTCCCAAACGGAATGCTCTTCAAGACCTCCCTAACTATGATAGTGACTTCTCAGGTTATGAGCCTGAAGAAGAGCCTATTAAAGAATCATCTAAAAACTCATCTCGAAAGAGAAAACAACCCGAACCCGCCGCCACTAGAGAAGCCGATCCATTATTTTGTAATAACATGGAACACGTAAGGGTGAAGTCTGATATCCTCAACCTTCAGAGTAGTTGTGAGAAGAATAGGGAGTTTAGTAGACGTCATGTTGCTCGAATAGAAGTGCGTCTAAACAACCTAGAAAAAGAAAACACAATCTTGAAAGAAATCATCAAAGAGTCCTTCGACTCTCAAACTGAAAAGCTAGAAAAACTTGTGAAAAATAACATGGACAAAGTGATGGAGACAGTAATGAAAGTGAAGACTGAGGAAGAACGGAATACCCGTTGGGGAAAGCAATCTCTTGCCTACCTCCAAGAACTAGTTGAGTCTAAGATGAAAATAGAGAAAAACCGAATCAATCATCAACTGGCTATCAAAGATTTCAACAACAACTACTTTGTCAACAGCCGCATCACTAACCTCTACGATAATTTTGAATACCTCCACGAGAAACAAAATGAGAAAAATGAAAAGATAGAGAAATTTATGAAGGAAGCTGAGAACGAGAAAAAGAAGAACTAAAACCTATCTTTGGTTTTCCTATTTTCCATTTACCCATCTATGTAAAGGCTTATGCCTAAACTTTTTCCATTCCAAACTCGTGTAATAAAGGCTTATATAATGCCTCGTTTCCAATAATGTTAAGTGTTTATTTAAGCATATTGTCTTATTCACCTATGTGTGTTGTGCAAACGTTATAAATCATGATTGTAAACTTATAACACCTTGATTCTTCAACTAATAATGTATTTATGTATTGAAGATCAATGGCTCACTCAACTCGTGGCAACAACAACAACAACAAAAATCTTATACCAAATGTCACTCTTTCTACTGAACAATTTCAATTATTGCTAGCGGCCGCCCAAGGCAATAACAATAACAATCATAATGTTCCTTCTAAAACTTGCTCCTATAAAGATTTTAAGAACTGTAACCCACCCACTTTTAGTGGAAAAGAAGAAGCCGTAGAACTGGTCCGATGGTTTGAAAAGCTAGAATCAATCTTCCGTGTCTGTAACTGCGGAGATAATGATCGAGTGAAGTTTTCCACAAGTTCACTCACTGGCAATGCTATGACATGGTGGACTGCTCATACCAAATCTGTGGGAATAGATAATGCTAATGCTACCCCATGGGATGAACTCAAAGGAATGATGGTCAATAAGTTTTGCCCAAGAAGTCAAATCCAAAAGCTCGAAGCTGAGTTCTGGGAACTCAGAGTTAAAGGAACCGATATCGAAAGCTATACCAATCGTTTTCTGGAGCTCTGTACCTTATGTCCCGAAATGTTCTCAACTGAAGCCCGCAAGATAGAGCGGTATATAGAGGGTCTACCCGAGGATGTTCAAGGGAATGTGATTTCTGCCGAGAAGGTTACTGTGGATGCTGTGATCCACATGGCACAGAGTTTAATGATGGCTAAACGTAGGAGAGTTTCGGCTAATAAACAAGTCGAAGTTAAAAACGGTGACAATAAGAGGAAATTTGAACCATCTCAGGGTTCAACTCAAAATGTTAATAAGAAATTGGCGAATGGTACGAGACCCGGTTATCAGGGTACTAGTCCGTTTTGTTCTAGATGTGAAAGGCATCATCCGGGAAAGTACACTGCTGTGTGTACAATATGTAAGAAGATAGGCCATGCTGCAAAGACTTGTAGAACCCTACCTCAGAATAGAGCCATTGTTCCGGCTAGAGCTCCTCCAACATGATATACTTGTGGTGAAAAGGGGCATATTAGCCCGAATTGTCCAAATAAGAAAGATACTCCAGCTACTGGAGCAAATGCTACAGCCAAAGGTCGTGCTTTTGTGATTACTGCTGCAGAAGCCAGTGATGAGGATGAGGTCATTACCGGTACGTACCTCGTCAATAATTGTTATGCCACTATTTTATTTGATACGGGAGCCGATAAGAGTTATGTGTCAAATGAGTTTTGCACCCTTTTTACTGAAAAGCCCCAAACCCTACAAACCAGATGATTAGTAGAAGTGGCTAATGGGAAGTTAATGAAAATTGATAAAATATATAAAAACTGCAACCTAATTCTAGCCGATAAGGAATTCAAGATAGACCTTTTGCCGGTCGAGCTAGGTAGTTTCGATGTAGTGGTAGGAATGGATTGGTTAGGTCCATTGAGAGCAGCCATCATGTGTTTCGATAAGACCGTTCAAATTCTGTTAGGAAGTGGAGAAACTCTTATTATCCAAGGCAAATGATAGTGCTCCAAATGAACATATATTTAGTAGCAATATCGTTCCAATATGTGAAGTTTTTAAATGTAATTTCCTTATTTTTAGTTGTAATAGTTAAATAAATAAGTGCGAAGACGAAAGACGCAAATCGCTCGAAAATGAAGATTTAAAGACAAAAACGAAGATTTGAAAGACCAAAACGTCCAAAAAGCTCAAATGTACAAGATACAATTCAAAAGGTTCAATTTATTGATGAGAAACGTCTAAAAATGACAAGAGTACAAGTTACAAAACGTAAAGTACAAGATATTAAATTATACGAAAGGACGTTCGAAAATCCGGAACCGGTACCCGAGCCAACTTTCAACGCTCGACGCAACGGAGCTGAAAGTACAAGTCAACTATGCACAAGAATATAATATAATATTTAAATAATTCATAATAAGAATAATATTAAATAATAAAAAGTTAATTGAGCATAGTTCAGGGGTCATAAGTGAAAATTTCAATTTATCATTTGCCTATAAAAGGCCATCTAAATCGATGATTTATGTAGCGACCCCGACAAATCGTCAAGTGACGGCGTCGTCTACGTGGGTCCCATTGCATGGTCATAAGTCTTTATGACAATGTTTGACCAAAATATGTCGCCTTCATTTCAAAATAAAGATTGTTTCCAAAGTTTACAAGAATTGTTCAACCAAAAGTTAAGTTACAAGGTTATAAGTACAAATGAAATCTAGGCGACACGGTTTAAAGTGAAGTCAAAAGACGCTCCATGAAATGCATGTATACTCGACATCCAATACAAGTATCAAATAGTGAGCGGAAGCATGTATCACATATCGTGCAAGACCTGAGAAAAACATAGAAATCTGTCAACGAAAACGTTGGTGAAATCATAGGTTTAAGTAAGTAAGTGAGTAAAAGTAAGTAAGTCGAACCACAAGGTTTGAAAAGTTGAAATAATAGTAATACATTCTAAAAGTTAATATTCACGAGCACCCAATTATCAAAACTTAACATTCCGTCCGTTGAATACCCCATCAATTAGTGCTAGAACAACACTGTTTCCCGAAAATATATTTCATCCGTAGACGGTAGCGAACCGTCAAAGATGAGGGTTGTCAAACCCATATGGCCATATAACATAAGTTCTCGCTTACACCATCTGATGTAACTAATGATAATCGGATTGAGGATTTTTGTTCTAAACTCGTATGTAGAATGTTTGTTTTCCCGTTCTTGTGTTCACTTAGTTCAAAAGAATCGTTTATGTTTTCTCATCCCAAAAGTAAGTTCAAAAGAGTAAAAAGTGGGACTATGATCTCACCTTGAGTGCAAGAGTTAATAAAGTACTTCAACAAGTAGACGCGTGCAAAGACAAAGCTAGTCTTGACCTAAACATATAGGTTGTATCAATAACGGTAAACACAAACGGTCAAAGATGTTCAATTAGTCCCATGGCTCGTTATGACTCGATTAATATAGCATGTGAATCAATTTGTCAAGTTTCATGCACGATACAAGTAGTTAAGTATGTTAGAACGATTGTATAATCGTTTGGTTAAGTTTGACTAAAAGTCAAACTTGGTCAAAGTCAAAGTCAACGGGGTCGGGTCGGGTATCCGACAATTTTCCCAAGACGAGAAGTCATATAAGAGCCTAATAGTCAAGTTTCATGTTAAACGGAGTTTTAGTTAAGCGGAAACATTTTTGTGACATTTAAAAACAAAAGAGAGTGGCCTGGGGCTTTTGCGCGGCGCGCACTGGGTTGCGCGGCGCGCACCCAAGTGCAATTTCTGGTCAGAACTCAACCAAGAAGGCAAACATCTGGGATCTCTGATTCTGCGCGGCGCGTAGGTAAATGCGCGGCGCGCAATACCTGGGAATCATGCAGTTTGCAGAAAAATGGTCCAAGTCACGAACCAAAATACAATATAACACATTTCATGCACCGAAAACACTTAAAACGCATAACCTATATCATTAGAAAGGTAATTTGACAAGGAAAACAACTAAGCACATTTCATCAAGCAATTCATCAATAACAACAACCAAAAACCGCATTAAACGTTCATAATCAAAGTTTCAAGTTCTAAAACGCATTTTATGATTCGGGCAACCAATTTACATGTATGATATGCCATTTCGAAGGTAATCGTACACACATTGCAACAAAATTCTTATCTACAATATTTCATAGCATTTGGTGCATCAAAAGTTCATCTAAAGCTTATCAAACCCTAATCCAAGTTCACAAAATCACTAATCATATTCTTGGAGTTTCCTTAATCAACCTATACATCAAAACGAAGCTAATGATACTAGTAACACTTTTAAAACATGCACTTTAACAATCTAACAACATTTGATCATCCAAAATCAAGGATTTAGCAAGTAATTTTCATATTGAACTAGTTACACCAAAAACAACGAATCGAGCATACAAATTACATACACGACATCACAATGAGCCATAGACACTAATTAACAACTTTATAACTCAAAAATCTCAAGAACACATAAAATTAGTGATTTTAGAAAGTTACCCAAATGAGATGAAGTTGGTATCAAATTGAAGAGGATGAAGAGAGGATTCCAAATATGTATTTTGTTTTGGTTGAAGCTTCCAAATCCGAATTTAGATGATGATTCTTTGTAGTGGTGTTTGAGAGAAAATTGGAAAGTATAGAAAGAAAATGGAAATGAAAATGAAAAGGAAAATGGGGAGGTGGGTGTTGACTAGTCAAGCTAGTCACATCTTTGCTCCAATGGCGAAACTAGTCCCTCGCGTTCGGTTGCGGGTGCGTGAATTGACCAAACGAATTATTTTAAATTACACGGAAGTACGGGAGATATTAAAAATCTGATAACGAGAATACTTAAAATGTTACTTAACAAAGGATACGAATCTAGATATGAAGGGTATTATTTAAAAAGAAAAAGACGGGCGTTAAAATAATTTAACGGAAAAATGCGGGATGTTACATTATCCACACCTCAAAAGAAATTTCGTCCCGAAATTTAGTTGGAAATAATAATCGATACCTCTCACTCGAGACCGGAGATGTCAATTCTATGAATAAGTGAAGGTACGTCCTTGAGTGTTCTCATGAATTTGGATTTTTACGATCCCCGGTTTCAACTGGTTTTCCTATGAAGAGAAGTTTGTCTTCAATAGTTGGTGCATTTAGAAGAATTGCACGTTCCTGTTCCGCAGGACACGTTTCTATGTTTGTTACACGAAATGTAAGGTAAACGGAAACTTAATTGAGTCGGAAGTTCTAAACGGTAGGAAGCGGTTCCAATACGCCCCAAGGTTTCAAAAGGTTCAATATTGCGGCTATAGCCTTTCTCGATTTCCCAAAATGGATTACACCTTTCCAAGGTGCGGTTTCTCAATATTACGCGGTTACACACTGGGATTTGTGAGGTTTTCATCTAAGTTTGGTATAACTCTTTTAGCGACTACGGATCGTCTCGAGCCCTCCTCGGATTTGAATGATTTCAATTGTTGTTTCTTGATGGAGTTCAGATTTCGGTGGTTGATGCTTTGGTTAAATGAACAGGGGTATGACATTAGCGGTCATATAGGGTTTCGGAAAGTGCGCGTGAACACACGAGTGGTAACTACTGTTGTAAGAGTGATCTACTAAAGGTGACAATACGAGTTTGTGACATGTCTTTCCAAGACGTAAATCGTTCGTTTGTTCGGTTCGTCGGGTTGTGGAAGATACGCGGTACACATGTCTAAGTGGGTTTCCAAGGTTTCTTGCAAAACTAGAAGCGATACGAGTATTTTGATCCGAGGTAATTGGCAATGGTACACCGTGTTAGAATAGGATCTCTTAAGATATGTTTGAACAAGTCAGTTAGGGTTCGAAAAAAAAAATGTTCGTTAGGACTATTCACCCTCGTGGCGAATACTAAGGTAATATGAGGAATTTCTCTATCCATGGAGAAATGTTACAAGGAGTTCCCTTAAACGGAAGTGCGAGCGATAAAGATAGGAGTGAAACGAGGACTTAGAATAGGATGAGCTTACATCTCGAGGTTGCCATAACGTGCCTCTAGTTGTAAAAAAAAAAAATGAAGTCTGAAAGAGAAACGAGATAGTACACGTAATTGTATAGTTCGGGGTTGAATAATGGTTGGACGATTATCAGCAACGCAAGGGCGTTAAGTCAAAGAAGAGTGAAGTATCGTTGGATTGTGTGTTATCTTAAATTCCAGTAATATCAGACGGTAACGGTGAAATAACATAGGTATGTAGTGTGGTACGTGATGACGAGAAAGTTGATCGGATCCACAATTTAGTATTCGAATTCTTCGCGCAAAATAACGAATTTTAGTTACGTTGATTTTGAGTCGAGAGAGTATGCCTTTAAGCGTTCAAGTAGAAATATTTCCATGTTTGAGTTCCATCTAGTGCTATACGAATTTAGCTAGGAAGGTTGGTGTGAAGAATCACGTTCAAGGCTCAGACATAAAGAGGTTTAAAGTTGTGTAACACAAGAAAAGTCAGAAATGAATCTTCGGTAACAACCGGTGAGATTTAAGATTTTTACGAATACAAGTCTGAGTTGGGAGAGTTTCCTGATTACATGTGGCTTGATTTCGAGATTGATTGTAACGACCTGACCATAAACATCATGGTCTAGAAAATTGGACTTCGTTCAACAAAAATTCTCACTCAGAGACTTTGGTATAGAGTTGCTCTTTTCTCAAAAGTTCGAGCTTAAGATGGTGATGTTGTTCGTTTTCCTTCTTTACTTGAATAAGTTAAGATGTCATCTATAAATACGATAACAGATTAGTCTATATGAATTTGCATACGCGGTTCAAGAGGTTTATGGATACGGGCGAGCCCTAAATAAATCAAACGGTACTAAGAGAGATTTACAACTAACGTTGCGAGTTCGGAAAGTGGCTTAGGAGACATCGTCTCACTTAACCCCCAATTGATGATAACCGGAACGGAGGTCGATTTGGAACATACGGGATTCGTGAAAATAATCATGAGGTCATGGATGCGAGGGAGAGGGTATCGGTTTCCAACCGAAAATTTCTTAGTTCACAATAATCTATACATAAATGTAGGGCAACAATTTCTCCTTAATGAATAGGTTTTGAGTTCCTTAGTTCTATTGGTGTCGAGTTCAATTTCTTAACGTATATCCTCCGATAATATTTATAGGCACACAATATTTTTCCGTTGGTCGCTTAAATCGCCTAAATAGTATCTAGGGGAAAAGATGGAAGGTAATGAGTACAAGTCAAAGTCTTGGTTGTAAAACGTCTAGCGGTAATCGAATCGAACAAGTATGAAGTATACGGTTTGTTGTGAAGAAACGTACCCGTGACTAGTCCATCGTCGTCTCGGGCATCCTAGGTGTCGATGTTGAAAGTTCAATGGCGTGCGTTGGGGTTGATTTCTTCTTTGGGCACACATTCCTAAAATGACCCAGTTGGCCACACTCAAAGCATGCACCCGTCCTGTGTGCATTGGGCACCCTTCGAGCGACGGTAACGGTACCCTTACAGACATGGGCCACATGGCCACTTCTTTGACACTTGACGCAAAATGGTTTGCCACATTCACCAAAATGATGTTTGCGACACTTGTTACAGTGTGGTAGGGTTCCGGCATACCCCTTCTTGCCGCCGGGGGTGAAAGGCTTCTTGGAGATGTTGTTATTGTTGTGGTTGCTTGGTTGCGAGGCTTCCCATTTTCTTTTGTTGTTACTCGGGTGGTTCTCGACCATTCGTACCGGTGCTTCCATTTCATTCACCGTTTCTAAAGTTTGGTGGGCCTTTGTTAAAGCCTCTTGTAGGTTAGTGGGTTGGGATGCCATTACCCCGTGTTGAATGCTCTTAGGGAGGCCATCCATGTAAAGTTCGACTCTTAGGGATTCGGGAGTCATGAGATTTGGACACATTGAGACTAGTTCGGTAAACCGTTGATTATAAGCTCCGAGGTCATTCCCGACCGTTCTTAAATTCCTTAGCCCTTGCTCGAGCCTTCGAGTCTCATCGCGCGGGAAGTATTCGGTGATCATTCTTTCTCTTAATTCGGTCCAAGAGAGTGTAAGGGCTTCATCGATACCCACTGATTGTACATACGTGTTCCACCATGAGAGAGCGATACCGGTAAGAGTGAGGGTGGAAAACTTGACCTTATCTTGGTCCTGACAACCGCTTATGCTAAAAACGGATTCTGTTTGTTCAAACCATCGGGTGAGAGTAACCGGTCCCCCGGTTCCATCGAAAGTGGGAGGATTGTACTTCATGAAGTTCTTGTAGGAGCAACCTTCGATTGAATTACCGGCTCCATGATTGTTGTTGTTAGAAAAGTGATTGGCCACGGCCGTACCCACGGCGGTGGTTATCATTCGTTGAAGAGCTTGTTCTAGAGTTTCGAGAGGAGCGTTGTGTTGACCTTGGTGAGCCATTGTTCCTTCATGAGACAAGAATATCGTTGGTTAGTATTTTCAACAATACTAACCGTGGCATGGAATAAGGATAGAGAGAAAATTTTCCTTGACTCGCCTTAAATTCTCTATGTCATAATGTCGGAACGTCCATGTGAATCACCGTAATATAATCCCGGAAATTATATTACCCTGATTCTCATGTGCATTTAACATTACTTCATAAAGTCAAGGTGGCGCATTAACAAAATTTATCAACGTAAGATCAAGATCGAATACGAGTTAGATATGATAGAAGAGTTCGAGTATAAATGCACAATTAGTCAAATAATTCCTACTTCAGTCTATATGCCGGTTGTAGTCTAGATTCACCTATGTACCCTATGACTCGGGGTGGACACAAATGAACTCTAAATCCCTACAACCAAGGCTCTGATACCACTTGTAGCGACCCCGACAAATCGTCAAGTGACGGCGTCGTCTACGTGGGTCCCATTGCATGGTCATAAGTCTTTATGACAATGTTTGACCAAAATATGTCGCCTTCATTTCAAAATAAAGATTGTTTCCAAAGTTTACAAGAATTGTTCAACCAAAAGTTAAGTTACAAGGTTATAAGTACAAATGAAATCTAGGCGACACGGTTTAAAGTGAAGTCAAAAGACGCTCCATGAAATGCATGTATACTCGACATCCAATACAAGTATCAAATAGTGAGCGGAAGCATGTATCACATATCGTGCAAGACCTGAGAAAACCATAGAAATCTGTCAACGAAAACGTTGGTGAAATCATAGGTTTAAGTAAGTAAGTGAGTAAAAGTAAGTAAGTCGAACCACAAGGTTTGAAAAGTTGAAATAATAGTAATACATTCTAAAAGTTAATATTCACGAGCACCCAATTATCAAAACTTAACATTCCGTCCGTTGAATACCCCATCAATTAGTGCTAGAACAACACTGTTTCCCGAAAATATATTTCATCCGTAGACGGTAGCGAACCGTCAAAGATGAGGGTTGTCAAACCCATATGGCCATATAACATAAGTTCTCGCTTACACCATCTGATGTAACTAATGATAATCGGATTGAGGATTTTTGTTCTAAACTCGTATGTAGAATGTTTGTTTTCCCGTTCTTGTGTTCACTTAGTTCAAAAGAATCGTTTATGTTTTCTCATCCCAAAAGTAAGTTCAAAAGAGTAAAAAGTGGGACTATGATCTCACCTTGAGTGCAAGAGTTAATAAAGTACTTCAACAAGTAGACGCGTGCAAAGACAAAGCTAGTGTTGACCTAAACATATAGGTTGTATCAATAACGGTAAACACAAACGGTCAAAGATGTTCAATTAGTCCTATGGCTCGTTACGACTCGATTAATATAGCATGTGAATCAATTTGTCAAGTTTCATGCACGATACAAGTAGTTAAGTATGTTAGAACGATTGTATAATCGTTTGGTTAAGTTTGACTAAAAGTCAAACTTGGTCAAAGTCAAAGTCAACGGGGTCGGGTCGGGTATCCGACAATTTTCCCAAGACGAGAAGTCATATAAGAGCCTAATAGTCAAGTTTCATGTTAAACGGAGTTTTAGTTAAGCGGAAACATTTTTGTGACATTTAAAAACAAAAGAGAGTGGCCTGGGGCTTTTGCGCGGCGCGCACCCAAGTGCAATTTCTGGTCAGAACTCAACCAAGAAGGCAAACATCTGGGATCTCTGATTCTGCGCGGCGCGCGGGTAAATGCGCGGCGCGCAATACCTGGGAATCATGCAGTTTGCAGAAAAATGGTCCAAGTCACGAACCAAAATACAATATAACACATTTCATGCACCGAAAACACTTAAAACGCATAACCTATATCATTAGAAAGGTAATTTGACAAGGAAAACAACTAAGCACATTTCATCAAGCAATTCATCACTAACAACAACCAAAAACCGCATTAAACGTTCATAATCAAAGTTTCAAGTTCTAAAACGCATTTTATGATTCGGGCAACCAATTTACATGTATGATATGCCGTTTCGAAGGTAATCATACACACATTGCAACAAAATTCTTATCTACAATATTTCATAGCATTTGGTGCATCAAAAGTTCATCTAAAGCTTATCAAACCCTAATCCAAGTTCACAAAATCACTAATCATGTTCTTGGAGTTTCCTTAATCAACCTATACATCAAAACGAAGCTAATGATACTAGTAACACTTTTAAAACATGCACTTTAACAATCTAACAACATTTGATCATCCAAAATCAAGGATTTAGCAAGTAATTTTCATATTGAACTAGTTACACCAAAAACAACGAACCGAGCATACAAATTACATACACGACATCACAATGAGCCATAGACACTAATTAACAACTTTATAACTCAAAAATCTCAAGAACACATAAAATTAATGATTTTAGAAAGTTACCCAAATGAGATGAAGTTGGTATCAAATTGAAGAGGATGAAGAGAGGATTCCAAATATGTATTTTGTTTTGGTTGAAGCTTCCAAATCCGAATTTAGATGATGATTCTTTGTAGTGGTGTTTGAGAGAAAATTGGAAAGTATAGAAAGAAAATGGAAATGAAAATGAAAAGGAAAATGGGGAGGTGGGTGTTGACTAGTCAAGCTAGTCACATCTTTGCTCCAATGGCGAAACTAGTCCCTCGCGTTCGGTTGCGGGTGCGTGAATTGACCAAACGAATTATTTTAAATTACACGGAAGTACGGGAGATATTAAAAATCCGATAACGAGAATACTTAAAATGTTACTTAACAAAGGATACGAATCTAGATATGAAGGGTATTATTTAAAAAGAAAAAGACGGGCGTTAAAATAATTTAACGGAAAAATGCGGGATGTTACAATTTAGATACACCTTTTTCCAATCTTCTTTCTTTCTTATGTAATTTATATTTATATTTATAATATTAAGTTTAATTTAAGATTAATAATAATTGGGTTATTGTAAGAAATGTTTTACGGGTTTTAAAGTAGGAACTCTGTCCGTGTAACGCTACGCGATTAATAATCACTGTAAGTTATGTTCTTCCTTTTTAAATTAATGTCTCGTAACTAAGTTATTATTATGCTTATTTAAGCCGAAGTAATCGTGATGTTTGACTAAATATTAAGACGGGGTTATTGGATTTTGTACCATAATTAAGGTTTGGGCAAAAGACCGACACTTGTGGAAATTGGACTATTGACTATTAATAGATGGGGGGTATTGTCTAATTGAGTGACAACTCATTGGAGTCTGTCGAACCTATCTTCAAATTAATTATCCTAATAATTAATAATGATTATGGTTGTCCTATTTAGTGACGTTCATATGGAATCTATTATAATCATTTAATTAATTATTCGGGTTGGGTAATTGATTATTCAAACTGATCAAGTGGGTAAATTAATATTCATATCTAATCAAAACAGGGGTAGATTACATACAGTGATAACTGGTGTAATTGTTGACAGAAGTGATAACTGCGTCACAGTTTAAATCCTTAATTAGTTGGAATATTTGACTTCGGGTATAAGGGTAATTTGACGAGGACACTCGCACTTTATATTTATGACCGATGGACTATTATGGATAAAAACCAGATAGGTATCAAATAAACCATGACAAAGGACAATTAACCCGAGTAACAATTAATTAAAATCAAAACGTCAAACATCATGATTACGGAAGTTTAAATAAGCATAATTCTTTTATTATATTTCTCATCGTATCTTTATTTACTGTCATTTTATTTATTGTCATTATTTTACGCACTTTAATTATCGTCATTTATCTTTACGCTTAAAATATAGAATCGACAAACCGGTCATTAAACGGTAAAACCCCCCTTTTATAATAATATTACTACTTATATAATTATATATATTTTGTATAAATATAGTTAAAAATATAGTAAGTATCACCAGCTCCCTGTGGAACGAACCGGACTTACGAAAAATTACACTACTCTACGATTAGGTACACTGCCTATAGTGTTGTAGCAAGGTTTAGGTATATCCCATCCGTAAATTAATAAAACTTGTGTCATATTTTGTAGTATTTTGTATTAAAAATAATACTATTTCGTACCCTCACGCTACATCATCAAGTTTTTGGCGCCGCTGCCGGGGACCGCTAAAACGCTATATTTTTAATTATAATAATATTGAAATAAAATATAATGATATAATAATATTGAAATAGAATATAATAATATAATAATATTTTAGAATCAAATTTGATACGTAAAGTTTTAAAAAGTCGTATTTATTAAATACTTCAGGGGTATATTATGTAACTTATAATTAATAATTTCTATCATGTCGCTTTCATGTGAATAGTAAATTAATTAATTTATTTTCATTTACTATTCATGAATAGTAAATGAATTAAAAAAAAGTTTTGAAAAAAAAATTATAATTATAAAAAAATTATTAATTTGTAAAAAAAATCGTTTTTTTTTAAAAAAAAAAAAAAAAAAAATCGTTTTTTAAGAAAAAAAAAGTTCGTTTTTTTAAAAAAAAATTGTAAAAAAAAAAATTTGTGTAAAAAAAAAATCGTTTTTTTTAAAAAAAAAAATTCGTTTTAAAAAAAAAATTGTAAAAAAAAAATCGTTTTTTAAAAAAAAAATTTTTTTTTTAAAAAAAAAAGTTTTAAAAAAAAATTTATATAAAAAAAAAAAAAATTTTAAAATCCTTAAAAAACGAAATAAAAAAAAAAATTAAAAAAAAAGTTTTTTTTTTTTATTACCTTTAGATTTTTAGACTCTAGTTACAATTTTTAGTATTAAGTTTAGTTTTGCCATAGTTATTTTTATTTCTAGAATTTTTAGGTTTGCCGTAAAATCCCTTAAGTGCTTATTCCTTAGACTAAGATTTATGTGCTTTAGAATTTTGCGACGCCGTTTTTCGCGCTACTTTCTTATTTTTATTTTTCGACGCCTATTTTTCGACCTTTTTCGACGCGTTTTTTTTTCTTTCTTATTTCTCGCTATTCTAGTTTCAGGATAAGATTTTTATTCTACTTCTTATCTAAATTTCTTAAAATTACGAAAATTTATTTTAAGTGGTTAAATTGATAGACATCAAAATTTTCTGGTTCGTAGTAATAGTTGGATTTGTACGTGGACCGGGTTATTGGAGCCAAACAGTACTCAATTATATTGAGACCAAACGAATCCTGCCCCTCTGCTGCATCTTTTGGCTATTCGAAACGTGGGCAAAATCAGAAAAGTCTATTAATTGGATAACTTATATAATTTTTCTTTCCTTTTAAAAACTAATAGGATATTCAGTGAATGCACCGAGTAAAACGTTCACCACCTTTCATACGTTCACCACCTATAACTCGATCAAGACATCTAGCCAATATTGTCGCCGTTGATTTTTCTTTAGAATCATCATCTAGTCGACCAAGAACTCCAACTCAAATTTCCGATAATTCATCTTTTGAACCCGACCTCACAATTGAGAATCCGGAGAATATTCAGGGACAATTCCAAGATCCAGAACCACTAATCATTCCTCCTGAACCACAAACCATTAAATCAGAATCTTCTAGTGATTCGTATTCAACAAATTCAATTATGGAAAATCTGGAACCTCTAAGTATGGAAGACCGAATGAGAGCCACACGCACGGGCCAAGGTCACGCCATTATTAAGCCAGACATTAATGCGCCAGATTATGAAATCAAAGGACAAATCCTACACATGGTAACTAATCAGTGCCAATATAGTGGTGCGCCGAAGGAAGATCCAAACGAACATCTTCGTACGTTTAATAGGATCTGTACACTATTCAAAATCCGAGAAGTTGAGGATGAACAGATCTATCTCATGTTGTTTCCCTGGACTTTAAAGGGAGAAGCCAAAGATTGGTTAGAATCGTTACCTGAAGGGGCGATTGATACATGGGATGTTTTAGTTGAAAAATTTCTTAAACAATTCTTTCCGGCATCTAAAGCCGTGAGACTTTAAGGAGAAATTGTTACGTTCACACAAAAGTCAAATGAAACTCTATATGAGGCGTGGACAAGATTTGGAAAGTTGTTGAGAGGATGTCCTCAACACGGTTTAGACACTTGTCAAATAGTACAAATATTCTACCAAGGTGTCAACGTTGCTACACGAAAAGACATCGACATAACAGCTGGTGGTTCCATTATGAAGAAAACCGCAACTGAAGCTTACAAAATTATTGATAACACAGCTTCCCACTCTCATGAGTGGCACCAAGAGAAAGATATATATCGTTCATCTAAAGCGGCTAGAGCCGATTCTAGCCATAACTTTGATTCCGTTTCCGCAAAAATAGATGCTTTCGAGAGACGAATGGAAAAGATGAATAAAGATATTCACGCAATACGAATCAGTTGTGAGCAATGCGGTGGACCACACTTAATGAAAGACTGTCACATTGAACAAACGATGGAACAACGTGAGAATGTTGTCTACATGAACCAAAGGCTGGAAAATAGTTATCAGAATAATTATCAACCGCCAAGGCCAAACTTCAATCGAAATCAAAACATTCTTTACAATCCAAAAGGACCCGACAATAACTCGTATAACCAACAAGGTCCGAATAACCAACCAACTCAAAACAACACTTTCAATCAACAAAGACCTGGCTTGTATAAACCACCACAACAAACCGACGAGAAGAAGTCAAATCTGGAAGAAGTGGTATTTAAGCTAGTTGAATCTCAAACACAATTTATTGAAACTCAAACCCAAACAAATGATAGGTTTGATCAGTCATTAAGAACTCAACAAGCTTCCATTTTGAATCTAGAAAAACACGTAGGTACTCTTGCTAGCATAATGAGTGAGAGGGAACAAGGAAAGCTACCGAGTAATACTGAAGTAAATCCTCGGAATGAAAATGTTAATATGGTTTCAACAAATTCTGAAAAACCAGCTCCAGAAGATGGGAAGGTTTTAGATGAGAGTAACAATGAAGAATTTACACCACCACCACCACCCGAGTATGTAAAGCCAGTGGTGGCACCATACAGACCACCCATCCCGTTTCCAAGAAAAGGAGTTGAGTATGAGCAAGTAATAAGTAATAAAGATTGTGATACTTCTGGAAAGAAGAAGAAGAAAAAGAATAAGAAAGTACAAGAAACAAAAACAGTAGAAGTAAACCCGGTGAAGACAGTTCCACCAAATCCTCCACCTAGGGTAGGTGATCCGGGTGAATTTATTGTTCCTTGTCTACTTAGTGATTGTGTCATGTATGATGCACTGGCAGATTTAGGTGCAAGTGTGAGTGTTATGCCTCTTTCCTTATATAAGAGATTAGGTGTAGGTAAGTTAAGTCCAACGGATATGAGTGTTCGACTCTTTGATCAAACCATTAAGCACCCAGTTGGAATTGCTGACAACCTACCCGTTCAAGTAGGTAATTTAACCTTTCTAGTCGAATTTATTGTCATTGACATAGAAGAGGACCCAAACGTTCCTCTAATTTTAGGTCGACCATTCTTAGCGTCCACCGGGGCGTTATTTGATGTAAGAAAGGGTAGAATGACACTTAGTAATGATGAGAAATCGATCACCTTTATGATTCGACAGTCTAAATATCCACAAACCAAAACCGTTGAACCGACAAAAACGATTGGTAAGAACCATGTTGTTTTACCAACTCCAACGGTAATGCTTAACAATAATAGAACGCCTAAGTGTGGGAAAAATGAAGTAACACCTAATGATGACCTGATAACAAAGAACCCCGTTGTTGATACGAAATTAAATGACCCCGTTATTAATAGTTCAATGAAGAAACTTATTAAACGGATTCGCGATGCTAGAACCAAGGGGAACTTTAAGTTATGTAACCGGTTAGTATCCAATCTATCACCTAAAGAAAAGGAGAAACTAGTTGAAATTGTGGATATTACACAGGAATCCGACCAATGGCTTAAAGAAAAAGTCACAGATATGCAAGTTGATTATGGTCCAAGAGAAATTGACGATGAAGTTAATCACAATTTCGACACCACATCTACCTAAGTGTGAGGAGATTCAAATATTCTAAAAAGAAAATGCTGTTTGGAGTTAGTTGTTCTGTTCTCGTGTAGTTCCGAAAATGGAATTCGATTGGTCTTTTCCGCTAGCAGACACTAAAGAACTAGTTTTCTTCCCCCATTCTGATTTTTTTTTTATTTTGTAGGTTTTATATGAAATTAATATGCTTTTTAAATTTAAGTTTTGTGTGAATTTAAAAACAAAATTTACTTTATTTCATTAAGTAAAAAAATGATTTCTAAAATTCGTCGTGAGTTGAAGATTAGGTAGTTGAACCGAAATTGCTTTACCCAAGGACGGGGCGATAAATTTTGTTATCATTATTTTTTTAATTTTATTGATCTAAAGTATGCAAAAAAATATATATATATATATATATATATATATATATATATATATATATATATATATATATATATATATATATATATATATTATATTTTATAAATTTTTAAACGTGGGATAATATATCAAACTTTAAAAATATGTATATATATGTTTGTATTTTATGTTATGTACAAAACAGGGTAAAACAGCTCACTTTCAAAGACTAGCATTAAGTTCAGCAAAAGCTACTAATTTTGACGACAAGACGCAAAATATCAAATGTGATATGACAACAACATGTTTGCAAACTCGGTATTTTTAATCACTTTTCTACACTAATCACCCTCGTGAATTTATAATTAGAGTCTGATTTCATGCAAATGAGGGCATTGCATGATCTTAAGTGTGGGGAAGGGTTATAAATTCTCTCGGGTTTACACTTGGTTTATTTGCCAAATTTTGTGAAAATTTGAAAAATTTTCAATTAAATGAAGTCAAAATTATGTTTATACATATTTATGAACGGTGAAAACTAGGTGTTAATACCGAAATTATTGTTACCTCAAAGAGGGCATAAATTGAGAAACAACCTAAAACGCTTGAATTCATTTAAAATGGAATAAAGGAGAATAAAAAGGCAAAGAAAGAAACTAAGTGTGGGGAGAATGTACCAAGTTATTCAATTAAAAACTATCTATCACATGTTTCTGTAAAGTTATTGCAGGTACTTTTGCTTTGGACGATACTAATCAGTTTTACCCGATTTACTGTAATATATTTTAAAGAAAGATGGATCTACACGATGAATCAATTCCATCATTAAAAGGAAGTAAAGTCTTCCGAAAAAGACACGCGCTTCTTGATTTAGGTCATGAAGTTGTCGTCCAGACCAGCTGTAGGTTGACGAAAAATCTAGAAAAGTCATCTCTAAAATCAGCAGGAAATCCACGGACCTCAGCATCAAACAGGGTCGCCATGTGGTCAGATTTATCCTAACCATGAGAAGGATTTATCTCGTACAATGGGGAGGCACCGTGAAAATTAGCTTGATAAGACTAATGAATCAAATCCCCAGAAAGGATAATCTCCTTAAAGATTAAAAATCAGCTTTTAAGACTGATATTACTCAATCCTTGAGATTGACCTTAAAGATTGAGAATTACAAACTCATGGAATTCAATGATATCTAAACTCGAGCTTGAACGAGAAAATATTTTGATCAAAAATAAAACCGATTTGTTTTCTGAAAACCTATTTTCAATACGTTCATTACCATTGAACGTAAAATCCTGAGAATTCATTGAAATTCATTAGGTCACCTGAACCAAATCGGGTGTCAACCGTAAGAACGGTGGTTGCATAGCATGGTCGGAGACAGGACCTTGTGCCAGACCAAAAAATCATAGGATGATCTTTACTATTGCTCCTACAAAGGATAGTACTAGCATCCGACACGTTTTAAGACCATAATCATATGCTTGTCATTAGACATTGCCTTAACAGTTTCTTGTTCATCGCTTTCCTTTACAACCGGACGGTAGTTTGCCGAAAGGTAATATACGGGACAAGTAAACTGGACGTGTTGCTTTCCTAATACAAGGTTAGCAAGTGGGTAACACAAAACCACAAGTTTTGAGCTAAAATTTTCAAATCTGAAACCAACACAACCCACAAAAATATTTTGCAAACACCGGTGAAGGGTTATTCCGGAAAACTTATCTAGGGTAAAAGCTAGATTAAATTTTCAAAAAGATCAAATGTTTTCATAAAGATCCAATTTCCTTAAGGATCTACATTTTCATAGTCATGTGGGACTGTAAACCACCTTTCAAATGTGCACTTTGCTTTGGAAACCGAAAGTAAATCGGCTATTTGATTGAAAGTGTCGTTGACCTAAACCCGAGGCAACTGTGGATGACACACCCACCTTTAACCATCATTACTGTCATTGTTTATACCGCTATATCAAAATCACTGATGTACAAAATGTGATGAATAAAAAAGTGATTCATGTATGTTTTTATTTCAAGTTCTGTCTTGCTTGAGGACAAGCAACGCTCAAGTGTGGGGATATTTGATAGTGCTCCAAATGAACATATATTTAGTAGCAATATCGTTCCAATATGTAAAGTTTTTAAATGTAATTTCCTTATTTTTAGTTGTAATAGTTAAATAAATAAGTGCGAAGACGAAAGACGCAAATCGCTCGAAAATGAAGATTTAAAGACAAAAACGAAGATTTGAAAGACCAAAACGTCCAAAAAGCTCAAATGTACAAGATACAATTCAAAAGGTTCAATTTAATGATGAGAAACGTCTAAAAATGACAAGAGTACAAGTTACAAAACGTGAAGTACAAGATATTAAATTATACGAAAGGACGTTCGAAAATCCGGAACCGGTACCCGAGCCAACTTTCAACGCTCGACGCAACGGAGCTGAAAGTACAAGTCAACTATGCACAAGAATATAATATAATATTTAAATAATTCATAATAAGAATAATATTAAATAATAAAAAGTTAATTGAGCATAGTTCAGGGGTCATAAGTGAAAATTTCAATTTATCATTTGCCTATAAAAGGCCATCTAAATCGATGATTTAGATACACCTTTTTTCAATCTTCTTTCTTTCTTATGTAATTTATATTTATATTTATAATATTAAGTTTAATTTAAGATTAATAATAATTGGGTTATTGTAAGAAATGTTTTACGGGTTTTAAAGTAGGAACTCTGTCCGTGTAACGCTACGCGATTAATAATCACTGTAAGTTATGTTCTTCCTTTTTAAATTAATGTCTCGTAACTAAGTTATTATTATGCTTATTTAAGCCGAAGTAATCGTGATGTTTGACTAAATATTAAGACGGGGTTATTGGATTTTGTACCATAATTAAGGTTTGGGCAAAAGACCGACACTTGTGGAAATTGGACTATTGACTATTAATAGATGGGGGGTATTGTCTAATTGAGTGACAACTCATTGGAGTCTGTCGAACCTATCTTCAAATTAATTATCCTAATAATTAATAATGATTATGGTTGTCCTATTTAGTGACGTTCATATGGAATCTATTATAATCATTTAATTAATTATTCGGGTTGGGTAATTGATTATTCAAACTGATCAAGTGGGTAAATTAATATTCATATCTAATCAAAACAGGGGTAGATTACATACAGTGATAACTGGTGTAATTGTTGACAGAAGTGATAACTGCGTCACAGTTTAAATCCTTAATTAGTTGGAATATTTGACTTCGGGTATAAGGGTAATTTGACGAGGACACTCGCACTTTATATTTATGACCGATGGACTATTATGGATAAAAACCAGATAGGTATCAAATAAACCATGACAAAGGACAATTAACCCGAGTAACAATTAATTAAAATCAAAACGTCAAACATCATGATTACGGAAGTTTAAATAAGCATAATTCTTTTATTATATTTCTCATCGTATCTTTATTTACTGTCATTTTATTACTCGCAATTTTATTTACTGTCATTTTATTTATTGTCATTATTTTACGCACTTTAATTATCGTCATTTATCTTTACGCTTAAAATATAGAATCGACAAACCGGTCATTAAACGGTAAAACCCCCCTTTTATAATAATATTACTACTTATATAATTATATATATTTTGTATAAATATAGTTAAAAATATAGTAAGTATCACCAGCTCCCTGTGGAACGAACCGGACTTACTAAAAATTACACTACTCTACGATTAGGTACACTGCCTATAGTGTTGTAGCAAGGTTTAGGTATATCCCATCCATAAATTAATAAAACTTGTGTCATATTTTGTAGTATTTTGTATTAAAAATAATACTATTTCGTACCCTCACGCTACATCATCAGCGAACGAAGTTGTTCCAATCTTAATATCATCTCATGTCTTAAAGCCCGTAAGTACCTTGTGAAAGGTTACTCCGCCATACTAGCACACGTTAAAATGATCAAATTCGAAGAAACGCGTATTGAAAACGTCCCAGTTGTTAAAGATTTTCCCGATGTGTTTCCCGAAAATCTCCCTGGTCTTCCACCACCTCGTCAAGTTGAATTTCAAATCGATTTATCTCCAGGTGCTGCACCCATTGCTAAAGCACCGTATCGTTTAGCACCTTCCGAAATGAAGGAACTTTCTAACCAACTCCAAGAACTTTTGGATCTAGGTTTTATTCGTCCAAGTACATCCCCGTGGGGAGCTCCTGTCTTATTTGTCAAAAAGAAGGATGGTATGTTGAGAATGTGTATTGATTACCGAGAGCTCAACAAGCTTACCATAAAGAACCGTTACTCGTTACCTCGCATTGATGATCTATTCGACCAACTTCAAGGGTCAAGCGTTTATTCTAAGATTGATTTAAGATCCGGTTATCACCAGCTCAGAGTCAAGGAATCCGACATTCCTAAGACTGCATTCCGCACCCGATACGGGCATTACGAATTCTGTGTTATGCCTTTCGGTTTAACCAATGCTCCAGCCGTATTTATGGATCTTATGAACCGTGTTTGCAAGCCTTACCTTGATAAATTCGTTATTGTTTTCATCGATGACATCTTGATCTATTCTAAAAGCGAGAAAGAACATGAGCAACATTTACGATTGATTCTTGAACTCTTAAGAAAAGAACAACTCTACGCAAAATTTTCTAAGTGTGAGTTTTGGCTTAGAACAATACAATTCCTTGGACACGTTGTTGATAGTAAAGGAATACATGTCGATCCAGCTAAGATTACCGCTATCCAGAACTGGGAGATACCAAAGACTGCGAAGCATATTCGTCAATTTTTGGGACTTGCCGGTTATTATCGGAGATTCATAAAGGATTTTTCCCTTCTTGCTAAACCTCTTACGAAGCTAACTCAAAAAGGGAAGAAGTTTGAGTGGTCCGAAGAACAGGAATCTGCTTTCAAGATTCTGAAGGAGAAGTTGACCACAGCCCCGATTCTATCTTTACCTGAAGGTACTGAAGATTTTGTTGTTTACTGTGATGCCTCAAAGCAAGGCTTTGGTTGTGTTTTAATGCAACGTGAAAAGGTTATTGCCTAGGCATCTAGACAGTTGAAGAAACACGAGGAGAACTATACCACACATGACCTTGAGTTAGGTGCCGTGGTATTTGCATTAAAGATATGGAGACATTATCTCTATGGTACCTATTTTACCGTGTACACTGACCATAAAAGTCTTCGACACATCTTTGATCAAAAACAGCTGAATATGAGGCAAAGCCGATGGCTCGAGACATTGAACGATTATCATTGTGAGCTGAAATATCATCCTGGCAAGGCGAATGTAGTTGCCGATGCCCTTAGCCGAAAAGACGATGTTAAACGTGTTCGTGCTTTAAACCTAAAAATCAAATCGAATCTTATTTCACGAATCTGTGAAGCTCAATTGGAAGCTATTAAACCGACACTTATCGAAGGTGAAGGACCTATAAATTTTGAAAACCAACTGCAAGTTAAGTCCAATGGTACAAGATACTTCGGTAATCGAATTTGGGTTCCTCGTTATGGTAATCTCCGTGAACTAGTCATGGATGAAACACATAAGACTAGGTATTCTATTCATCCCGGTTCTAGTAAAATGTATCAGGATGTGAAAGAGTTCTACTGGTGGCCCAACATGAAAGGCGACATTGCTACTTATGTGAGTAAGTGTCTTACTTGTTCAAAAGTCAAAGCCGAGCACCAAAAGCCTTATGGTCTTCTAACTCAACCCGATATTCCACAGTGGAAGTGGGATGGTATAGCTATGGACTTTATCACAAAATTGCCTAAGACTGCAAATGGAAATGATACGATTTGGGTCATTGATGTGAAGCGAGGTGTATATAAAATAGTTATTAATTTACTAGGAAAAACTATTAAATACAATACAATTTTACACAAGATATTTATTTATTTATAGAATGGATATACTTAAACCTTGCTACAACACTTATAGGCAGTGTACCTAATCGTACAGTAGTGTAGTTTTTAGTAAGTCCGGTTCGTTCCACAGGGAAATCTTTAAACAAAGCTCAACGCTATATTAGTTTACTTTTATAAAAATACAAATATATATATAAGTAATATTATTATTATAAAGGGGGGTTTTTACCGTTTAATGACCGGTTTGTCGATTTTAAAACTTTAGTCGCAGTTAAAACCTAATGTAAAATATAAAATAAATACAAGACTTTAAATTAAAGTGTAAAGTAAATAACGATAATGAAATTGCGAATAATAAAAATGCGAGAAAATAAAATTGCGATAATTAAAAAGTACGATAATTAAAAGTGCGATTAAATAACAAATAATAAAAGTGCGATAATTAGAAGTGCAATTAAATATAAAATAAAGGAAATTAAATATGAAATAAAAGAATTATGCTTATTTAAACTTCCGTAATCATGATGTTTGACGTGTTGATTTTAGTTTTATGCCCATGGGTTAATTGTCCTTTGTCCTGAATTATTCAATATGTCCGTCTGGTTTTTGTCCATAACAGTCCATCAGTCATAAATATAAATTGCAAGTGTCCTTGTCAAATTATTATTATACCCGAAGTTAAATATTCCAACTAATTGGGGATTCGAATTGTAACAAGGTTTTAATACTTTGTTTAATGAATACACCAGGTTATCGACTGCGTGTAAACCAAGGTTTTACCACTTTGTTAATAATTACACCAATTACCCTTGAATGTAATTTCACCCCTGTTTTAATTATTCTAGTGGCTATTAATCCATTCCCGTGTCCGGTTAAATGAACGATTATTCGTACATATAAATACCCCGCCCATCGTGTCCGATCGAGTGTATATGGTAATTTATAGGGACGCCCAATTGTAAATCTTTATATTAACATTAACAAACTTTCATTTAGTTAAACAAATATAAAGCCCATTAATAGCCCATAGTCTAGTTTCCACAAGTGTCGTTCTTTTGTCCAAACCCCAATTATGGTACAAAGCCCAATTACCCAATTTTAGTAATTAGCCCAACATCATGATTACTTCGTTTTAAATAAGCATAATAATAACTTAGCTACGAGACATTAATATAAAAAGGTTGAACATAACTTACAATGATTAAAAATAGCGTAGCGTTACACGGACAGAATTTCGACTTACACCCTTACAACATTCGCTAACATACCCTTATTATTAGGATTTAAAATTAAAATTAAAATTAAAATATAAATTATATATATATATTACTCGTATGAATGAGAAGAAAAAAGATGATCAAATTTGATCAGAATTCGGTTGGCTTTATAGCCAGAGTTGAAAATTGGGGCTCCGCGACTCGCGGCAAAATGCCCTTAAAACTCCGCGAGTCGCGGAGATGTATTTACAGCTCACACCCTTGGAGTTTCTTGCTGCCGACGGTTTTTAATATATATATATAATATATATATAATTAATATAATTAATTATATATTATATTATATTTATATACATAGTTAACTTGTAATTTTTAGTCCGTTGCGTCGAGCGTTAAGAGTTGACTCTGGTCCCGGTTCCGGATTTTCGAACGTCCTCGCGTACAATTTAATATCTTGTACTTTGCGTTTTGAATCTTGTACTCTTGTGATTTTGAGACGTTTCTTATCAATAATTGGAACCTTTTTGATTGTCTTTTGTTCTTTTGAGCTTTTTGGTCATTTGCGTCTTCAAATCGTCGAATCTGTCTTCTGTCTTCACCTTTTATTATTTAAACGAATATCACTTGTAAATAGAACAATTGCAACTAAAAGCTTGTCTTTCTTGAGGAATAATGCTATGAAATATATGTTCGTTTTTAGCATTATCAAATATTCCCACACTTGAGCGTTGCTTGTCCTCAAGCAATATTGTCTTGAAATACTAGAATCACTTCTTTATTCTTCACACTTTGTACATCAGTGATTTCTATACGGCGGTATAAACAATGGTAGTAACGATATGGTTTACAGTCCCACATGACTATAAAAATTTAGATCCATTAAGGAAATTGGATCTTTATGAAAACATTTGATCTTTTGAAATCTAGTTTTTTACCCTAGATTAGTTTTCCGGAATAACCCTTTACCGGTGTTTGCAAAATATTTTTTTTGTGGGTTTGGTGGGTTTCAGATTTGAAAATTTTAGCTCAAAACTTGCGGTTTTGTGTCACCCACTTGCTAACCTTGTATTTGGAAAGCAACACGTCCAGTTTACTTGTCCCGTATATTACCTTTCGGCAAACTACCGTCCGGTTGTAAAGGAAAGCGTTGAACAAGCAACTGTTTAAGGCAATGTCCCGTGACATGCTTTTGATTATGGTCTATAATGTGTCGGACGCAATTACTATCCTTGGTAGGAGCAATAGTAAAGCTCACCCTTATAATTTTTCGGTCTGGCACAAGGTCCTGTCTTTGACCATGCTATGCAACCACCGTTCTTACGGTTGACACCCGATTTAGTTCAGGTGACCTAATGAATTCCAGGTGAATTCCTAGGATTTTACGTTCAATGGTAATGAACGCATTGAAAATAGGGTTTTCAGAAAACAAATCGGTTTGTAATTTTGATCAAAATATTTTCTCGTTTAAGCTCGAGTTTAGATATCATTGAATTCCATGAGTTTGAATTCTCAATCTTTAAGGTCAATCTCTAGGATTGAGTAATATCAGTCTTAAAAGCTGATTTTTAATCTTTAAGGAGATTATCCTTTCTGGGGATCTGATTCATTAGTCTTATCCAGGTAATTTGCATGGTGCCCCCCCATTGTACGAGATAAATCCTTCTCATGGTTAGGATAAATCTGACCACATGGCGACCCTGTTTAATGCTGAGGTCCGTGGATTTCCTGCTGATTTTAGTGATGACTTTTCTAGATTTTTCGTCAACCTACAGCTGGTCTGAACGACAACTTCATGACCTAAATCAAGAAGCGCGTGTCTTTTTCGGAAGACTTTACTTCCTTTTAATGATGGAATTGATTCATCGTGTAGATCCATCTCTTCTTTTCTTTCATCGGGTAAAACAGTTTAGTTTAGTCCAAAGCAAAAGTATTTTCAGTTATTTGTTACAGATATATGTGACATATATTTAAAATAACTTGGTAAATTTTCCCACACTTGGCTTTTATTTTCCTTTTTATCGTTCTCTATTCCATTTTAAATGAATTTTAACATTTTAGTTTGTTTCTCAATTTATGTCCTTTCCGAGGTAACAATAATTTCGGTGTTAAAACCTAGTTTTATCGTTCATAAATATGTATAAACATGATTTGAATTCATTTAATTGAAAAATTTTACTAGAATTGGGTAGTCAGTATATAAGACTAGGGCTGTTCTTTTTTATCAGAGAGCACTAGATTCTAATACAACTATTGCTTTACTAGTATTTTTAATGGTAACCAAGTGTATAAAGTAAAAAATTTTTTAAAATCCGAAAGAATTTAACCCCTTCCCACACTTAAGATCTTGCAATGCCCTCATTTGCAAGAAATCAGTAACAATTTAAATTATTGAGGGTGATTTGTGTGAAAATGATTAAATTTTTACCAAAGTTTCCAAATATATTGGCGTTTGTTTGCTGAATGATAAATGGTGCACATCATTTGTTCATTCCGTCTTGTTGTTATTTCACATATATTTTGCATCTTGTCGTCAAAATTAGTTGCTTTTGCTGAACTTAATGCCAGTCTTTGAAAATGCGTTGTTTTACCCTGTTGTGTACATAAGATAAACTGCAAACATATATACATATTTTTGAAGTTTGGTTTATTACCCCACATTCAAAAATTATTAAAATCTAAGAATAAAAGTTAGATAATTATAAAAATGATTACAATATTAACAAAAATATTAAACATATCAATAATTACAAATTACAAAATAAATAAAAAAATAAGTAAACTAAGGATGATATTGGTACCAATAGGGGTTCCACGCATAACCATAAGTGCTATAGAATGCTTCGGCAGGGTCATACGTAGGATATGGTGGCTGCATCTCTATCGACCAAGGAGGGAAGACGGGTTTCGGTGTAGGAATATAGTTTCTACCTATATGTTGGCAATGCGCTATGATCTGGTTCTGATGAACTTGCCAATCTTCAAATGCCCTCTGTCTAGCATTTTCGTATTCCTGAGAAGCTATAAACCTATGCATTTCTTGCATCTCATTCCCCCCTCCTACATTACCTTGTTCCTGGTTTCTCTCTACCTGTGGATGTCTACCATTGTATCGTACTGCGGCGTTATTTCGCCGCTTCAAAACTTTCGCACCATGGTATACATTTAAACCTATAGTGTCGCGGGGTTCCGGCTCTTCTACTAATAATCCCCCCCGACTTATATCCACACCGAGATATTCACCAATCAAAGTAATAAAAATACCACCTCCTATTATGCTATGTGGACGCATCCCCCGAACCATAGCTGATAAATAATAACCCACACAATATGGTATACTTACAGCGCTGTGTGGGTCTCGAATACACATATGGTAAAACAAATCCTGTTCATTTACTTTTTCTTTGTTCTTACCCCTTTGTGTAATCGAATTAGCTAAAAACCTATGTATCACTCTTAATTCGGCTCTATCTATATCCAAATAAGAGTAGTTTCCCCCTTTGAAACGGTGATGGCTTGTCATTTGACTCCACACACCGTGTGTATCAAAATTCTCATCTATTTTTCTACCGTTTAGTATCAATCCTCTACAATCGGCAGACGCTAACTCCTCAGGCGTATATATACGTAAAGCCTGAGCCATGTCCAGTAAAGACATGTGGCGCATCGAACCGCCTAACAAAAATCTAATAAAAGAACGATCGGTTAAACTAGCTACCCGATCATTCAACTCTATACTACATAACAACTCTTCACACCATACTTTATATACAGGTCTGCGTATGGTGAATAAACATATCCAGTCATTAAAAGAAGAATTACCATACCTCTGTACAAGTAATTCCCTAATTGGCCCGGCCAATTCTACAGCTTCCAAGGGTCCCCATTCTATGACCCTCGGTACCTCAACAACCTTGGAATGAAGAGTATGCAAACCCCGTTGATATTTTGGATAATCTATCCAAAGTCTGTCAAATCGCAGGTTCGGGTGCAACTCTTCCAAATGCATATCGGAAAAGGTCATGACCGGATGAGGTACATCCTGCTTGTAGTAGTTATCTACCTCCTGTTGTTCCAAGTTCTTAGCAGGAGCATGGCGGGCTTGGGATGAAGATTCACCCCTTTCATTCTGCAAAACACATCAAACACAAATTTTGTGCATCCAAATATGCATTAGTGTCAGCAAAATCATCAATCAAAATAATTACAATGACATTATCAATTTATATCAAACTTAAGCTTATTTTCACATTTTTATCAAATCTACACTTTTTCAAATAAGCATATACGAAAATTTTCGCCAAGTTCATAAGCATTCAACTCAAATAACATGTCAAAATAATCATTACTAGCAAATAAACAAGTCTCAAATGGCATTATCTTTCAAAAATCAAGTTCATGAATTTTGGACTTGAAAAAGTCCACTTTAATTCTCAAAATCATGTTTAGGCTCAAAGTTTGGATCATTTAACTACCTAGACATGTTACACTACTCAATTTAGCAACAATTCATGACAAAAATCGGCCATAACCTGTTTATATCAAAAAGCCCCAAATTGCTCAAGAACACAAACCCTAGATTATTCAAAATTTGAAGTTTAAGGCTTCTAATCATGTTAAACAGCATCAATCTAGGTTATACAAGCATAATACATAAACAATTTAAGTCTAATTACACTAAAAAGCATCAAAATCAAATTGGGGAAAAAAATAGCTCAAGAACACTAAAATTCGAATTAAATGGTGTTTAGGTGTAGAAATTTACCGTTTTTCTTGAGTAATTCTTAGATATCATCCTTCTCAACATGATTTTAGCAAAAAATTTGGTGATTAACGGTTAAAAATTGAGATTTTTGGGGGTGATTTTCGGTGGTTTTCGGGTTCTTTTTCGCTGTTATTTTGGGGTGTTTTTGTGTTTTTGAGTATACTGATCGTTCAGCTATTTTTATTTTTTTTTTCTGTGTTTTGGTCCCTCCGCGAGTCGCGAAGATTTAGGCTCCAAACTCCGCGAGTCGCGGAGTTTGGTATTTTTTATTTTTATTTTTTTTTTTTTATAATCATTAACTTCTTAAAACAATTTAGTAATTAATTTTAAAATTTTGTTTCCCTTGTTATTTAGGACGAGGTCGTTTCGGATCGATGTCCTAGTCCGTCCTTCGACAAAATTTTAAAATTTGTCTTTTTGTAGCGATTGTTTTAAAAGCTAAGATTTTTGGGTTTTTTCAATGTTTTTGGCATACTTTAAATCAATAAGATTAAAAATAATGATAATAAAAGTTCTCGTCCCTCCCTCGGGTAAAGCAATTTCGGTTCAAAGACCTAGTCTTCAACTTACGACGAATTTTAAAAATCATATTCTTAACTTAATGAGATAAAGTAAATTTTTGTTTTTAAATTCACACAACTTGAATATAAAATTAAAAATTAAAAATTAAGATTTCACACCAAACTTAAAATTTAAAATGCATAAAATTAAAAATTTATATTTTAAAAATTAAAAATTCACACCAAACTTAATTTAAAAATTCATATTATAAATTCACACCAAACTTATATTAATTTTTCAAATATTTACAATTTTAAAAATATTGTTTTTACAAAGTTTACAATATTAATTTAAGATTTAAATATTAATTTTAAAAATATGGTAAAAATAAAATTAAAAATCTTTTTGTCTTTTTATTCCACTTTAAATCAATCAAATATTATCAAAAATATGCGCCCCTCTTTTCGGTAAAGTAATTTCGGTTCCAAGACCTAATTTAACTCATGACGAATTTTTGAAATATTTTGGGTTGATTGATTAAAGATATTTATACCTTAAGAATAAACGTTAAATTTCGCAGTGATGTAATAAATTTTTGAATGATATCAATAATTTCGGTCGCCAAACCTAATTTTATTTAATACCAATTTAATACTTTTTAGCGAACAAATTAGCGTTTATTATCAAAAGGTTAAAAATAAATAAAAATAAAAACTGTACAGACATACCTGTGAAATAGATTTCTTAGTTATATGATCTATTATATTCATAAGATAGTCGGTTTAATTGGTTTTCCATGGCTGCATAGGCGTAACCTCGAGCATTCATTGTCTTTTCTTCTAAACATATGAACGGTCCGTCTCTGCATAAAGTAACAAATTCGGTATTTGAATAGGTTTGATTATTTGAACATTTACCTCCATGTGACTATTTTCCGCATTTGTGACATCGTTCTAGGTGTCGTGCTCTTCTTTTCGCTGCGGATTTTGATTTTCCTTTACCAAATTGTAACTTATTATCTTCGCATCTGGATCCTTTTCTAACTCCGTCCATTCTTTCTCTGATTACTGATACTAATTCACTCGGTAGTATGTCATTATTTCTTTTAGTGATCAAAGCGTGTAGCATTAGACCATGGTTTAGTTCACAGGCAGTCTTCATTTTGTAAAAACCTAAAAAAAATAAAAATTCAGAATGGGGGGAGAAGACTAGTTCTTTAGGGTCTGCTAGGGAAAGACCATACGTGTTCCATTTTCGAGAACTACACGAAAACAGACATTCTAATTCTAACAGAAATACATATTATCCTTTAAAGACTTGATTCTCCCCACACTTAGTTAGCTGTGGTGTCGAAATTGTGATTAACTTCGTTGTCGACTTCCATCGGACCATGTATGTAATGTTTAACTCTGTGACCATTAACTTTAAATTCAATCCCATTTGAATTTATCAATTCTATCATTCCGTATGGGAAAACTCTTTTGACTATGAATGGTCCAGACCATCTTGATTTCAATTTTCCAGGAAATAGCTTGAATCGTGAATTGAAAAGAAGAACTCTGTCTCCTTCTTTAAATTCTTTTGAACTTCTGATTCTTTTATCATGCCATTTCTTCGTTCTTTCTTTATAGATTAACGAATTTTCGTATGCTTCATGTCTTAATTCTTCTAATTCGTTTAGTTGACTTAATCGTAGACGTCCGGCTTCATGTAAATCAAGATTACATGTCTTCAAAGCCCAAAATGCTTTGTGTTCAATTTCTACTGGAAGATGACATGCTTTTCCATAAACAAGTCTAAAAGGTGTGGTTCCAATTGGAGTTTTGTAGGCTGTTCTAAAAGCCCAGAGTGCATCCTCCAATTTAATGGACCATTCCTTCGGATTTGATCCTACGGTTTTCTCCAGAATACGTTTTAAGGCTCGGTTGGTATTTTCAACTTGTCCACTTGTTTGTGGATGATATGCGGTGGAGATTTTATGAGTTACTCCATATCTTTTAAGAACTTTCTCAAGTTGATTATTACAGAAATGAGTACCCCGATCACTTATTAAAGCTTTCGGTGTTCCAAACCTTGCAAAAAGACGTTTTAAAAAGTTGACTACAACTCGTGCATCGTTAGTTGGGAGAGCTTGTGCTTCCGCCCATTTAGATACATAATCAATGGCTACGAGTATATATAGATTATTATGAGATTTTGGAAATGGACCCATAAAGTCAATACCCCAAATGTCAAATACTTCACATACTTGGATGACATTTTGTGGCATTTCATCACGTTGACTTATTTTTCTGGCCCTTTGACATGCATCACAGGATTTGCAAAGAAGGTGTGCGTCTTTGTAAATTGTAGGCCAATAGAATCCAACTTCATAAACTTTTCTTGCTGTTAGTTGAGGCCCATAATGCCCTCCTGTTGGTCCTGTGTGACAATGGTTTAAAATTTTACTAGCTTCATCTCCAAATACACATCGGCGTATTATTCCATCGGGACAACTTTTAAACAGATGTGGATCTTCCCAGAAATAGTGTTTTATATCACTGAAGAATTTCTTTCGTCTTTGGTACGATAATCCTTTTTCAAGGAATCCACAAACTAAGTAGTTTGCAAAGTCTGCAAACCATGGGATTTCTTTATAATCTATCTTCAATAGATATTCATCAGGAAAGTTGTCTTGTATGGCCGATTCATTCAGAACTTCTAATTCGGGATTTTCAAGACGAGAAAGATGATCAGCGGCGAGATTTTCTGCTCCTCTTTTATCTCGGATTTCAATATCAAACTCTTGTAAGAGTAAGATCCAACGGATTAATCTTGGTTTAGCATCTTGTTTTGAAAATAGGTATCTAAGAGCAGAATGGTCTGTATAGACCACCGTTTTTGCTAGAACGAGATATGATCGAAATTTGTCAAAAGCAAAGACAATAGCAAGGAGTTCTTTTTCAGTAGTTGTATAGTTCGTTTGTGCTCCTTGTAATGTCTTACTAGCATAATATATAGGTTGAAATCGTTTTTCAATCCTTTGTCCTAAAACGGCTCCCATTGCAAAATCACTTGCATCGCACATTAGTTCAAATGGTAGATTCCAATTTGGTGTTATCATGATCGGCGCATTAGTGAGTTTTTCTTTAAGAATATTAAAAGATTTGATACACTCATCTGAAAAGATGAATGGCGCATCCTTTTCTAGGAGTTTATTCATAGGAGTGGCAATTTTTGAAAAATCTTTTATGAAACGTCGGTAAAAACCGGCATGCCCTAGAAAACTCCTAATTCCTTTAACATTTGTGGTATGTGGAAGTTTAGCAATTACATCTACTTTAGCTCTATCCACTTCAATTCCTTCTTTTGAAATTTTATGTCCAAGAACGATGCCTTCTTTAACCATGAAATGGCATTTCTCCCAATTAAGTACTAGATTTGATTTTTCGCATCTAATTAGCATTCGTTCCAGATTAACTAGACATGATTTAAATGTATCACCGAAGACTGAAAAGTCATCCATGAATACTTCCATGCATTCTTCTATCATGTCATGAAAAATCGCCATCATACACCTTTGAAAGGTTGCAGGGGCGTTGCAAAGTCCAAATGGCATGCGTTTGTAAGCAAAAGTACCATAAGGGCACGTGAATGTGATTTTCTCTTGGTCCTCGGGTGCTATTGGAATTTGAAAATATCCGGAAAATCCATCTAGAAAACAATAGTAACTATTTCCGGCTAATCTTTCCAACATTTGATCTATGAAAGGTAAAGGAAAGTGATCTTTTCTGGTGGCGTCATTTAATTTTCTATAATCAATACATACACGCCATCCTGTTACAGTCCTAGTAGGAATAAGCTCATTTTTCTCATTTGTAATGACAGTCATACCACCCTTCTTAGGTACGCATTGAACTGGGCTTACCCATGGACTATCAGAAATTGGATATATCAAACCTGCATCTAGCAGTTTAATAATCTCTTTCTTAACTACATCTTGCATATTAGGATTTAGTCTTCGTTGGCGTTGCACATACGTTTTATGACCTTCTTCCATAAGGATTTTATGTGTGCAATACGAAGGACTTATTCCTTTAATATCATGAATCTTCCATGCAATGGCTGGTTTATGAGCTTTCAACACAGAAATGAGTTGTGATTTCTCATTTTCAGTAAGAGAAGACGATATTATTACAGGTAATTCAGATTCACCATGTAAATAAGCGTATTCCAAATGGTTTGGAAGTGGCTTTAACTCTAATTTCGGAGGTTCTTCTATCGATGATTTATATCGATATCTGTCTTCTTCTTTTAGTATTTGAATTTCTTCTGTTGTTGGTTCATATCCATTAGCTATAAGTGTAGCTAACATTTCAGCTTCATCAATTGGTTCATTACCTTCTCCTAAAGAACATTCTCCTGTTCCTTGTAATTCTGGAAATTCTTCTAATAATTCTGCATGTGCATCTATAGTTTGAATATAATAACATGTATCATCTGCAGATTGTGGTTGTTGCATTGCTCTATCAACTGAAAAGGTAACACTCTCATCCTCTATACTTAGGGTCAGTTTCTTACCGAACACGTCTATCATTGCTTTAGCTGTGTTTAAGAATGGTCTTCCTAATATGAGAGGAACTTGAGAATCTTCTTCCATGTCCAAAACAACAAAATCTACTGGAAATACTAAAGTACCAACTTTAACTAGCATGTTCTCCATTATCCCTCTAGGATATTTTATTGATCTATCGGCTAGTTGTATGCTTATTCTGGTTGGTTTCAATTCTCCAAGGTCTAGTTTAGCGTATAGTGAATACGGCATTAGATTTATACTAGCACCTAAGTCTGCCAATGCTTCTATTGAACTAAGACTACCCAGAAAACATGGAATTGTGAAACTTCCTGGATCAGATAATTTTTCTGGTATCTTATTCAACATCACTGCTGAACAATTTGCATTCATAGTAACAGCCGAGAGTTCTTCCATTTTCTTTCTATTCGTGATTAGATCTTTCAAGAATTTAGCATATCTTGGCATTCCTGAAATCACATCAATGAAAGGAAGATTTACATTTATCTGTTTAAACATATCCAAGAATTTGGATTGCTCGGCTTCAAGTTTTTATTTCTTCATTTTACTCGGGTAAGGAAGTGGTGGTTGGTATGGTTTAACATAAGGTTTATCCTTAACTGTGTTATCTTCATTAACCTTTTCAACTACCGGTTCTTTTTCCTTATCTTGATCAGGTTGTGGTTCTTGTGGAGTAGGAATAATTTCATCAGAAGTTACAGGTATTTCAGGTGGTTTAAGTGTTGTACCACTTCTTGTGGTAATAGCTTTAGCTGTTTCATTCCGGGGGTTAGCGTTTGTATCACTAGGTAGACTTCCCGGTTTTCTTTCACCTATTAACCTTGCTAGGTTACTTACTTCTTGTTCTAGATTTTGAATAGAAGCTTGTTGATTTCTAAATGCTTGAGCATTTTGTTCATTTGTTTGTTTTTGAGATGTGAAAAACTGCGTTTGAGTTTCAACTAGCTTCGTCATCATATCTTCTAAATTCGGCTTTTTATCATCGGTTTGTTGTGGTGGTTTGTTTTGAAAATTTGGTCTTTGCTGATTGTAAGTATTATTGGATACTTGTTGATTGCTAGGACCTTGTTGGTTGTTGTATGGAATATTTCGGTTATAATTCTGGTTTTGATTGTAAATCGGTCTTGGCGGTTGATAATTATTCTGATAATTATTTCCAGGCCTTTGATTTATGTATGAAATATTCTCTCTTTGTTCCATTGTTAATTCAATACTGAGACAATCTTTTGTCAAATGTGGTCCTCCACACTGCTCACAACTAATTCGTATTGAGTGAATATCCTTAGTCATCTTTTCCATTCGTCTCTCGAAAGCATCTATCTTTGCCGAAATGGAATCTAAGTCATGGCTAGAATCGGCTCTAGCTGCTTTAGATGATCTAATGATATCTTTTTCTTGGTGCCACTCATGTGAGTGGGAAGCAGTATTATCAATAATTTTGTAAGCATCAGTTTCGGTTTTCTTCATAATAGAACCACCAGCTGCTATATCTATGTCTTTTCTTGTAGTGATGTCGCATCCTCGGTAAAATATTTGTACTATTTGACAGGTGTCTAAACCATGTTGCGGACATCCTCTTAATAACTTTCCATATCTTGTCCACGCCTCATATAGAGTTTCATTTGGCTTCTGTGTGAACGTAACAATTTCTGCTTGAAGTCTTACGGCTTTAGATGCAGGAAAAAATTGTTTAAGAAATTTGTCAATTAAAACGTCCCATGTATCAATCGCTCCTTCAGGTAACGATTCCAACCAATCTTTGGCTTCTCCCTTTAAAGTCCAGGGAAATAACATGAGATATATCTGTTCATCCTCCACTTCTCGTATTTTAAATAGTGTGCAGATCCTATTAAAGGTACGTAGATGTTCATTTGGATCTTCCTTCGGCGCACCACTAAATTGGCATTGATTAGTCACCATGTGTAGAATTTGTCCTTTGATTTCATAATCTGGCGCATTAATGTCTGGATGAGTAATTGCGTGACCTTGGCCAGTGCGTTTAGCTCTCATTCGGTCTTCCATACTTAAAGGTTCCAGATTCTCCATAATTGAATCTGTTGAATCGGTATCACTAGATGATTCTGATTTAATGGTTCGTTCCTCAACAATCTCTGTTTGATTGATTGGTGGTTCCGGAGGAAAGTTTAATGGTTCAGGATCTATGAACCGTTCCTGAATATTCTCTGGATTCTCAATTGTGAGGTCGGGTTCAAAAAATGGATTATCGGTAATTTGAACTGAAGTACTTGGTCGACTGGATGACGATTCTAAAGAAAAATCAACGGCGGTTATATTTGTTAAACGATGTCTTGATCGAGTTACAGGTGGTGAACGTACAAAAGGTGATGAACGTCTTGCTCGGTGCATTCACTGAATATCCTATTAGTTTTAAAAAGGAAAGAAAAATTATAATAAGTTATCCAATCAATAGACTTTTCTGATTTTGCCCACGTTTCGAATAGCCAAAAGATGCAGCAGAGGGGCAGGATTCGTATGGTCTCAATATAATTGAGGACTGTTTGGCTCCAATAACCCGGTCCACGTACAAATCCAACTATTACTACGAACCAGAAAATTTTGATGTCTATTAATTTAACCACTTAAAATAAATTTTCGTAATTTTAAGAAAATTTAGATAAGAAGTAAAAAAAAAAAAAAAAAAAAAAAATTCTAAGTCCTAAAACTAGAATAGCGAGAAATAAGAGAGAAAAAGAGTTCGTCGAAAAAGGTCGAAAAAGGAAAAATGGTTGAAAAAAATAAAAGGTGACGGAAAAATAAAAGAAACTTATAAAAACTTAAAAATACTTAACTAACCTAACCTTATTACTACAACTAACTTAAAATTATAATCGTAAATTGAAATTATTAATTGGAATGATAATTGATACATAGTAAAAGGTCTAAAAATATTAAAGCTTACAGGAAAAACTAAATCCCAAATGGAAATAACTTAAAAAGAAATTAAAACTTAAAAAGGCGTCGCAAAATTCTAAAGCACCTAAATCTTAGTCTAAAGAAAAAGCACTTAAGGAGTTTTACGGCAAAGCCTAAAAATCTAGGAGTAAAAATAACTATAGCAAAAACTAAGTTTAAAATTAAATATGAGCTAAAAAATACAAATATTACGCTACAACGATTAAAAAGGTACAAAATATAAAAATATACAAAAAGTTGTAAAAAGTACAATTTTTATAAAAATATTATTTTTATATTATTTATTTAATAAAACTACAAATTTTACAATTTAATAAAACTAATTAAAACTAATTACAACAAATTAAATAAAAAGTAAAATTAAAACTAAAACTAATAATAATAATAATAATAATAATAATAATAATAAGGTTTAAATAATAATAATAAATAATAACCCGTAATTAATGCAGTTTTAGGGCTTCCTGTCGCGTGTCAGATGGCCTCCGCTAGTCGCGGCAATTAAAGAAGAAAACCCCGCGAGTCGCGGGGTTCAGAAATTCTGTTGACAGGTTTGAAATTTTTACGCGTTTTCTTTATTTATTATTTTTTTTTTATGTTTTCTGTTTTTAATTAAAATAAACGATTTTAAAATAAAACTTATATTTTTATAAACTAAAATAGAAATAAAGAAACTTATAAAACTTAAATATTTAACAAAATCTTAAAAATACTAATATTTTTGTTTTTCTTTTTATATTTTTGAATAATTAAAACGTATTTCTACAAAAGCGAATTTTTAATAAAAGTAACTAAAAATCTTTTTTTTTTATATTAGCATTGCGCTTCCGGCTTTTAAGAGTTTTTTCCCCGGCAGCGGCGCCAAAAATACTTGATGTGAAGCGAGGTGTATATAAAATAGTTATTAATTTACTAGGAAAAACTATTAAATACGATACAATTTTACACAAGATATTTATTTATTTATAGAATGGATATACTTAAACCTTGCTACAACACTTATAGGCAGTGTACCTAATCGTACAGTAGTGTAGTTTTTAGTAAGTCCGGTTCGTTCCACAGGGAAATCTTTAAACAAAGCTCAACGCTATATTAGTTTACTTTTATAAAAATACAAATATATATATAAGTAATATTATTATTATAAAGGGGGGTTTTTACCGTTTAATGACCGGTTTGTCGATTTTAAAACTTTAGTCGCAGTTAAAACCTAATGTAAAATATAAAATAAATACAAGACTTTAAATTAAAGCGTAAAGTAAATAACGATAATGAAATTGCGAATAATAAAAATGCGAGAAAATAAAATTGCGATAATTAAAAAGTACGATAATTAAAAGTGCGATTAAATAACAAATAATAAAAGTGCGATAATTAGAAGTGCAATTAAATATAAAATAAAGGAAATTAAATATGAAATAAAAGAATTATGCTTATTTAAACTTCCGTAATCATGATGTTTGACGTGTTGATTTTAGTTTTATGCCCATGGGTTAATTGTCCTTTGTCCTGAATTATTCAATATGTCCGTCTGGTTTTTGTCCATAACAGTCCATCAGTCATAAATATAAATTGCAAGTGTCCTTGTCAAATTATTATTATACCCGAAGTTAAATATTCCAACTAATTGGGGATTCGAATTGTAACAAGGTTTTAATACTTTGTTTAATGAATACACCAGGTTATCAACTGCGTGTAAACCAAGGTTTTACCACTTTGTTAATAATTACACCAATTACCCTTGAATGTAATTTCACCCCTGTTTTAATTATTCTAGTGGCTATTAATCCATTCCCGTGTCCGGTTAAATGAACGATTATTCGTACATATAAATACCCCGCCCATCGTGTCCGATCGAGTGTATATGGTAATTTATAGGGACGCCCAATTGTAAATCTTTATATTAACATTAACAAACTTTCATTTAGTTAAACAAATATAAAGCCCATTAATAGCCCATAGTCTAGTTTCCACAAGTGTCGTTCTTTTGTCCAAACCCCAATTATGGTACAAAGCCCAATTACCCAATTTTAGTAATTAGCCCAACATCATGATTACTTCGTTTTAAATAAGCATAATAATAACTTAGCTACGAGACATTAATATAAAAAGGTTGAACATAACTTACAATGATTAAAAATAGCGTAGCGTTACACGGACAGAATTTCGACTTACACCCTTACAACATTCGCTAACATACCCTTATTATTAGGATTTAAAATTAAAATTAAAATTAAAATATAAATTATATATATATATATTACTCGTATGAATGAGAAGAAAAAAGATGATCAAATTTGATCAGAATTCGGTTGGCTTTATAGCCAGAGTTGAAAATTGGGGCTCCGCGACTCGCGGCAAAATGCCCTTAAAACTCCGCGAGTCGCGGAGATGTATTTACAGCTCACACCCTTGGAGTTTCTTGCTGCCGACGGTTTTTAATATATATATATATAATATATATATAATTAATATAATTAATTATATATTATATTATATTTATATACATAGTTAACTTGTAATTTTTAGTCCGTTGCGTCGAGCGTTAAGAGTTGACTCTGGTCCCGGTTCCGGATTTTCGAACGTCCTCGCGTACAATTTAATATCTTGTACTTTGCGTTTTGAATCTTGTACTCTTGTGATTTCGAGACGTTTCTTATCAATAATTGGAACCTTTTTGATTGTCTTTTGTTCTTTTGAGCTTTTTGGTCGTTTGCGTCTTCAAATCGTCGAATCTGTCTTCTGTCTTCACCTTTTATTATTTAAACGAATATCACTTGTAAATAGAACAATTGCAACTAAAAGCTTGTCTTTCTTGAGGAATAATGCTATGAAATATATGTTCGTTTTTAGCATTATCAGTCATAGTTGATCGTCTCACTAAGTCTGCACATTTCATACCAATCAAAGAGACTGACAGAATGGAAAAGTTAGCTCGACTCTATGTTAAAGAGATTGTTACTCGTCATGGTGTCCCTACTTCTATTATCTCGGATCGCGATAGTCGATTTACTTCCAATTTCTGGAAATCCTTGCAAGCGTCTCTTGGAACTCGACTCGACATGAGTACAGCTTATCATCTGCAAACGGACGGTCAAAGTGAATGAACTATCCAAACTTTGGAGGATATGCTACGAGCATGTGTTATCGATTTCGGTAAAGGGTGGGATAAACACCTACCTTTAGCCGAGTTTTCTTACAACAACAGCTATCACTCTAGTATTAAAGCTGCACCATTCGAAGCTTTATACGGTCGCAAATGTAGATCTCCGTTGTGTTGGGATGAACTCGAGGACAGACAATTAACTGGTCCTGAACTTATTCATGAAACTTCCGAAAAGATCGTGCAAATCAAGAAGCGTTTAGAAACCGCTCGTAGTCGACAAAAGAGTTATGCCGACCCTCCCCGAAAACCGTTAGAACTCCAAGTTGGAGATAACGTTATGTTGAAAGTATCTCCTTGGAAGGGTGTTATCCGCTTCGGTAAACGAAGTAAACTCAGTCCGCGTTATGTTGGACCTTTCAAAGTTATTCAAAGAATCGGTCCCGTTGCGTATCGATTAGAACTTCCAGCTGAACTAAGTCAAGTACATGATGTATTTCATGTCTCAAATCTGAAAAAGTGTCTCGCCGAAGATACTCTTGTTATTCCTTTGGATGATATCCGCATTGATGAGCAAATGCACTTTATCGAAGAACCTATAGAGATTATGAAAGAAGAGGTCAAAGAAACTGGTAAGAGCAACATACCTATTGTTAAAGTCCGTTGGAATTCGCGTAGAGGCCCCGAATATACCTGGGAACGCAAAGACCAAATGATACGGAAATACCCCCATCTCTTCCCAACTGTTGATGAAGCAGACGGGAACTCCACTTAAAACTTTGGGACGAAGTTTTCATTAAAGGGGAGGTACTATAACGACCCTCATTTTTTCATCTATATTTTCTTCCGTATAATTTAAAATGCCCGAAAAAAAAAAAGATTAAGTATTAATGAATGGTCGTTATATATATATATATATATATATATATATATATATATATACGAAACTAACAAACGTTAAACGGATAAATATTATTCAACAAAGTACATCTATAAGTTTATATTATATAACGAAACCTAAACTTATCAAGTAATTTATATAATGTATACTTAAAATAAATAAGTTTACAACATATAAATTCATATCAAGTAACATAAGTTTATTAGTTAAATTTATAAACTTTATACTTGACAAAGTTATATATACATATATATTTATATATAACTAAAAAGTATATACATATTTATAAGATGTAAAATTTATGTAAATATGTTACCACTTACAAAAACTAATCTATACAATGATATCTTTTATAAAAATGAAGGTTATAGTCATTGTAAAAAAAAATTTATATATATATATGTATATATAAAAAAAAAAAAAAGTTACTGTAGCGCCGAATAGTAAACAAAAAAAAATTTAATACTTTTTGCTTTTTATTTTTTTAATTTTATTCTAGATCTAGATCTAGCTTTATAAAAACACTTTTCTTTATTTAATACAAATTATGGGCTGATACAATTATTAATATTTTTATTTTTCTTTTCTTTTTCTTTTATACATTTTTTTTATACCAACTTTTCACCTATAAATACTAGCCATTTCTTTCAAAATCCTTTACACCTCAAAAATTAATTCTCACTTGAAGATCATACTCTCAAACCTCTGCAAAAATTATTTTTGTAAGTTCTCTATATTATTTTTATAGTTTTTATTTAGTTTTTATCATATTTTTGTGCTAGTTTTATGTTAAATACCAAATAAATACAAAATTAATTATAATAAATAATGTAAATACATGATAATTAGTATTAAGTATCCTAATGACTATAAAAATTATTTTTATGAATTATACATTCGAATTTATATTTATTAAAAATCAAAAACTAACTTTTTTATATTCGGTATATATAGATAATGAAGAAATAAATAGTAAACAATTTTATATATTATGTTTTATAATTTTTTCTTGTTCCTTAGGTCATAAAAGTAATTATAAAAATTTATGTTTGATTTATTTGTCATTTTAAATAATTAATTTGTATTTTCTTCTACTTTTGCTACAGTACCAGAAAATCTGTTTTAAAAAGAAAAATAGAATTTAATGATATAACATGTTTATGACTACAATAATCAATGGAAATTACTTAGGAACTAATAAGAAAGTTATAAAAATTATTTTTAGAATTAATAATTATATATTTCTATTTAATTCTGAATTTAAACTAAAAACAATACAAAAGTTGAATTAAATAGTTAAACTATTAATATAAATGTACAAATAATTTTTCTAAGCTTAATACACTATATTAGGCATACAAAAATTTTAGATGAATTAATTGAGTTGATATAATAATTATTACTTTATAAACTTTGATTTATCTTGAACCGAAAAAGAAATTAGAAATAAATACTTTTACACCATAACAAAAATTTATAAATTTTTCCTAAGTTTATTTTGGTCAGTAGAACCTAAGAAAAATATAAAATGTGTTGTTAAACTTGTTTATCTATTTATTTGTATTTTAGCTATAAAAAAAATTTAATATTTAATACATAAAACTTAATATTTATGTATAGAAAATTTTGATAATGTTTTATACATGTCACTTACTGTTATGAAATCAATAAAACACTTGTTAGCATTTTTAGATAATTATTGGTACTTATATTGACATAAAACTTAAAATTAAACTATACATATTTTAACATATAAGATAAATAAATAAATAAATAAATAAATAAATATATATATATATATATATATATACATATTAACTTGATATTAATACATACCCATTCATAAAACACAATTTCTATGTATATCACTTGTTTACCTACTTAAATATATCCTACTTATTATTAGGATTTAAAAACCAAACAATCTTAATAACGATAATACAATCGAACTTAAGTAAATACTTATTGTATAAAGTATTTAAAGTGTTGTATTCCTATACGCACCTAAAAACGTATTGGAACGGTATATTAGATGGGTATAGATCTTGATCTTTCTCGAGTGGATGGACGCTCGAAAGTCTAGGCGGAGAGTTTGGATTACCGAGTTAAAGGATCCTGTGACTCAGAAACCTATGACCTGAAAAGGCCATTTTAAATTGAAAGTGTTAGATTGGAAGCTTGTCTAGTATGAAAAGCCTTTCCAAAACGATAAACCTTCTTTAAACTTACTATAAAAGAAAATACTTACACTTATCATAATACGGGCAAAACATCTAAACTATTCTCAACTTATTCTTAGGTTGACTTATTCCGTACTTCGATCATCCATACTTCCTCTTTAAGGATTACTTTATCTCATCGAATTACTAAGGTGACTTTCATAGCCCCACTCTTATTGCTATAGCACTTTTTATACTTACTGGGGTGAGACACATGCTGCTTTTATACTTTAAACAACTTAGACACAAGTACGAACTTAAACTGTGCTATGACTAGCTTATGCTACTAAGACCCCACAGTGATATTTTTTAATTGCTTTCAGGATAAGGCATTCTTAATTATTGGGGGTAGGCCTATCGGGAGTAACGTCCCCGATACATTTGACCGCGATGTCTTTGTATTACTTAATAATGATTTAAACATGGTGATAAGGTACTGTCAACTTATCACCGGGGCAACAAAACAAACGTTTAGTCTAAAATATCACGAATCAGTACTACTTTTGGATCTGCGTGATCTACTTTTATAACAAATCTTGTGGTCTAAGAACAAACGGTCAATCATATTTGTTAAACCTATGAATTTCACTCAACCTTTTTGGTTGACACTTTTAGCATGTTTGTCTCAGGTACTGAATGATCAGGACCTCTATATCTACTGCTTACGTGATGACTTACTTGGCTAGGATCAAGACTTATCGCATATTTACTTTTCTGCATTTGAACAATTTATAATTCTTGTAACGACATTATTAATCCTTCCGCTGCAAAATTTGGTTTTATTCATATAGTATTTGTTCTCATTTTATAATATATTGGTATGTATTATGATATTGAATCACATTTCGCCCAGGCCCTAACTGGGGGTGTGAAATGGTCCCTCACTTTTAGTTAAGATATTTTTGCGCCGATGGTCCCTTGTTTTAGTAAAAAGACGATTTTACCCTCACATGCATTGCACATGACAAGGTTAACGGACATTTTTAACAGAATTTTGACGGAGGGACGCCAATTGCAAAATCAAAATAACTCAGGGACATTGATTGCCAAATTAAAAAATTGAGGGACCAAACTAGCGATTTGGGGTATAATAGAGGGACCAACTGAGCAAAAAAGTCCATAAAAAATTATATAAATATAAATATAAATAAGTAAATAAAGTTCAATAAAATTATAGCAATAGCAATGTACTCATTCGTCTAGCATTTTTTCGAAAGCCAAGCAATAATTACATTATTATATATAAAAACTAAATGACTAGTTGGAAACTACCAAGTACAACGATAGCAAAAAAAACCTCGATACATCGACACCAAAAACTAGCGGAAAAAACAACACCACTCCATACAACCACGAAAATACAGACTCAGCAATCACACTCCAAAACAGCACCACAACTAAATTTTTACTAGAAGTGTAAAAACGAAAAATTTAACACGAATGGATAAAAATCCAAGCTCGGAATTTAGGGTCCGAACATAATCTTCTAAGTTTCGTAATCCAATGATGAATAATCTTGGTCAGACTCGTCTTCTTCTTGCATGTTATCCATTGTATCAACGAATCAGAGACACCACTTAAATCTATTACGATATTTGTTATGTTTCATTTGTTCCATATTCCGAATGTAATTAAAGAAAATGATGTTTTTTGACGTTCGCTTAATCTTTTCTTTATGACGAAAACTAGTCAAAAAGCAATTTGCCTAACTATCAATCGATGCATAATTGACTTATGGTAACACACCAAGCATAGTCTCCACCTCTAGCCCACATTTAGATTCCTCCTCATTTTGAAGTGGCCCAATATCATTAGAGATAATTGTATTATCAGGCCCATCCATATCATTATTTGGTATTCAAAGCTTAATTAACTTGATCTGAATTACTAGATTCGTCTTATCGTCTAATTCTATTCTCCCCGTAAAATAAAACGTCATTTATGAAATGTCATTATCATTATTTCATATATTTTTAATTTTAATTTTACTCCTTAATTTTTGGTCGTCTTGTGTCTTATATGCAAACAATAAAAGTATAAATAAATTTAGTTTGAGGAACTAAAAAAACAATGAATAACATAGATCTCCTTCCTTATCGTTGCTAGTCTAAGCAGAAAGTTGCTACCTCAGATGTCTGGTGAACACATTCGTATGAGACGAACTAGTATATCTTTATTGACTTATTAAAAGGAATAATAAGTTGATCATTTTCATGAATACGTATACTCTCCGATCTTAACTACAGTTTATTTTTAATCATTGATTTTTAATAACTGTCATAGTTGTGTCTCTATTCAAATTCAAATCAACTTTTGATATGAACTTCTAATAACTAATTTTATTCTCAACCTTTAACTTTTAACAAACTCAAGTTAGTAGTCTCATTTTATGTATATAGTTCATTGTTAATATACTTAATGAGATACTTAATTATCATTTCATCATGTTAAACATATATATATGTCCATATATATTTTATCATATCATTTACAAGTTATAACATTCGTGAATCATCGGGCAAACTGGGTGGTCAAACGTTTACATAAAATTCATTTCAATTAATCAAGTCTTAACAAGTTTGATTGCTTAACATGTTCGAAACATTTATGCATGTAAATATTCAACTCATATAATATATAATCATGGAAAAATCCGGGTCATTACATTATTAGGGCCATTTTAACTTGTGTTAGTGATTATTGGTTAGTTTGGACATTTTTGGGACTTATGTCAAAATGGGTTGACTTTGAATTGAGTCAAAATTGATGATGACACTAATTTGGATTAAATGGATGTTAAACGCTTTTGTGAAGTGTTAAATTATGTTTTTGGATGTAATTACTCGCGAGAAGTAATTTTGGGTTAAAATGATATTTTAACATAAGTCAAACGTGGTCAAAAGCAACATGGGTCAATATTACACGTGTTGGGGTTTTGGTGTAATTGGCTTTTGAAATAATTACTACCTAAGTAGTAATTTAGTGTTGAGACCTAAGTTGGTCTAATTGGTGTCAAGTATAATTTGGGTTAAGTTATACTTGATTGTATGGGTCGGAATTACCACCCGTAGTGGTAATTAGTTTGTGTCCATTAGGTGTTAAATGGGCGGGTTTTGGCGAGCAAGGTGTGATCCCTCTGCTAAGGGATAACGGTGTCGGATTCTCTTTAGAGAATGTATATTTATGTGTATATTGTGCCTATGTGCGATATAGGTAACTTTTTGCTCGGATATGAGGACGGAGATCATAATACACTACTCGTGCGGACATTCCAAGGTGAGTGGAATAATTATGCATGTGTGTATGTAATGTATTTACTTGTGCGAAATGCGATGTGGGATTTAAGTTCAGGCGTGCGATACCACATCGTGTTGACATGTGATATGGGTTTAAAGTTCGGGCATTCGATACCATATCATCATGTGTGCGTGCGGGCGTGAAGTGTGGGTTTTAAGTTCGGGCGTTCGATACCACATTTCACGTGACGGGTGAGTTTAAAGTTCGGGCGTTCGATACCACCCAAGGGACTAGTGATGCATATTAGTGGCGTCTGCGTGGCTAAAGGTTCATTCGCGAGAATCGTTCCCTTTTAGATTTTGGTTAACCATGGTTATGTGTTGTGGTGTACCATATTATATTGTCCGTGTTATATGCTATTGTTGTGCTAGCTCGTGTTATCGGAGATTTTAGCATTATACTTTGCGATGATATGCTAATCAAATTGCTAGCATGTATGCGGTAATTGTGTAAGTGATTGCAAGTAAGTAGATTATATATGTATATGTATAATTATTGCATTCACTAAGCTTTATGCTTACCCCTCTCGTTGTTTACCTTTTTACAGGTATTGTGATTGTGAAGCTAGTTAGTTGTTAGACTAGATGCGTAGGAGCGCTTGGGCTTGATGGGGGTAGCTTTTGGATAATTGTATGCGGATTGGGGATTTGGTGGTCCTCGGGATTATGCTCTTGGTATCGGGTTGGGTTATAGAGTCCTAACTCGTCTAAATGTATATTTGGGTCGAAATTACACCGTTTTGGTTGTGTGGGATGTTAAAACTGAAATGTCCCGTTCTTATTGATTAAAAACGTTCCATATTAATTGATTTCGTTGCGAGGTTTTGACCTCTATATGAGACGTTTTTCAAAGACTGCATTCATTTTAAAACAAACCATAACCTTTATTTCATCAATAAAGGTTTAAAAAGCTTTACGTAGATTATCAAATAATGATAATCTAAAATATCCTGTTTACACACGACCATTACATAATGGTTTACACTACCAATATGTTACAACAAAATAAGTTTCTTGAATGCAGTTTTTACACAATATCATACAAGCATGGACTCCAAATCTCGTCCTTATTTATGTATGCGACAGCGGAAGCTCTTAATAATCACCTGAGAATAAACATGCTTAAAACGTCAACAAAAATGTTGGTGAGTTATAGGTTTAACCTATATATATCAAATCATAATAATAGACCACAAGATTTCATATTTCAATACACATCCCATACATAGAGATAAAAATCATTCATATGGTGAACACCTGGTAACCGACATTAACAAGATGCATATATAAGAATATCCCCATCATTCCGGGACACCCTTCGGATATGATATAAATTTCGAAGTACTAAAGCATCCGGTACTTTGGATGGGGTTTGTTAGGCCCAATAGATCTATCTTTAGGATTCGCGTCAATTAGGGTGTCTGTTCCCTAATTCTTAGATTACCAGACTTAATAAAAAGGGGCATATTCGATTTTGATAATTCAACCATAGAATGTAGTTTCACGTACTTGTGTCTATTTTGTAAATCATTTATAAAACCTGCATGTATTCTCATCCCAAAAATATTAGATTTTAAAAGTGGGACTATAACTCACTTTCACAGATTTTTACTTCGTCGAGAAGTAAGACTTGGCCACTGTTGATTCACGAACCTATAACAATATATACATATATATTAAAGTATGTTCAAAATATATTTACAACACTTTTAATATATTTTGATGTTTTAAGTTTATTAAGTCAGCTGTCCTCGTTAGTAACCTACAACTAGTTGTCCACAGTTAGATGTACAGAAATAAATCGATAAATATTATCTTGAATCAATCCACGACCCAGTGTATACGTATCTCAGTATTGATCACAACTCAAACTATATATAATTTGGAATCAACCTCAACCCTGTATAGCTAACTCCAACATTCACATATAGAGTGTCTATGGTTGTTCCGAAATATATATAGATGTGTCGACATGATAGGTCGAAACATTGTATACGTGTCTATGGTATCTCAAGATTACATAATATACAATACAAGTTGATTAAGTTATGGTTGGAATAGATTTGTTACCAATTTTCACGTAGCTAAAATGAGAAAAATTATCCAATCTTGTTTTACCCATAACTTCTTCATTTTAATTCCGTTTTGAGTCAATCAAATTGCTATGGTTTTATATTGAACTCTATTTTATGAATCTAAACAGAAAAAGTATAGGTTTATAGTCCTAAAAATAAGTTACAAGTCGTTTTTGTAAAGGTAGTCATTTCAGTCGAAAGAACGACGTCTAGATGACCATTTTAGAAAACCTACTTCCACTTTGAGTTTAACCATAATTTTTGGATATAGTTTCATGTTCATAATAAAAATCATTTTCTCAGAATAACAACTTTTAAATCAAAGTTTATCATAGTTTTTAATTAACTAACCCAAAACAGCCCGCGGTGTTACTACGACGGCGTAAATCCGGTTTTACGGTGTTTTTCGTGTTTCCAGGTTTTAAATCATTAAGTTAGCATATCATATAGATATAGAACATGTTTGTAGTTAATTTTAAAAGTCAAGTTAGAAGGATTAACTTTTGTTTGCGAACAAGTTTAGAATTAACTAAACTATGTTCTAGTGATTACGAGTTTAAACCTTCGAATAAGATAGTTTTATATATATGAATCGAATGATGTTATGAACATCATTACTACCTCAAGTTTAGTAGGTAAACCTACTGGAAGTAACAAGAAATGATCTAGCTTCAAAGGATCTTGGATGGCTTGAAAGTTCTTGAAGTAGGATCATGACACAAAAACAAGTTCAAGTAAGATTTTTACTCGAATTAAGATAGTTTATAGTTATAGAAATTGAATCAAAGTTTGAATATGAATATTACCTTGAATAAGAAAGATAACCTACTGTATATAACAAAGGTTTCTTGATCTTAGATGATTACTTGGAATGTATTAGAAAGCTTGGAAGTAAATTAGTAAACTTGAAGGGATTTTTGAAGTGTTCTTGAAGTGTTCTTCTTATGATGATTATAGCTTGATTCTTGAAGTGATTTTTGATGAAGATGATGATTAACTACTGGAAAAATACATTCATAATAGTGTGTGTGTGTGTGTTGAGAGAGAATTAGAAAGAGAATTGGAAGTGAAATGGAGTGAATGATGAGTGGTAATTGGTGAGTGGGGTTTAAAGGAGTTCTAGTTAGTTGACTAGCTCATGGTAGAAGTTAAAATTGATTAGTCATACATGACATAATCAAGAGTGGAATCCCATGCTAGTTCCTATTGGTATATACCCATAGTAAGTACGTTTTGAAGCTGTGTATAATACGGGTAAGAATACGACTAGAATTCTTGATGAAAGAAAAGAATGGGAAAGTAACTGTAACCATTTTCGTTAAGTATGAGTGTTTTGATATATGTCTTGAAGTCTTCCAAAAGTATTTTAATACATCTAAATACACTACATGTATATACATTTTAACTGAGTCGTTAAGTCATCGTTAGTCGTTACATGTAAGTGTTGTTTTGAAACCTTTAAGTTAACGATCTCAATTAATGTTGTTAACCCATTGTTTATTATATCTAATGAGATGTTAAATTATTATATTATCATGATATTATGATATATTAATATATCTTAATATGATATATATACATTTAAATGTCGTTACAACGATAATCGTTACATATATGTCTCGTTTCGAAATCCTTAAGTTAGTAGTCTTGTTTATATGTATATAACTCATTGTTAATATACTTATGGAGATACTTACTTATCATAATCTCATGTTAACCATATGTATATCCATATATATATCGTCATGTCGTTTTTACAAGTTTTAACGTTCGTGAATCGCTTGTCAACTTGGGTGGTCAATTGTCTATATGAAACATATTTCAATTAATCAAGTCTTAACAAGTTTGATTGCTTAACATGTTGGAAACATTTAATCATGTAAATATCAATCTCAATTAATATATATAAACATGGAAAAGTTCGGGTCACTACAGTACCTACCCGTTAAATAAATTTCGTCCCGAAATTTTAAGCTGTTGAAGGTGTTGACGAATCTTCTGGAAATAGATGCGGGTATTTCTTCTTCATCTGATCTTCATGCTCCCAGGTGAACTCGGGTCCTCTACGAGCATTCCATCGAACCTTAACAATTGGTATCTTGTTTTGCTTAAGTCTTTTAACCTCACGATCCATTATTTCGACGGGTTCTTCGATGAATTGGAGTTTTTTGTTGATTTGGATTTCATCTAATGGAATAGTGAGATCTTCTTTAGCAAAACATTTCTTTAAATTCGAGACGTGGAAAGTGTTATGTACAGCCGCGAGTTGTTGAGGTAACTCAAGTCGGTAAGCTACTGGTCCGACACGATCAATAATCTTGAATGGTCCAATATACCTTGGATTTAATTTCCCTCGTTTACCAAATCGAACAACGCCTTTCCAAGGTGCAACTTTAAGCATGACCATCTCTCCAATTTCAAATTCTATATCTTTTCTTTTAATGTCAGCGTAGCTCTTTTGTCGACTTTGGGCGGTTTTCAACCGTTGTTGAATTTGGATGATCTTCTCGGTAGTTTCTTGTATAATCTCCAGACCCGTAATCTGTCTATCCCCCACTTCACTCCAACAAATCGGAGACCTGCACTTTCTACCATAAAGTGCTTCAAACGGCACCATCTCAATGCTTGAATGGTAGCTGTTGTTGTAGGAAAATTCTGCTAACGGTAGATGTCGATCCCAACTGTTTCCGAAATCAATAACACATGCTCGTAGCATGTCTTCAAGTGTTTGTATCGTCCTTACACTCTGCCCATCAGTTTGTGGAAGATAGGCAGTACTCATGTCTAGACGAGTTCCTAATGCTTGCTGTAATGTCTACCAGAATCTTGAAATAAATCTGCCATCCCTATCAGAGATAATAGAGATTGGTATTCCATGTCTGGAGACGAATTCCTTTAAATACAGTCGTGCTAACTTCTCCATCTTGTCATATTCTCTTATTGGCAGGAAGTGTGCTGATTTGGTGAGACGATCAACTATTATCCAAATAGTATCAAAACCACTTGCAGTCCTTGGCAATTTTGTGATGAAATCCATGGTAATGTTTTCCCATTTCCATTCTGGGATTTCGGGTTGTTGAAGTAGACCTGATGGTTTTTGATGCTCAGCTTTGACCTTAGAACACGTCAAACATTCTCCTACGTATTTAGCAACATCGGCTTTCATACCCGGCCACTAAAAATGTTTCTTGAGATCCTTGTACATCTTCCCCGTTCCAAGATGTAATGAGTATCTGGTTTTATGAGCTTCTCTAAGTACCATTTCTCTCATATCTCCAAATTTTGGTACCCAAATCCTTTCAACCCTATACCGGGTTCCGTCTTCCCGAATATTAAGATGCTTCTCCGATCCTTTGGGTATTTCATCCTTTAAATTTCCCTCTTTTAAAACTCCTTGTTGCGCCTCCTTTATTTGAGTAGTAAGGTTATTATGAATCATTATATTCATAGATTTTACTCGAATGGGTTCTCTATCCTTCCTGCTCAAGGCATCGGCTACCACATTTGCCTTCCCCGGGTGGTAACGAATCTCAAAGTCGTAATCATTCAATAATTCAATCCACCTACGCTGCCTCATATTCAGTTGTTTCTGATTAAATATGTGTTGAAGACTTTTGTGGTCGGTATATATAATACTTTTGACCCTATATAAGTAGTGCCTCCAAGTCTTTAATGCAAAAACAACCGCACCTAATTCCAAATCATGCGTCGTATAATTTTGTTCGTGAATCTTCAATTGTCTAGACGCATAAGCAATCACCTTCGTTCGTTGCATTAATACACAACCGAGACCTTGCTTTGATGCGTCACAATAAATCACAAAATCATCATTCCCTTCAGGCAATGACAATATAGGTGCCGTAGTTAGCTTTTTCTTCAATAACTGAAACGCTTTCTCTTGTTCATCATTCCATTCAAATTTCTTCCCTTTATGCGTTAATGCAGTCAAGGGTTTTACTATTCTGGAAAAGTCTTGGATGAACCTTCTGTAGTAACCAGCTAGTCCTAAAAACTGGCGTATGTGTTTCGGAGTTTTCGGGGTTTCCCACTTTTCAACAGTTTCTATCTTTGCCGATCCACCTTAATACCTTCTTTGTTCACTATGTGACCGAGGAATTGAACTTCTTCCAACCAAAATGCACACTTTGAAAACTTAGCGTACAATTCTTCCTTCCTCAATACTTCTAACACCTTTCTCAAATGTTCACCGTGTTCTTGGTCATTCTTTGAGTAAATAAGTATGTCATCAATGAAAACAATGACAAACTTGTCAAGGTATGGTCCACACACTCGGTTCATAAGGTCCATGAACACAGCTGGTGCATTAGTTAAACCAAATGGCATGACCATAAACTCGTAATGACCGTAACGTGTTCTGAAAGCAGTCTTTGGAATATCATCTTCTTTCACCCGCATTTGATGATACCCGGAACGTAAGTAAATCTTTGAATAAACAGAAGAGCCTTGTAGTTGATCAAATAAGTCATCGATTCTCGGTAGTGGGTAGCGGTTCTTGATGGTAAGTTTGTTCAACTCTCGGTAGTCGATACACAACCTGAATGTACCATCTTTCTTCTTGACAAACAAAACAGGAGCTCCCCACGGTGATGTGCTTGGTCGAATGAAACCACGCTCTAAAAGTTCTTGTAATTGGCTTTGCAGTTCTTTCATCTCGCTGGGTGCGAGTCTGTAAGGAGCACGAGCTATTGGTGCAGCTCCTGGTACAAGATCTATTTGAAATTCAACGGATCGATGTGGGGGTAATCCCGGTAATTCTTTCGGAAATACATCGGGAAATTCTTTTGCGACGGGAACATCATTGATGCTCTTTTCTTCAGTTTGTACTTTCTCGATGTGTGCTAGAACAGCATAGCAACCTTTTCTTATTAATTTTTGTGCCTTCAAATTACTAATAAGATGTAGCTTCGTGTTGCCCTTTTCTCCGTACACCATTAAGGGTTTTCCTTTTTCTCGTATAATGCGAATTGCATTTTTGTAACAAACGATCTCTGCTTTCACTTCTTTCAACCAGTCCATACCGATTATCACATCAAAACTCCCTAACTCTACTGGTATCAAGTCAATCTTAAATGTTTCGCTAACCAGTTTAATTTCTCGATTCCGACATATATTATCTGCTGAAATTAATTTACCATTTGCTAATTCGAGTAAAAATTTACTATCCAAAGGCGTCAATGGACAACTTAATTTAGCACAAAAATCTCTACTCATATAGCTTCTATCCGCACCCGAATCAAATAAAACGTAAGCAGATTTATTGTCAATAAGAAACGTACCCGTAACAAGCTCCGGGTCTTCCTGTGCCTCTGCCGTATTAATATTGAAAACTCTTCCGCGGCCTTGTCCATTCGTGTTCTCCTGGTTCGGGCAATTTCTAATAATGTGGCCCAGTTTTCCACATTTATAACAAACTACATTGGCATAACTTGCTCCGACACTACTTGCTCCGCCATTACTCGTTACGACACCATTTGTTCCTTTCGTTCTATTAACCCCTGGTCCGTAGACCTCACACTTCACCGCGCTATGACAATTTCTTTTACACTTGTTGCAAAATTTGGTGCAGAACCCCGAGTGATACTTTTCACACCTTTGGCATAGCTGCTTCTGATTGTTGTTGTTGTTGCGGTTATTATTGTTGTTGGGATGATTGTTGTAGTTGTTGTTGTTGTTGTTGTTATTGTTGGGCCGTTTGTTGTACTTGCGATTGATGTTGCGATTGTTGGGATAATTGTTGCGATTACTGTTGTAATTGCTGTTGATGTTGTATTGGTGATTCTTATCACCGTTTTCCTCCCACTTTCTTTTGACTTGCTTTACATTGGCCTCTTCAGCAGTCTGTTCTTTAATTCTTTCTTCAATCTGGTTCACTAGTTTGTGAGCCATTCTACATGCCTGTTGTATAGAGGCAGGCTCGTGTGAACTTATATCTTCTTGGATTCTTTCTGGTAATCCTTTCACAAACGCGTCGATCTTCTCTTCCTCATCTTCGAATGCACCCGGACACAATAGGCACAATTCTGTGAATCGTCTTTCGTACGTGGTAATATCAAATCCTTGGGTTCGTAACCCTCTAAGTTCTGTCTTGAGCTTATTGACCTCGATTCTGGGACGGTACTTCTCGTTCATCAAGTGCTTGAATGCTGACCACGGTAGTGCGTACGCATCGTCTTGTCCCACTTGCTCTAGATAGGTATTCCACCATGTTAACGCATAACCTGTGAAGGTATGCGTAGCGTACTTTACTTTGTCCTCTTCAGTACACTTACTTATGGCAAACACTGATTCGACCTTCTCGGTCCACCGTTTTAATCCGATCGGTCCTTCGGTTCCATCAAATTCCAAAGGTTTGCAGGCAGTGAATTCTTTGTAGGTGCATCCTACACGATTTCCTGTACTGCTAGATCCAAGGTTATTGTTGGTATGTAGCGCAGCCTGTACTGCGGCTATGTTTGAAGCTAGAAAAGTACAGAATTCCTCTTCATTCATATTCACGGTGTGTCGAGTAGTCGGTGCCATTTCCTTCAAAATAGTCAAATGGAACAAGTTAATCATACAGAATATTAAGAGTAGTTAATAGTATTTCGTAGCATAATATGAACTCATTTATAAAAGCTTTTTCTTCATATGAGCGTTTTATAAGTTTAAATTCGGGTAGTACCTACCCGTTAAGTTCATACTTAGTAGCTAATATACAATTCAACTACTACAATTCTATATGAAAAACTGATTATAATAATATTTCGCGTTCAAACTTTTATACAATATTTTACAAACTTACAATACCGCTTATTTTACATAAAGCATGAAATATAGCACACAATAACTTTGATACAAGATAGTTGTGAAGATAATTCTAGCTAGTACACAAGTCGTTCAGCAAAGGCAATAAAGACACGTAATTCATACGTCCAGAAACAAGTCATGCATTCTGGTTTTACTAGGACTACTTCCCATCCTTGGTCTTGTGGAACATAACCGTTATGGCCGTTGATAAGACAGCGTGTTGTAACATCGTCAAAGGGACGAGGGTTACGTAATGTCCAACAGTCCCGTAACAATCTAAAAACCTCATTTCTTACCCCAATTACCGACTCCGTCACTTGTGGGAACGTTTTGTTTAATAGTTGTAGGCCGATGTTCTTGTTCTCACTTTGGTGAGAAGCGAACATTATTAATCCGTAAGCATAACATGCTTCTTTATGTTGCATGTTAGCCGCTTTTTCTAAATCACGAAGTCCAATATTCGGATATATTGAGTCAAAATAATTTCTTAACCCATTGCGTAAAATAGCATTTGGGTTCCCCGCAATATATGCGTCAAAGTAAACACATCGTAACTTATGGATTTCCCAATGTGATATCCCCCATCTTTCGAACGAAAGCCTTTTATAAACCAAGGCATTCTTGGAACGTTCTTCGAATGTCTTACAAACTGATCTCGCCTTAAATAGTTGTGCCGAAGAATTCTGACCGACTCTAGACAAGATTTCATCAATCATGTCTCCGGGTAGGTCTCTTAAAATATTGGGTTGTCTATCCATTTTGTGTTTTTATACTGTAAAATAGACAAGAGTTAGATTCATAAAAAAATACTTATTAATACAAGCAATTTTTACATATATCATAAAGCATAAGCACACTATATTACATATATTACACCACACGAATACAACTATCTTATTCCGACTCGCTTGTTTCTTCTTCTTCAGTTTTGGTTCGTTTTGGAAAGTTTCTAGGGATATATGATGTTCCCCTAATACGAGCCGTCGTTTTCCACATTGGTTTAGAAAAACCTGGTGGTTTAGAGGTTCCCGGGTTATTGTTACAACTTAAGGACTTCGGGGGTTGACGATACATATAAAGTTCATCGGGGTTGGAATTAGATTTCTCTATTTTTATGCCCTTTCCCTTATTATTTTCTTTTGCCTTTTTAAATTCAGTTGGGGTAATTTCTATAACATCATAGGAATTCTCGTCAGAATCCGATTCATCGGAGAATTGGTAATCCTCCCAATATTTTGCTTCCTTAGCGGAAACACCATTGACCATAATTAACCTTGGTCGGTTGGTTGAGGATTTTCTTTTACTTAACCGTTTTATTATTTCCCCCACTGGTTCTATTTCTTCATCCGGTTCCGATTCTTCTTCCGGTTCCGATTCTTCTTCTGGTTCCGACTCTTCTTCCGGTTCCTCTTCGGGAACTTGTGAATCAGTCCATGAATCATTCCAATTTACATTTGACTCTTCATTATTATTAGGTGAGTCAATGGGACTTGTTCTAGAGGTAGAAATCTATCACATAATATCAAACGCGTTAACAGATTAATATATCACATAATATTCACATGTTAAAAATATATAGTTTCCAACAAAATTTGTTAAGCAATCATTTTTCAATTAACCACGGTCGAAGTCCAGACTCACTAATGCATCCTAACAAACTCGATAAGACACACTAATGCAAAATTCTGGTTCTCTAAGACCAACGCTCGGATACCAACTGAAATGTCCCGTTCTTATTGATTAAAAACGTTCCATATTAATTGATTTCGTTGTGAGGTTTTGACCTCTATATGAGACGTTTTTCAAAGACTGCATTCATTTTAAAACAAACCATAACCTTTATTTCATCAATAAAGGTTTAAAAAACTTTACGTAGATTATCAAATAATGATAATCTAAAATATCCTGTTTACACACGACCATTACATAATGGTTTACACTACAAATATGTTACAACAAAATAAGTTTCTTGAATGCAGTTTTTACACAATATCATACAAGCATGGACTCCAAATCTCGTCCTTATTTATGTATGCGACAGCGGAAGCTCTTAATAATCACCTGAGAATAAACATGCTTAAAACGTCAACAAAAATGTTGGTGAGTTATAGGTTTAACCTATATATATCAAATCATAATAATAGACCACAAGATTTCATATTTCAATACACATCCCATACATAGAGATAAAAATCATTCATATGGTGAATACCTGGTAACCGACATTAACAAGATGCATATATAAGAATATCCCCATCATTCCGGGACACCCTTCGGATATGATATATATTTCGAAGTACTAAAGCATCCGGTACTTTGGATGGGGTTTGTTAGGCCCAATAGATCTATCTTTAGGATTCGCGTCAATTAGGGTGTCTGTTCCCTAATTCTTAGATTACCAGACTTAATAAAAAGGGGCATATTCAATTTTGATAATTCAACCATAGAATGTAGTTTCACGTACTTGTGTCTATTTTGTAAATCATTTATAAAACCTGCATGTATTCTCATCCCAAAAATATTAGATTTTAAAAGTGGGACTATAACTCACTTTCACAGATTTTTACTTCGTCGAGAAGTAAGACTTGGCCACTGTTGATTCACGAACCTATAACAATATATACATATATATTAAAGTATGTTCAAAATATATTTACAACACTTTTAATATATTTTGATGTTTTAAGTTTATTAAGTCAGCTGTCCTCGTTAGTAACCTACAACTAGTTGTCCACAGTTAGATGTACAGAAATAAATCGATAAATATTATCTTGAATCAATCCACGACCCAGTGTATACGTATCTCAGTATTGATCACAACTCAAACTATATATATTTTGGAATCAACCTCAACCCTGTATAGCTAACTCCAACATTCACATATAGAGTGTCTATGGTTGTTCCGAAATATATATAGATGTGTCGAAATGATAGGTCGAAACATTGTATACATGTCTATGGTATCTCAAGATTACATAATATACAATACAAGTTGATTAAGTTATGGTTGGAATAGATTTGTTACCAATTTTCACGTAGCTAAAATGAGAAAAATTATCCAATCTTGTTTTACCCATAACTTCTTCATTTTAAATCCGTTTTGAGTGAATCAAATTGCTATGGTTTTATATTGAACTCTATTTTATGAATCTAAACAGAAAAAGTATAGGTTTATAGTCAGAAAAATAAGTTACAAGTCGTTTTTGTAAAGGTAGTCATTTCAGTCGAAAGAACGACGTCTAGATGACCATTTTAGAAAACCTACTTCCACTTTGAGTTTAACCATAATTTTTGGATATAGTTTCATGTTCATAATAAAAATCATTTTCTCAGAATAACAACTTTTAAATCAAAGTTTATCATAGTTTTTAATTAACTAACCCAAAACAGCCCGCGGTGTTACTACAACGGCGTAAATCCGGTTTTATGGTGTTTTTCGTGTTTTCAGGTTTTAAATCATTAAGTTAGCATATCATATAGATATAGAACATGTTTGTAGTTAATTTTAAAAGTCAAGTTAGAAGGATTAACTTTTGTTTGCGAACAAGTTTAGAATTAACTAAACTATGTTCTAGTGATTACGAGTTTAAACCTTCGAATAAGATAGTTTTATATATATGAATCGAATGATGTTATGAACATCATTACTACCTCAAGTTTAGTAGGTAAACCTACTGGAAGTAACAAGAAATTATCTAGCTTCAAAGGATCTTGGATGGCTTGAAAGTTCTTGAAGTAGGATCATGACACAAAAACAAGTTCAAGTAAGATTTTTACTCGAATTAAGATAGTTTATAGTTATAGAAATTGAATCAAAGTTTGAATATGAATATTACCTTGAATAAGAAAGATAACCTACTGTATATAACAAAGGTTTCTTGATCTTAGATGATTACTTGGAATGTATTAGAAAGCTTGGAAGTAAATTAGTAAACTTGAAGGGATTTTTGAAGTGTTCTTGAAGTGTTCTTCCTATGATGATTATAGCTTAATTCTTGAAGTGATTTTTGATGAAGATGATGATTAACTACTGGAAAAATACATTCATAATAGTGTGTGTGTGTGTTGAGAGAGAATTAGAAAGAGAATTGGAAGTGAAATGGAGTGAATGATGAGTGGTAATTGGTGAGTGGGGTTAAAAGGAGTTCTAGTTAGTTGACTAGCTCATGGTAGAAGTTAAAATTGATTAGTCATACATGACATAATCAAGAGTGGAATCCCATGCTAGTTCCTATTGGTATATACCCATAGTAAGTACGTTTTGAAGCTGTGTATAATACGGGTAAGAATACGACTAGAATTCTTGATGAAAGAAAAGAATGGGAAAGTAACTGTAACCATTTTCGTTAAGTATGAGTGTTTTGATATATGTCTTGAAGTCTTCCAAAAGTATTTTAATACATCTAAATACACTACTGTATTGACCCGAACTTTTCCATGTTTATATATATTAATTGAGATTGATATTTACATGATTAAATGTTTCCAACATGGTAAGCAATCAAACTTGTTAAGACTTGATTAATCGAAATAGGTTTCATATAGACAATTGACCACCCAAGTTGACCGGTGATTCACGAACATTAAAACTTGTAAAAACTATATGATGAGATATATATGGATATATATATAGTTAACATGATATTATGATAAGTAAACATATCATTAAGTATATTAACAATGAACTACATATGCAAAAACAAGACTACTAACTTAATGATTTTGAAACGAGACATATATGTAACGATTATCGTTGTAACGACATTTAATGTATATATATCATATTAAGAGATATTTATACATCATAATATCATGATAATATAATAATTTAAAATCTCATTTGATATTATAAACATTGGGTTAACAACACTTAACAAGATCATTAACCTAAAGGTTTCAAAACAACACTTACATGTAACGACTAACGATGACTTAACGACTCAGTTAAAATGTATATACATGTAGTGTTTTAATATGTATTCATACACTTTTGAAAGACTTCAAGACACTTATCAAAATACTTCTACTTAACAAAAATGCTTACAATTACATCCTCGTTCAGTTTTATCAACAATTCTACTCGTATGCACCCGTATTCGTACTCGTACAATACACAGCTTTTAGATGTATGTACTATTGGTATATACACTCCAATGATCAGCTCTTAGCAGCCCATTTGAGTCACCTAACACATGTGGGAACCATCATTTGGCAACTAGCATGAAATATCTCATAAAATTACAAAAATATGAGTAATCATTCATGACTTATTTACATGAAAACAAAATTACATATCCTTTATATCTAATCCATACACCAACGACCAAAAATACCTACAAACACTTTCATTCATCAATTTTCTTCATCTAATTGATCTCTCTCAAGTTCTATCTTCAAGTTCTAAGTGTTCTTCATAAATTCTACAAGTTCTAGTTACATAAAATCAAGAATACTTTCAAGTTTGCTAGCTCACTTCCAATCTTGTAAGGTGATCATCCAACCTCAAGAAATCTTTGTTTCTTACAGTAGGTTATCATTCTAATACAAGGTAATAATCATATTCAAACTTTGGTTCAATTTCTATAACTATAACAATCTTATTTCAAGTGATGATCTTACTTAAACTTGTTTTCGTGTCATGATTCTGCTTCAAGAACTTCGAGCCATCCAAGGATCCGTTGAAGCTAGATCCATTTTTCTCTTTTCCAGTAGGTTTATCTAAGGAACTTAAGGTAGTAATGATATTCATAACATCATTCGATACATACATATAAAGCTATCTTATTCGAAGGTTTAAACTTGTAATCACTAGAACATAGTTTAGTTAATTCTAAACTTGTTCGCAAACAAAAGTTAATCCTTCTAACCTGACTTTTAAAATCAAATAAACACATGTTCTATATCTATATGATATGCTAACTTAATTATTTAAAACCTGGAAACACGAAAAACACCGTAAAACCGGATTTACGCCGTCGTAGTAACACCGCGGGATGTTTTGGGTTAGTTAATTAAAAACTATGATAAACTTTGATTTAAAAGTTGTTATTTTGAGAAAATGATTTTTATTATGAACATGAAACTATATCCAAAAATTATAGTTAAACTCAAAGTGGAAGTATGTTTTCTAAAATGGTCATCTAGACGTCGTTCTTTCGACTGAATTGACTACCTTTACAAAAACGACTTGTAACTTATATTTCCGACTATAAACCTATACTTTTTCTATTAAGATTCATAAAATAGAGTTCAATATGAAACCATAGCAATTTGATTCACTCAAAACGGATTTAAAATGAAGAAGTTATGGGTAAAACAAGATTGGATAATTTTTCTCATTTTAGCTACGTGAAAATTGGTAACAAATCTATTCCAACCATAACTTAATCAACTTGTATTGTATATTATGTAATCTTGAGATACCATAGACACGTATACAATGTTTCGACCTATCATGTCGACACATCTATATATATTTCGGAACAACCATAGACACTCTATATATGAATGTTGGAGTTAGCTATACAGGGTTGAGGTTGATTCCAAAATATATATAGTTTGAGTTGTGATCAATACTGAGATACGTATACACTGGGTCGTGGATTGATTCAAGATAATATTTATCGATTTATTTCTGTACATCTAACTGAGGACAACTAGTTGTAGGTTACTAACGAGGACAGCTGACTTAATAAACTTAAAACATCAAAATATATTAAAAGTGTTGTAAATATATTTTGAACATACTTTGATATATATGTATATATTGTTATAGGTTCGTGAATCAACCAGTGGCCAAGTCTTACTTCCCGACGAAGTAAATATCTGTGAAAGTGAGTTATAGTCCCACTTTTAAAATCTAATATTTTTGGGATGAGAATACAAGCAGGTTTTATAAATGATTTACAAAATAGACACAAGTACGTGAAACTACATTCTATGGTTGAATTATCGAAATCGAATATGCCCCTTTTTATTAAGTCTTCCAAAGTACCGGATGCTTTAGTACTTCGAAATTTATATCATATCCGAAGGGTGTCCCGGAATGATGGGGATATTCTTATATATGCATCTTGTTAATGTCGGTTACCAGGTGTTCACCATATGAATGATTTTTATCTCTATGTATGGGATGTGTATTGAAATATGAAATCTTGTGGTCTATTATTATGATTTGATATATATAGGTTAAACCTATAACTCACCAACATTTTTGTGACGTTTTAAGCATGTTTATTCTCAGGTGATTATTAAGAGCTTCCGTTGTCGCATACTTAAATAAGGACGAGATTTGGAGTCCATGCTTGTATGATATTGTGTAAAAACTGCATTCAAGAAACTTATTTTATTGTAACATATTTGTATTGTAAACCATTATGTAATGGTCGTGTGTAAACAGGATATTTTAGATTATCATTATTTGATAATCTACGTAAAGCTTTTTAAACCTTTATTGATGAAATAAAGGTTATGGTTTGTTTTAAAATGAATGCAGTCTTTGAAAAACGTCTCATATAGAGGTCAAAACCTCGCAACGAAATCAATTAATATGGAACGTTTTTAATCAATAAGAACGGGACATTTCAGTTGGTATCCGAGCATTGGTCTTAGAGAACCAGAATTTTGCATTAGTGTGTCTTATCAAGTTTGTTAGGATGCATTAGTGAGTCTGGACTTCGACCGTGTTTACTTGAAAAATGATTGCTTAACAAATTTTGTTGGAAACTATATATTTTTAACATGTGAATATTATGTGATATATTAATCTCTTAACGCGTTTGATATTATGTGATAGATGTCTACCTCTAGAACAAGTCCCATTGACTCACCTAATAATAATGAAGAGTCAAATGTAAATTGGAATGATTCGTGGACTGATTCACAAGTTCCCGAAGAGGAACCGGAAGAAGAGTCGGAACCGGAAGAAGAATCGAAACCGGAAGAAGAATCAGAACCGGATGAAGAAATAGAACTGGTGGGGGAAATAATAAAACGGTTAAGTAAAAGAAAATCCTCAACCAACCGACCAAGGTTAATTATGGTCAATGGTGTTTCCGCCAAGGAAGCAAAATATTGGGAGGATTACCAATTCTCCGATGAATCGGATTCTGACGAGAATTCCGATGATGTTATAGAAATTACCCCAACTGAATTTAAAAAGGCAAAAGAAAATAATAAGGGAAAGGGCATAAAAATACAGAAATCTAATTCCAACCCCGATGAACTTTATATGTATCGTCAACCCCCGAAGTCCTTAAGTTGTAACAATGACCCGGGAACCTCTAAACCACCAGGTTTTTCTAAACCAATGTGGAAAACGACGGCTTGTATTAGGGGAACATCATATATCCCTAGAAACTTGGCAAAACGATCCAAAACCGAAGAAGAAGAAACAAGCGAGTCGGAATAAGATAGTTGTATTCGTGTGGTGTAATATATGTAATATAGTGTGCTTATGCTTTATGATATATGTAAAAATTGCTTGTATTAATAAGTATTTTTTTATGAATCTAACTCTTGTCTATTTTACAGTATAAAAACACAAAATGGATAGACAACCCAATATTTTAAGAGACCTACCCGGAGACATGATTGATGAAATCTTGTTTAGAGTCGGTCAGAATTCTTCGGCACAACTATTTAAGGCGAGATCAGTTTGTAAGTCATTCGAAGAATGTTCCAAGAATGCTTTGGTTTATAAAAGGCTTTCGTTCGAAAGATGGGGGATATCACATTGAGAAATCCATAAGTTACGATGTGTTTACTTTGACGCATATATTGCGGGGAACCCAAATGCTATTTTACGCAATGGGTTAAGAAATTATTTTGACTTAATATATCCGAATATTGGACTTCGTGATTTAGAAAAAGCGGCTAACATGCAACATAAAGAAACATGTTATGCTTACGGATTAGTAATGTTCGCTTCTCACCAAAGTGAGAACAAGAACATCGGGCTACAATTATTAAACAAAACGTTTTCACAAGTGACGGAGTCGGTAATTGGGGTAAGAAATGAGGTTTTTAGATTGTTACGGGACTGTTGGACATTACGTAACCCTCGTCCCTTTGACGACGTTACAACACGCTGTCTTATCAACGGCCATAACGGTTATGTTCCACAAGACCAAGGATGGGAAGTAATCCTAGTAAAACCAGAATGCATGACTTGTTTCTGGACGTATGAATTACGTGTCTTTATTGCCTTTGCTGAACGACTTGTGTACTAGCTAGATTTATCTTCACAACCATCTTGTATCAAATTTATTGTGTGCTATATTTCATGCTATATGTAAAATAAGCGGTATTGTAATTTGTAAAATATTGTGTAAAAGTTTGAACGCGAAATATTATTATAATCAGTTTTTCATATAGAATTGTAGTAGTTGAATTGTATATTAGCTACTAAGTATGAACTTAACGGGTAGGTACTACCCGAATTTAAACTTATAAAACGCTAATATGAAGAAAAGGCTTTTATAAATGAGTTCATATTATGCTGCGAAATACTATTAACTACTCTTAATATTCTGTATGATTAACTTGTTCCATTTGACTATTTTGAAGGAAATAGCACCGACTACTCGACACACCGTGAATATGAATGAAGAGGAATTCCGTACTTTTCTAGCTTCAAACATAGCTGCAGTACAGGCTGCGCTACATACCAACAATAACCTTGGATCTAGCAGTACAGGAAATCGTGTAGGATGCACCTACAAAGAATTCACTGCCTGCAAACCTTTGGAATTTGATGGAACCGAAGGACCGATCGGATTGAAACGGTGGACCGAGAAGGTCGAATCGGTGTTTGCCATAAGTAAGTGTACTGAAGAGGACAAAGTGAAGTACGCTACGCATACCTTCACAGGTTCTGCATTAACATGGTGGAATACCTATCTAGAGCAAGTGGGACAAGACGATGCGTACGCACTACCGTGGTCAGCATTCAAGCACTTGATGAACGAGAAGTACCGTCCTAGAACCGAGGTCAATAAGCTCAAGACAGAACTTAGAGGGTTACGAACCCAAGGATTTGATATTACCACGTACGAAAGACGATTCACAGAATTGTGCCTATTGTGTCCGGGAGCATTCGAAGATGAGGAAGAGAAGATCGACGCGTTTGTGAAAGGATTACCAGAAAGAATCCAAGAAGATATAAGTTCACACGAGCCCGCCTCCATACAACAGGAATGTAGAATGGCTCACAAACTAGTGAACCAGATTGAAGAAAGAATTAAAGAACAGAGTGCTGAAGAGGCCAATGTGAAGCAAGTCAAAAGAAAGTGGGAGGAAAACGGTGATAAGAATCACCAATACAACAACAACAACAATTACAACAATAATCGCAACAATTATCCCAACTATCGCAACATCAATCGCAACTACAACAAACGTCCTAACAACAACAACAACAATAGCAACTACAACAATCATCCCAACAACAATAATAACCGCAACAACAACAATAATCAGAAGCAACTATGCCAAAGGTGTGAAAAGTATCACTCGGGGTTCTGCACCAAATTTTGCAACAAGTGTAAAAGAAATGGTCATAGCGCGACGAAGTGTGAGGTCTACGGACCAGGGGTTAACAGAACGAAAGGAACAAATGGTGTCGGAACGAGTAATGGCGGAGCAAGTAGTGTCGGAGCAAGTTATGCCAATGTAGTTTGTTATAAATGTGGAAAACCGGGCCACATTATTAGAAATTGCCCGAACCAGGAGAACACAAATGGACAAGGCCGCGGAAGAGTTTTCAATATTAATGCGGCAGAGGCACAGGAAGACCCGGAGCTTGTTACGGGTACGTTTCTTATTGACAATAAATCTGCTTACGTTTTATTTGATTCGGGTGCGGATAGAAGCTATATGAGTAGAGATTTTTGTGCTAAATTAAGTTGTCCATTGACACCTTTGGATAGTAAATTTTTACTCGAATTAGCAAATGGTAAATTAATTTCAGCAGATAATATATGTCGGAATCGAGAAATTAAACTGGTTAGCGAAACATTTAAGATTGATTTGATACCAGTAGAGTTAGGGAGTTTTGATGTGATAATCGGTATGGACTGGTTGAAAGAAGTGAAAGCAGAGATCGTTTGTTACAAAAATGCAATTCGCATTATACGAGAAAAAGGAAAACCCTTAATGGTGTACGGAGAAAAGGGCAACACGAAGCTACATCTTATTAGTAATTTGAAGGCACAAAAACTAATAAGAAAAGGTTGCTATGCTGTTCTAGCATACGTCGAGAAAGTACAAACTGAAGAAAAGAGCATCAATGATGTTCCTATTGCAAAAGAATTTCCCGATGTATTTCTGAAAGAATACCGGAATTACCCCCACATCGATTCGTTGAATTTCAAATAGATCTTGTACCAGGAGCTGCACCAATAGCTCGTGCTCCTTACAGACTCGCACCCAGCGAGATGAAAGAACTACAAAGCCAATTACAAGAACTTTTAGAGCGTGGTTTCATTCAACCAAGCACATCACCGTGGGGAGCTCCTGTTGTGTTTGTCAAGAAGAAAGATGGTACATTCAGGTTGTGTATCGACTACCGAGAGTTGAACAAACTTACCATCAAGAACCGCTACCCACTACCGAGAATCGAAGACTTATTTGATCAACTACAAGGCTCGTCTGTTTATTCAAAGATTGACTTACGTTTCGGGTATCATCAAATGCGGGTGAAAGAAGATGATATTCCAAAGACTGCTTTCAGAACACGTTACGGTCATTACGAGTTTATGGTCATGTCGTTTGGTTTAACTAATGCACCAGCTGTGTTCATGGACCTTATGAACCGAGTGTGTGGACCATACCTTGACAAGTTTGTCATTGTTTTCATTGATGACATACTTATTTACTCAAAGAATGACCAAGAACACGGTGAACATTTGAGAAAGGTGTTAGAAGTATTGAGGAAGGAAGAATTGTACGCTAAGTTTTCAAAGTGTGCATTTTGGTTGGAAGAAGTTCAATTCCTCGGTCACATAGTGAACAAAGAAGGTATTAAGGTGGATCCGGCAAAGATAGAAACTGTTGAAAAGTGTGAAACCCCGAAAACTCCGAAACACATACGCCAGTTTTTAGGACTAGCTGGTTACTACAGAAGGTTCATCCAAGACTTTTCCAGAATAGCAAAACCCTTGACTGCATTAACGCATAAAGGGAAGAAATTTGAATGGAATGATGAACAAGAGAAAGCGTTTCAGTTATTGAAGAAAAAGCTAACTACGGCACCTATATTGTCATTGCCTGAAGGGAATGATGATTTTGTGATTTATTGTGACGCATCAAAGCAAGGTCTCGATTGTGTATTAATGCAACGAACGAAGGTGATTGCTTATGCGTCTAGACAATTGAAGATTCACGAACAAAATTATACGACGCATGATTTGAAATTAGGCGCGGTTGTTTTTGCATTAAAGATTTGGAGGCACTACTTATATGGGGTCAAAAGTATTATATATACCAACCACAAAAGTCTTCAACACATATTTAATCAGAAACAACTGAATATGAGGCAGCGTAGGTGGATTGAATTATTGAATGATTACGACTTTGAGATTCGTTACCACCCGGGGAAGGCAAATGTGGTAGCCGATGCCTTGAGCAGGAAGGACAGAGAACCCATTCGAGTAAAATCTATGAATATAATGATTCATAATAACCTTACTACTCAAATAAAGGAGGCGCAACAAGGAGTTTTAAAAAAGGGAAATTTAAAGGATGAAATACCCAAAGGATCGAAGAAACATCTTAATATTCGGGAAAACGGAACCCGGTATAGGGCTGAAAGGATTTGGGTACCAAAATTAAAAGATATGAGAGAAATGGTACTTAGAGAAGCTCATAAAACCAGATACTCAATACATCCTGGAACGGGGAAGATGTACAAGGATCTCAAGAAACATTTTTGGTGGCCGGGTATGAAAGCCGATGTTGCTAAATACGTAGGAGAATGTTTGACGTGTTCTAAGGTCAAAGCTGAGCATCAGAAACCATCAGGTCTACTTCAACAACCCGAAATCCCGGAATGGAAATGGGAAAACATTACCATGGATTTCATCACTAAATTGCCAAGGACTGCAAGTGGTTTTGATACTATTTGGGTAATAGTTGATCGTCTCACCAAATCAGCACACTTCCTGCCAATAAGAGAAGATGACAAGATGGAGAAGTTAGCACGACTGTATTTGAAGGAAGTCGTCTCCAGACATGGAATACCAATCTCTATTATCTCTGATAGGGATGGCAGATTTATTTCAAGATTCTGGCAGACATTACAGCAAGCATTAGGAACTCGTCTAGACATGAGTACTGCCTATCATCCACAAACTGATGGGCAGAGCGAAAGGACGATACAAACGTTTGAAGACATGCTACGAGCATGTGTTATTGATTTCGGAAACAGTTGGGATCGACATCTACCGTTAGCAGAATTTTCCTACAACAACAGCTACCATTCAAGCATTGAGATGGCTCCGTTTGAAGCACTTTATGGTAGAAAGTGCAGGTCTCCGATTTGTTGGAGTGAAGTGGGGGATAGACAGATTACGGGTCCGGAGATTATACAAGAAACTACCGAGAAGATCATCCAAATTCAACAACGGTTGAAAACCGCCCAAAGTCGACAAAAGAGCTACGCTGACATTAAAAGAAAAGATATAGAATTTGAAATTGAAGAGATGGTCATGCTTAAAGTTGCACCTTGGAAAGGCGTTGTTCGATTTGGTAAACGAGGGAAATTAAATCCAAGGTATATTGGACCATTCAAGATTATTGATCGTGTCGAACCAGTAGCTTACCGACTTGAGTTACCTCAACAACTCGCGGCTGTACATAACACTTTCCACGTCTCGAATTTGAAGAAATGTTTTGCTAAAGAAGATCTCACTATTCCGTTAGATGAAATCCAAATCAACGAAAAACTCCAATTCATCGAAGAACCCGTCGAAATAATGGATCGTGAGGTTAAAAGACTTAAGCAAAACAAGATACCAATTGTTAAGGTTCGATGGAATGCTCGTAGAGGACCCGAGTTCACCTGGGAGCGTGAAGATTAGATGAAGAAGAAATACCTGCATCTATTTCCAGAAGATTCGTCAACACCTTCAACAGCTTAAAATTTCGGGACGAAATTTATTTAACGGGTAGGTACTGTAGTGACCCGAACTTTTCCATGTTTATATATATTAATTGAAATTGATATTTACATGATTAAATGTTTCCAACATGGTAAGCAATCAAACTTGTTAAGACTTGATTAATCGAAATAGGTTTCATATAGACAATTGACCACCCAAGTTGACCGGTGATTTACGAACGTTAAAACTTGTAAAAACTATATGATGACATATATATGGATATATATATAGTTAACATGATATTATAATAAGTAAACATATCATTAAGTATATTAACAATGAACTACATATGCAAAAACAAGACTACTAACTTAATGATTTTGAAACGAGACATATATGTAACGATTATCGTTGTAACGACATTTAATGTATATATATCATATTAAGAGATATTTATACATCATAATATCATGATAATATAATAATTTAAAATCTCATTTGATATTATAAACATTGGGTTAACAACACTTAACAAGATCGTTAACCTAAAGGTTTCAAAACAACACTTACATGTAACGACTAACGATGACTTAACGACTCAGTTAAAATGTATATACATGTAGTGTTTTAATATGTATTCATACACTTTTGAAAGACTTCAAGACACTTATCAAAATACTTCTACTTAACAAAAATGCTTACAATTACATCCTCGTTCAGTTTCATCAACAATTCTACTCGTATGCACCCGTATTCGTACTCGTACAATACACAGCTTTTAGATGTATGTACTATTGGTATATACACTCCAATGATCAGCTCTTAGCAGCCCATGTGATTCACCTAACACATGTGGGAACCATCATTTGGCAACTAGCATGAAATATCTCATAAAATTACAAAAATATGAGTAATCATTCATGACTTATTTACATGAAAACAAAATTACATATCCTTTATATCTAATCCATACACCAACGACCAAAAACACCTAAAAACACTTTCATTCATCAATTTTCTTCATCTAATTGATCTCTCTCAAGTTCTATCTTCAAGTTCTAAGTGTTCTTCATAAATTCTACAAGTTCTAGTTACATAAAATCAAGAATACTTTCAAGTTTGCTAGCTCACTTCCAATCTTGTAAGGTGATCATCCAACCTCAAGAAATCTTTGTTTCTTACAGTAGGTTATCATTCTAATACAAGGTAATAATCATATTCAAACTTTGGTTCAATTTCTATAACTATAACAATCTTATTTCAAGTGATGATCTTACTTAAACTTGTTTTCGTGTCATGATTCTGCTTCAAGAACTTCGAGCCATCCAAGGATCCATTGAAGCTAGATCCATTTTTCTCTTTTCCAGTAGGTTTATCCAAGGAACTTAAGGTAGTAATGATATTCATAACATCATTCAATTCATACATATAAAGCTATCTTATTCGAAGGTTTAAACTTGTAATCACTAGAACATAGTTTAGTTAATTCTAAACTTGTTCACAAACAAAAGTTAATCCTTCTAACTTGACTTTTAAAATCAACTAAACACATGTTCTATATCTATATGATATGCTAACTTAATGATTTAAAACCTGGAAACACGAAAAACACCGTAAAACCGGATTTACGCCGTCGTAGTAACACCGCGGGATGTTTTGGATTAGTTAATTAAAAACTATGATAAACTTTGATTTAAAAGTTGTTATTCTGAGAAAATGATTTTTATTATGAACATGAAACTATATCCAAAAATTATAGTTAAACTCAAAGTGGAAGTATGTTTTCTAAAATGGTCATCTAGACGTCGTTCTTTCGACTGAATTGACTACCTTTACAAAAATGACTTGTAACTTATTTTTCCGACTATAAACCTATACTTTTTCTATTTAGATTCATAAAATAGAGTTCAATATGAAACCATAGCAATTTGATTCACTCAAAACGGATTTAAAATGAAGAAGTTATGGGTAAAACAAGATTGGATAATTTTTCTCATTTTAGCTACGTGAAAATTGGTAACAAATCTATTCCAACCATAACTTAATCAACTTGTATTGTATATTATGTAATCTTGAGATACCATAGACACGTATACAATGTTTCGACCTATCATGTCGACACATCTATATATATTTCGGAACAACCATAGACACTCTATATGTGAATGTTGGAGTTAGCTATACAGGGTTGAGGTTGATTCCAAAATATATATAGTTTGAGTTGTGATCAATACTGAGATACGTATAAACTGGGTCGTGGATTGATTCAAGATAATATTTATCGATTTATTTCTGTACATCTAACTGAGGACAACTAGTTGTAGGTTACTAACGAGGACAGCTGACTTAATAAACTTAAAACATCAAAATATATTAAAAGTGTTGTAAATATATTTTGAACATACTTTGATATATATGTATATATTGTTATAGGTTCGTGAATCAACCAGTGGCCAAGTCTTACTTCCCGACGAAGTAAATATATGTGAAAGTGAGTTATAGTCCCACTTTTAAAATCTAATATTTTTGGGATGAGAATACAAGCAGGTTTTATAAATGATTTACAAAATAGACACAAGTACGTGAAACTACATTCTATGGTTGAATTATCGAAATCGAATATGCCCCTTTTTATTAAGTCTGGTAATCTAAGAATTAGGGAACAGACACCCTAATTGACGCGAATCCTAAAGATAGATCTATTGGGCCCAACAAGCCCCATCCAAAGTACCGGATGCTTTAGTACTTCGAAATTTATATCATATCCGAAGGGTGTCCCGGAATGATGGGGATATTCTTATATATGCATCTTGTTAATGTCGGTTACCAGGTGTTCACCATATGAATGATTTTTATCTCTATGTATGGGATGTGTATTGAAATATGAAATCTTGTGGTCTATTATTATGATTTGATATATATAGGTTAAACCTATAACTCACCAACATTTTTGTTGACGTTTTAAGCATGTTTATTCTCAGGTGATTATTAAGAGCTTCCGCTGCCGCATACTTAAATAAGGACGAGATTTGGAGTCCATGCTTGTATGATATTGTGTAAAAACTGCATTCAAGAAACTTATTTTATTGTAACATATTTGTATTGTAAACCATTATGTAATGGTCGTGTGTAAACAGGATATTTTAGATTATCATTATTTGATAATCTACGTAAAGCTTTTTAAACCTTTATTGATGAAATAAAGGTTATGGTTTGTTTTAAAATGAATGCAGTCTTTGAAAAACGTCTCATATAGAGGTCAAAACCTCGCAACGAAATCAATTAATATGGAACGTTTTTAATCAATAAGAACGGGACATTTCAACTACATGTATATACATTTTAACTGAGTCGTTAAGTCATCGTTAGTTGTTACATGTAAGTGTTGTTTTGAAACCTTTAAGTTAACGATCTCAATTAATGTTGTTAACCCATTGTTTATTATATCTAATGAGATGTTAAATTATTATATTATCATGATATTATGATATATTAATATATCTTAATATGATATATATACATTTAAATGTCGTTACAACGATAATCGTTACATATATGTCTCGTTTCGAAATCCTTAAGTTAGTAGTCTTGTTTATATGTATATAACTCATTGTTAATATACTTATGGAGATACTTACTTATCATAATCTCATGTTAACCATATGTATATCCATATATATATCGTCATGTCATTTTTACAAGTTTTAACGTTCGTGAATCGCTTGTCAACTTGGGTGGTCAATTGTCTATATGAAACATATTTCAATTAATCAAGTCTTAACAAGTTTGATTGCTTAACATGTTGGAAACATTTAATCATGTAAATATCAATCTCAATTAATATATATAAACATGGAAAAGTTCGGGTCACTACAAAAACCTCTTTTTGTAAACTCGTAGTCATTTGAATTATATGAGTTATGTCGGTCGTTGAACAAGTTAACATTGAAAAGATTTGTGCTTGAGAAAAATGGGCTTGTGCATGTGAGTCAAAAACTGACAGCTGCTTTTGTGTACTAAAGCGCGCCGCGCAAGTGGTCAAGGTCAGGTAACTGGTGTTAAGTACAAGTTCTGGATTTGTTTCACGCGTTAGCGGACAAATTTAATATTTGTTTAAAAAAAAGAAAGGCGTGTTTTCTCGTGTTACGTTTTGGGGTCGTTACAATATTAGTCATACTTTCAAGGTCTTCGACTTCGTGCGGGAAATCTAGTACCCGGAGAAGAACGCCGAAGATTGTATTAGGAGCGGTCTGGAGTTTGAAGTTGTCAATTTTGTATTCGGAACTCGTTTAATCTACTGGTACTTCTATCCTTTGTCTATCTATAATGTTTTCCATTATTGTGCTTTGTGATATTGTTGCCATGATTAGCGAGTAGTTATCTTTAGTGTATGTTATGACGTAGTCAGTTATAATGCCGAAATAATATTATGGCTTGTGTATGTTGTCGAGATGCTTTCTGATTATGTTTTAAACTCAATCGCTTTTTCAACTAATAGAACGTAGTTATTGGCTCTGTTATTGGGAAGTCGCGAACCCCGATTCAGAGTACACTATCTGTGTCACCCCTTGGTAAGAGAAGTCTATCGGATACAATGTAAGTTCGACTGAGGCACACCGGTTGTAGTAAGTCTACCAAGCTTTGAATTCTGACTGAGGACTCTTTCGTAGTGAAACATCTAACTAGACCCCTAGTACATTGTCGGTCCTAGACCTTGCTAGTGTAGTCACCAAGCATAGAAACTTTGTACGTGCACGCTGAAGCACAACGGTTGTTGCAAGCTGTACCTCTGCTAAGTAAGGCCATGAAACCCGGTCAGTGCTGATTAGTACACTTCACCATAACGCGGTCTCAAGCATTGCACCCCGCTTGAGGGATTCTTGGTTAATTAAGGAACTGTTTGTTTAAACACATAAAGGATTGGACCGTTAGGATAACCGAACGTGTTCATGGAAGTCAACTTGACTTGGCCATGGTGTTCTTTATGGTTGAACTCTTTTTAAGGGCCTAACTATCTTTTAAACCCAATCATTAACGAAAGTATCGAAACACATCACGTCTCTCGGATACGGTAAACCCTGTATTCTATTATGCTTAAGAAAGTTTAGACCTTAGTGAAATGTTAATACGTCACCCAACTGAGTCGCTCAATTGGATGAGCCGTCTGAACGTGTATGCCTGTAGTCAGACTGCACGGGCGTCGGGGGTAAGAGACGTTGCTGTCTATTCAGAATCTTCAAGCCTATCACATTACCCAGTGACATGTCTTACGACAGGGGCATTTAGGACTAGTATAATAAATACAAGGTCACTGCCTATTCATGAGCCAGCATTCCATAATCCCGGCAAAGTAACCGACGAAATCATAGCATGCAGTTGTTTTAACCTTATTTGAATTACAAATTTTATCGCATTTACTTTATCTGTCTTATAAACTAGAAAACCTAAAATTAGGTAAACATTACTCCTCCACCTTAGAATTATCTTAAGTTTTAAATATAGGTTCGATTCTACTGATATCTTAAAATACGACCCTAGGTCATACTTCCCTTACTCATAATAAGGAGTAGTACGTTTTTGGCCCCGCTAAATATAAATTTAAAGCCATTACCCCCCCCCCCCTGTTGGTGGTTGATTCTGACGCCTTGCGGCCTAACGACACCGCATAAATAAAACCACCCGTTTCGGCCATATCAAGTGTGTTTTGTCAGCGGGCTAGAGATGCTGAGGTGAGGGCTTATGGAGTTGTGATCAATAGTTTTGAGGAGTTGGAACAAGAATATGTTAAGGAATATAAGAAGTTGAGAAATGGTAAAGTTTGGTGCATCGGGCCTTTGTCGCTATGCAATGGTGACAAGTCGAATAAAGAGTTGATCGACGATGAAAAATGTTTAAAATGGCTTGATTCTCGTGAACCCGATTCAGTAGTTTACGCTTGTTTTGGGAGCCTTGTTCGGGTCAACACACCGCAACTAATTGAGCTTGGTTTAGGCCTAGAAGCATCAAATCGCCCGTTCATTTGGGTGATCAAATCGGTCCATTGAGAAAAAGAAGTCGAAGAATGGCTAGAAAAAAGTGGTTTTGAGGAAAGAATTGGTTTAATAATCCGAGGTTGGGCCCCACAAGTACCGATCTTGTCACACCCTTCGGTTGGCGCGTTTTTAACGCATTGTGGTTGGAACTCGACATTAGAATCAGTCTGCGCAGGTGTTCCTATGATCACGTGGCCTCAATTTGTAGAGCAATTTATTAACGAGAGGCTAATAGTGCAAGTATTAGGGATAGGTGTTGGTGTTGGTGCTGATTCGGTTGTTCATGTAGGTGAAGAAGATAAATCCGGTGTGAAGGTAAAGAGGGAAAGTGTTAAAAATGCTATAGAAAACGTTATGGATGGTGGGCCCGAGGCTAATGAGAGACGAATGAGATCGAAAGAGTTTGGTAAGATTGCGAATAACGCGATAAAAGAGGGTGGGTCTTCGTATCTGAATTTGACTCTGCTAATTCAGGACATAATGCATCAAGAAAATGCAGAGGCATTAAGCAAAAAAGTTGTTACATAAACTTCAGATTGCGAGTACAACAACAATACATAAATGTGAGAAATAAAATTCAATTAGTATTTGGTTACCTAACTTCTTTGTTAAAAATATGAATAAATTGCAACGAAAGTCCAAGTGATTTACACTAATAAATTACATCGAGGATTCTTATCTTTCAATAATTATACCAATAATCCCTGACTATATAAGAATTGCACGGCGATGGTCCCTGACACTAACTTTCGTTAAATCATTTTGTTAATTTCAACATGTGGAGGGTTTACTCAGCTAACATTCATTTCAGTCCTCAGTGTTCAAGATGATGGGCGTAAAAACACACTGAATAAATATACTGAACAGAAATTATTATGTATACAAGTAAAAGATGAACAAGCAAGATGTGCAATTTTCTGAATTTTTATTCCACACAACTTTTATCTGAAACCAACTTTAAGAAATTAACTAAGACTGCAAATACCTTATATTTAGTTAGTCTGATAAACATATAATGATCCTTTATTTGACTTGTTAATGATCTAATTTTGCGTGTTATCACATACCCCTTTCAGCTATATCGTTAATCAGTGATGACACGTTGACATAAGAAGATCCCCCTTGCGCCATTGCATTCTTGGCCATTTCTGCAAGTTCACTTGCCCTCTTTTTTCGTCTTTTTCCTTCATCGTCTTTCATCAAGCACTCGACAGCTGTCTTAACATCCTCCTTCTTCACAATCGCTTCGGTCTTATCTTCCTGCACCAAAGGAACAGGAACCTCGACACCGATCCTAACTCCAATCTTCAATATTTCAACAATAAAAATTTCGTTAATAAATTGGTCTGCAAAATGTGGCCACGTCACCATTGGTAATCCGGCACATATAGACTCTAACACCGAGTTCCATCCACAATGCGTTAAAAAACCTCCTACGGCTCGATGCGACAATATCAAAACTTGTGGGGCCCATCCATAGACGATCAACCCTCGGTCTTTCACTCTTTCTTCAAACCCTCCTTCTTCATAAAACCATTTGTCTAGTTCTTCGGTTTTGTTTCTTAAACACCATATGAACGGTTGATTTGTCAACTCTAATCCTAGACCGATCTCAATCACTTGTTGTGTAGAAACACGTGCAATACTTCCCAAAGAAACTGTTAGTGCATATTTTATAATCCCTAGTTCCATGAACTTTAACGTTTTATTCGATCATGTTGTAACCTGTAATATTGTTAAACGTTGATTGTCGATGTGTTATTTTATATTTGTAAACGTTTAAATATAATTCGTAATATTATTCGACAGTCGGCCGACTGACATGGTCAGTCGACCGACTGTCATCCACTGTCGACCGACATAGGAACTGAGGTATTTAAGCCTAATTAATCTTCATTAATTTAGTTAACAACTCTATACATTACACACACACGAAAACAGTTCCAGGTCGAGTCTCTCCCAATCTTCATGTCCAAATACCACAGAATGTCAGTCTAGGCTTCGTGTTTATCAAGATCTAATCTTGGTTTGACTTGTACGAACCCGAAAACCCATAGATATTTGTTTAAGCTCGTTCTAGTGTTATTCCGCCTCTAGATCGTGTTAGGTTGATTCTAAGATCCTCTCTCAGCGTTTACAAAGTGGTATCAGAGCTTTGGCTTGCTGAATCAATTGTTTTAAACGAGTTCTTGGTATATTTTTGGGTCAAAAATTGGTTTTGGATTGAATTTTGTATACTTTTACGTTAAACCTTTGGTTTTAATTGCTTTAGAGTGTTTACAGAAGTCATTCTAAGTTGCTTAAGGTGTTGGTCAGTAGTTTTAGTTCGAAAATTGAGCTTGAAATCGTTTAGAAGTCAAAAACCTGCTGAAAGAAAGTACAGTCGACCGACTTAGGAGACAATCGACCGATTTTCCTGTATTTCGATCGATTGTCATTAGTTCGACCGATTGTCTTTAAACCGACCGACATATGCTAAACCGACCGACTTAAGTTGTAAACCGACCGACTTACGTACTAAACCGACCGATTGAAGGAACATCGACCGATTGAAAAAAGTACTACCATTTGACTAAATGTAAACAGAACTTCGACCAATTACCCATTGACAGTCGACCGACTGTATCTGTTCATCGACCGACTGTAGCTGTTCATTGACTGACTGTCATGGACAGTCGACCGACTTAGTATCAGATTCAACCTTAATTAAAATTTAAAATGTCTGATCAGGCAATGGCAATTACTTCCGGCGTTCAAAACATTTTACTATCTGATAGTGAATCAGGCAGTGCCAATCGTGCTCCTAGACTTGATAATACAAATGATTACATTAGATGGAGGGCTAGGTTCATGAATTACATTAGAGGCCTTGATCCTAGAATGTGGGATTTGATACAACATGAATATAAAGAGCCTTTAGGTACTGATGGTAATAGTAAAAAGTATGAAGATTATAGCGTGACAGAAAAAGAAACATATTCCTTAGAATGTAGATGTTATGCTCAATTGACCCAGGGTTTAGACGGTGATATTTATCATCAATATCAAATGCACTTAACTTCATATTCTCTTTGGAATGCTATTAAGATAGGTGTCGAAGGAAATAAGGCGTATCGTGAAAAGAAAGCTAAAGTAATCAAAAGTGAATGGAAAAGGTTTGCTGCTCTAAGTCATGAAACGTTAGAAGAGACAATCATTCGTTATCGTCATCTTGTCTCTGAATTGGGTAACTTAGGTGTAGAAGTTACAGAACAGAAAGCTATCAAACAATTAACAGATGGTTTACTACACAAGTGGGATGCGTTTATTGAACAGATAGAAGACAGAGCTTTGTCTGCTGGTGAATCACTGACCCTAGATAAATTCACATCAAAATTGATGGTAAAGGACTTGGATATGGAAACCAAGAAGAAACATCTTGAGGGTCAGCAGAGTCCTATAATTTACAAAGCTGGTACTTCTGGATTGAGCAATGTTCATGCTCCCTTACAAACAGCATTTGTTTCAAATGATAGTGCTGTAAATAGATCACAACCTGCTCAAAATGTGATGTTTCCAACCCAAGTAAATAAGCCTAGTAGTACAAATCAGTCCACCATTAGACAGGAGCCAAAAACTGTAGTTCTCAACACTGAGAATTTAAGAACTAGGCCCCTTTCAGTTGTAGAGGAAGATATGGCTTTAGTTGCTTTGGTAGTTAATTCTTATAATGAAATGGTTGGTGGTCAAATTGGTAATGCTCATTTAGAAGTAGAAGATTATGAGCAGATTGATGAGGATGAACTTGAAAAGATGGATATCCTCTGGGCTATGGGTAGTGTGATTAGACGAGCGAAGAAATTTCTGAAAAGGACAGGTCAACAGAGCTTAGGTGTTACTAGAGATACTAAGTTAGGTTTTGATATGTCAAAAGTGAGATGTTTTAATTGCAATGAGTTAGGACACTTTAAAAGAACATGTACCAGGCCACAGAAAACTGGTTTTCACAACCCATTTCACAATCAGTATAATAAGACAAAGGTTAATGTGCCAGTTGAAACAACGAGCAGTGATACTATCAGAAATGATAAAGCAAAAGGCTTAATTGCAACATATTCAGACGAAGGTTGTGATTGGACAGTATTTGCTGATGATGAAAATCATGCTAATGTTGTTAGAATGCCTAAGACCGAAGAAGAAACTGAAAGTGAGAAACAAGAAAGAGAGAAAGCTGGTTGTGTTGGTACTGCGAATGAATGCATGTGTTACATCTGCAAGATGGAAGCAAGAATTGAGCGAACTTATGCAATGATCAGATATGTTAGAAGAGGTGTTCTTAACAAGAGAGTGTATGAGAAGTTCAAATACGCAATGCACAATGATGGCGATGTATGGACGGATTACAGTAGTTCGTCTTCATCAGATGGAGAAACTATTGTAGTAGATGATGTCAAGACTTCAGTTGAGTTGAATAATTCTGACTGTTCCAGTTCTAGTTCAGAATCTGAACCTGAATCAGAGACTGAAGAAAAGGAGTATGCGTTCATGGCAAACACATCAAGTGACTCTAAGGTATAAACTGAATTTCCTTTGGTATGTAACGATTGTGCTGATCATAAGTTAGAAATTGCTAAACTTGAATCCATAGTTTCTAAACTGAATGATATCCCCTTAGGATGTATATACTGTCCTGAAGTAAAACAGGAACTTAGGATTGTTAAAGCAGCTTATCTTGAGGTAAAAGGCCTATACGAGACTAATTTAACTCAGTTTAACAATAAAAAGGAATTCAGGGAGACAATCAAAACTCTAGAAAATCAAGTTCATGATTTAAGAGCTACAATTTCAGGTGACCAAAAGGCCATAATGATGTACTTAAATCAACTTGAATGTGCTAAGAGAGAAAAGGAAGAGTTTAAGATTAAGTATGAGTCAGAAAAGGCTAGAAATGACACTTGGCAGCGAATGTCATATGTCATTGACTATACTGTCTATAACAAGAATGATGGTAAAAAGGGTTTAGGTTATAAAGAGTGTCCTCCTCCTCTTAGGAATGAGTACATTAATAAACCTTCTGATTCTTGCCTTAGTGAAATCCTAAGTGTTAAGCCTGTAGAGAATGAAAAATCAGACAGCACTAAGCCGATTGTTGAAGACTTAGCCGAGGACAGTAAATCTGATTCAGAGTATGAAAAAGTTTCAGAGTTTGTGACACCAAAATCCAAACCAATTACTATCCTGAAAAATCCATTGAATGCTAGTAAGGCTAGTGAAAGCGGACAACCCACACCTAGAAAACAAGTAAACTCTAGGAACGCTAATGGAAAGAAAATATTTCAGACACCTGTCAAGTATCAGCAGGGACTCAACCTAGATAAAGAATATGTTCTTACACAAGCACCTGAAGAACTATTTAATAAAAGGAGCCCTAATACTAACAATGTGCCTAAATATGTGCATCCTAACCGTCGACCAGGCTTGAAACATCATGTTGAGAAGCCTATGTCACCCATGAAACAGTTTTTTCCCAATAAGCATCTGAGTTCAAAAACACGTACAAAAGAAACTCAAAACTGTAATAAATGTGGGAAAAAGGGTCATTGTGCTGTTAACTATCAACAGCATTGGAAAACACCAAAAAGAAAATCTGACACTGAAACGAAAACTACACACTATGCTTCTAGTTCCAGTTCCATAGGTACTTCAAGTAATAGTTCAAAAGGTTTTTATAAACCAAAGTCAAATTCTATTGCTAATTCATCCACAAGGGTACAGTCAGGTGTGAATAAAATTTTTCAAACGAATGACTATTATGAGAAATCTGTTGGTAAACGTACCGTTTGGAAGCCTAAAACTGAGGCAAAGGTTGTTGACAAGTCCAATGATCCATCAGGATCAACGGGTCAATGGATGGATGTGCAAGTTATTGGTGTCGATGGGAAACCCACTGCCATTCGGGCATGGGTGTCCATCTCAAACTAACTTCTTTTCTTGTTGTGCAGGTCGCCTACGATCCGAGTAGAAATACCTGGATTGTTGATAGTGGGGCGTCCCGACACATGACAGGAAACATGTCCTTACTTTCTAATGTCAAATCAGTAAATGGAGGATCTGTTTCTTTTGCAGGAGATGAAGGAGGTTTTATTACAGCTCAGGGTGTGATTGCTAATGCTAATATTAGTTTTGATAAAGTGAATTTTGTGAAGCAGATGTCAAATAATCTGCTGTTAGTTTCGCAAGTAGCAGATAAAAAGCATAAGGTTGCTTTTGATGATCAAAGATGCTACATTTTGAAGAAAGAGTATGTAATACCGGAAGAGATGATTCTTATGACAGCTCCCAGAAATAAAGATTTGTATATTTTGGATATGTCAACAGCCCATGTTAAAGCTACAACAGGTCATCAAGCTTTCATATCCAAAGCTACAGAACAAGAATCAATTTCATGGCACAAGCGTATGGGTCATTTGAGCTTGAGAAAGATGAACAATCTTGTTCATAATAATCTGATTGAGGGAGTAAATGTTAAGAGTTTTCAAATTCCTGAAGGATGTCTTCCGTGTAAGAAAGGGAAACAGACTAAAAAGTCACATGCAACAAAGAAACATCATTCAATTGTTGTTCCTCTAGAGTTGTTACATATGGGTCTTTTTGGTTCGATTAATCGAACAAGCATCTCTGGAGATTCATATTGTTTGGTAGTGACTAATGAATACTCACGATACTCTTGGGTAGTGATGTTAAAGAAGAAGTCTGACACGTTTGACAATATAAAGTTGTTGTTTTTGAAGCTGGAATCTTTGTACAAGTTAAAGGTTAGGAAGACTCGAACAGATAATGGTACTGAATTCAAGAATCAGCAGATGGAGAGTTTCTGCAATGAGAAAGGCATTCAACAACAGTTCAGTCCAGCTTATACTCCGCAAGCAAATGGTGTTGCTGAAAGACGTAACAGAACGTTAATTGAAACTGCGAGAACTATGTTAGCCGACTCAAGTTTACCGGTTAACTTCTGGAGTGAAGCTGTGGCTACAGCATGTTATACAATGAACCGATTGTTAGTAGTCAAGAGACATGGAATGACTTGCTATGAATTGCTACATAAAAGGAAGCCTAACATTAAACATTTCGAACCTTTTGGTGCACCGTGTTCAATCATGATACGAGATACTGGAGGAAAATTTAATCCTAAGGCTGTTCCTGGTATATTTCTTGGTTATGGGAATCCAAACAAAAGAGTTTTCAACACTGTATCTAAACGTGTTGAAGAACATTTCGAAGTAGATGTTCAAAGAAATGCTGCTATTCCTGCTGGGAAAGGTTTTTCATGGCAGTTTGATTATGAAGATTTGTTTGATTCTTTTGGTCTTCCGTTTGTTGCTACTGATGATGAAGTTATTGCAAGATTACTGAATGAAATGCAGACGTCTCCATCACAAATGGTTCCGAAATCTCAAACGGCACCACAACATCACCAAGTGCCGCAACAACAACTTGTTCAAGATGATGAAGAATCAGGTGATTATCAAAATGATCCATCTTATGATGGATCTGATTCTGAAGAGGAGTCACAACTAATAGATAGTGGCGAAAGTTTTCATAATCTGCCACAAATTGTAGAAGTTCAGGAAGAACAACCAGAACCTGAAGGTGTTCGTAGATCATCACGAACAGTTGTCCTACCTCGACACTTAGATGATTTTATTGTTGATTCGAAAGGAGTTTCAGGAGCACCATAAAATGATGCCTCAACGTCTGAAAATCAGAAAGCTTCAACTGAGAATGTTATGCAAGCTTTCTATTCTTCACTAAATAGGTCAGGCAAACTCTTCTTACATGCATATTCATGCTTTGTGTGTCAAATTGAACCAAATTCTGTTGAGGAAGCTCTTCTTTATGATGATTGGGTAAATGCCATGCAAGAAGAGCTTTTGCAATTCAAGCATTTAGGAGTATGGAAACTAGTGACTCCGCCTCATGGTTGCAAACCTTTTGGGCTTCGATGGGTATGGAAGAATAAAAAGGACGAGCAAGGTATTGTAATTCGAAATAAAGCTAGATTGGTTGTGAAGGGATATCAGCAGATCCCTGATATAGATTATGATGAAGTATTTGCACCAGTGGCTAGACTTGAGGCAATTCGAATATTTTTGGTATTCGCATCTTTTAAAGGCTTCAAGGTCTATCAAATGGATGTCAAAAGTGCCTTTTTGTACGGGACTCTCAATGAGACCGTGTTTGTTAAGCAACCACCGGGTTTTACAGATCCACACTCTCCAGAAAAGGTATATCGTCTAGAAAAAGCACTGTATGGGCTTCATCAAGCTCCAAGAGCGTGGTATGGTACGTTGTCCAACTATATGATTGATAATGGTTTCAGAAGAGGTGTCATCGATCAGACACTTTTCATCAAAGAAAAGGGCAAGCATATAATGCTAGTACAGGTGTACGTGGATGATATTATCTTTGGATCTACAGATAAGACGATGGTGGATGATTTTGAGGAGGTAATGCAGAAACGGTTCAAGATGAGTTCAATGGAAACTATCAAATTCTTCCTTGGTATTCAGGTTGTACAAACAAATCAGGGTATCTTTTTACATCAGACAAAATATGTATCAGATATTCTGAAAAGATTCAAAATGGAAGATGAACGTCCTGCAAGGACGCCGCTATCGGTGAATCACGGGATTACACCGGATAAGGAAGGTGATAAGGTTGATCAAACCTTATATAGAGCCATCATTGGTTCGTTGATGTATCTAACAGCGTCTCGCCCTGATATCATGTTCGCAGTTTGTTTATGTGCTCGCTATCAAGCAAATCCGAATGTACATCATTTGCTTGTGGTGAAAAAGATTATGCGTTATTTAAAGCAAACTCCGAATTTGGGCCTATGGTATCCCTGTGATAATGATTTTGTACTGACGGCTTATAGTGATTCCGACTATGGTGGATGCAAGAAAGATTTTAAGTCAACATCAGGAGGTTGTCAATTCCTTGGAATCAGACTAGTTACATGGCAGTGCAAGAAGCAGACAGCAGTGGCCTTGTCTACTTGTGAAGCTGAATACATTGCTGCAGCAAGCTGTGCATCTCAGGTTGTGTGGATACAACAGCAGCTTCGTGACTACGGTTTGCATATTTCTAACACTCCTATTTTTGTTGATAATACTGCTGCCATAGCTGTTACGAAAAATCATGTGAATCACTCTAAGACCAAACACATAGGGATTAAATATCATTTTATTCGAGACTGTTATGAGAAAAGGCTAATTGATGTTATCCAAATTGGCACAACTACGCAAAGGGCTGATCTTTTCACAAAAGCTTTTGATAAACCACGTTTTGATTTCTTGTTAACTGAGTTAAGTGTCAAAATATTGTCAGATGTCGTTCCTGACGAAGAGACCAACGAGTTATGTGTTCTACTTGCATAGCTGTATATACTGTGTGGTTATATTTCTTTTCTTTCTGATTGTTTCTGTGTGTTTAAAATCCAAAAACCAAAAAGATTTTAGATTTTTAGTATTTTAGGGGGAGTAATGAATGCAACTTGAAAATAAAATAAAAAAAAAAAACGAGTGTCAAACGTTTCGCACCCATCAAGTAACCCAACTTCGGTTAACGGGAGTTGAAGTTTGAGTAGTTGGATTTTGAGTTTTGATTGGATTGCTCGATTGATCATTGGTTTAATCCGATTGGCGGTAAGTAGTGTGGTGATTATGGTGACCGTAACACCACGTTGGGCTAGTATTCGGGCCATGTCTACCATGGGTACAATATGGCCTTGAGCCATTAATGGAAACAAAACAAAATGAAGGTTATTTGGTGCAACCATGTCTGTTAAGCTACACTATAATGATTCTTTCTATGAACAATTATAAGCTAGTTGTAGAGTGCTCACTTAAATAAACAGAATCAAAAGTAACAGCTTTATGTGAAAATGAAATGAAACAAAACCATGTGGGCTTTGTGTTGTTATTTGTTTGTAGTATGAAAGATTTTGAGAGATGAAGAAAATAAAGCAAAAGGCAGTGATTTCCATTCGTGTGAATAAGCTGTATATATACATACAGCTATAGGACCCAACGATGATCATGCTGAAAATCAGCAACTAACCAGTCTAGATCGATCACACAACAACTTGCTCATTATTCTTGCTAACATTTCGGTGACTAATTACTGTTTCAAACTACTAATTCAAACCACATTTTAATAAATAAAATACTACTCCAACAAACAACATATTAAATCTAGACTTGTAACAATGTAATTATTACTCCGTATTACTTTACATAAATAACCACTAGACTATCAAAATTACCCAACAAACCATGAGTTTAGTTTTATGTAATATATGTGGTTATACGGTGACACCAGTCCCTTTTGAAGAAAAAGTGTATGTAAGGTATTCTAAATTCAGTTATTGTTGGTAACACAAAGTTCACTTTTTCATGATAAATATTTAGGAGTTTTCTTTCTTCTTTTTTTTTTTTTTTTTTTTTTTTGAGAAGAATAATGAAAATTTTTATAAAAACGAAAAACGTTTTCGAAAAGAAAACATCTTCAACAAAGGAAACAACGAGAGAAACTTCAATGAGGCTCGTAACTTGAAATCGGCTACCTCACAAACGGTCTATACTGGGTCTCATCTTAAACAAATCGAAATACAAACCGGGAAATAACCAACGCATACAACAAATTATAACTACAACAAACTCAAGAACGAAAAAGACAATAGGAACCATGACGCTGCGAAACACGAACTCAAATGTTTTTGATGAAAACGACAACCGTTATGGCTGTCATTAATATTTTCAGACACATTGATTAATTGTACTCTAACGGTAACCGCCCATAACCAGCAAAACGTTATATATTAGAAAATCTACACTACAACGTTTTCGCTAATTGTTCGCTAATATCCCGAATTAGTAAGTTTGTATCGAGATGCGAAGATCCACCGTCTTCCATTGCTATCTTTGCCATTTCAGCAAGCTCGTGGGCCCGTTTCCTTATCAATTCTCTTTCTTCTCCTTTGTTCATCAAACACTCGATAGCAGACTTAACCCGTTCCTTCTTCACAAACGGGCCGACCTTATCTTGCTCTCCTAAAGGAGTAGGGGTCTCGAAACCGATACTAACTCCATCTTTCAAAACGTCGATGACAAATTTTTCGTTAAGAAATTGGTCAAACAAATGTGGCCATGTAACCAATGGCAGCCCGGCGCTAACTGCTTCTAGTATCGAGTTCCATCCACAATCAGTTAAAAACCCACCTACAGCTCGATGTGATAAAATCAAGACTTGTGGGCCCCAATCGTGTATTACCAACCCTCGGTTTCCTACTCCTTCTTCGAATCCTGATTCCGAAAACCATCTTTCTAGTTCCTCCGCTTTAGTTCTTATGCACCATATGAGCGAAACATTAGTCGACTCTAGTCCTAACCCAAGCTCGATTAGTTGGTCCATAGGCACACGTCTAAGAGTCCCCAAGCTAACGTATACAACTGACCCTGGTTCTTTACCATCGAGCCATTTTAAGCAGTCGTGTTCGTTGATTGCAGCCTTGTTTCCTCTTTCCGCTTTATCCAAATTATCTTTATTGCATAGTGAAACAGGGCCAATACAATATACTTTTTTGTCTTTTGCCTTGGCTAATTCATGAACATACTCGAGTTCTAGCTCATGAAAAGTGTTAACCACAAACCCGTAAGTATGTTGGTGATTTTAGTGTCATCCAACTAACATTTTAGCTGATTGTGATTTACTAGAAAGCAGGAGTTGACTAGTGATACTTAACATGGGTTCGGTGAGTGCGGAGTGCACGCCTATAAGAGTGAACTAGACACTGGCGCACGGTAATGGCGGGGGTCAAGGGGGCTGCGCCCCCTTGCGGGGTCCAAGGGGCAGCGCCCCTGGCGGGGTCCAAGGGGCAGAGCCCCTGGCTGGGGCCCCGCTCCTTTTTGAGTGATACGTTTTAATGAAACGTTTAAATAAAACGTTTTTCCCGCTCCTTTTTCAACCGTCATAACCATTCATTTGTTAACCGCCTAAACTGTTTTATATAATCAGTTTTGGAAAAACTGCTTTCATTCTTATTCAATTTCATACAGAACGAACACAGAAATCTATACACATAAATCGCATTCTTCTTGTCTGGAAACGATTTGCATTTCTAGTCTTATCCCAATTGAAATTTCGTGTAACCCGAGACAAGGAGGGTCGGAATATTCAATTAGGAAAGTGTTTCACGATTCTAGAAATATCCGGATTATCTGTTTACATACCCTGTTTCTAACAAAGTATGTTATTCGGCTTCTTTAATTCTTGAACGAAACCCGATTCGGTCGGTTGTTTCTACTCTTGTGGTCCCCATAAGTTGAACTTTAAAAACTTCAATTCGATCAGGCAAACCAGGCAGGATAAATTTTTGCGAATCGGATTCGATCTCGGTTAACATATTGGTTGTTAAAACGATATGCATACAGACCATCCAAAAGCACCTTGGTCCATGGAAAACGAGCCGTGGAATGTTAAGCCGTAGCGCCACCTCAGCAGTCCATGGCGATGTTTCAGCTAAAGGAGTAACAACAGAAACATACAGCAATGGTGGCTTTTCAAGGAACCACATTGCTTGAAAAAGATGATTGCAAAATGTCAAGCTACTAGTTTAGATAAACTTTGTTACATTTGCGAGGCTATTCGAGTTACTAAACTTGTTGGGAGATTAATTTTTTTTTTTTTCCAAATGGTTTGAAGTGCATAGTTCTTAAGACAAGAAACACCTTTTGGATTTCTTAAAGTTTTACCTTGTTTGCATAGAATTTTTCTATTGTGGTTCATATGCTCTAATTTCATTGTACCTAATATTAGCTGTCAGTGAAGTTATATCATATGAACGCTTTAGTTATCAGTAGGTGATGTTCGCTAGTTCTCTTTCGTGAAATATTAATGATGGTGTTGATTATTAATCTTGGTACCATAGTATGTTTCCCCTGTCTTATTTGAAGTTAGCGTCATTCACGTGTCTATAAATGGATCAAAGAGCCAATGAACAAAAACCCCTGCTGAAAGACGAAAGATGCTTTCCAAGTTGAATAGTTTTAGTCGACGATTGCACCTCCAATTAAAGATGCCAACTCAGTTTAAAGGTCTCCATCACATACTGAGCCTCTAATGGAGTGTAAATTGATACCCCGGTGGATTTTAGAGTATATGACACTGAGATAGCAATACTACATTATCTACTCAAGTCGCTTCACATGTTTATTGACTAGTATCTCTTTTTCCGATTAATTATGATGTTCTTAGTAGTGATCAGTAAGTTCAATACATTGGTCATAATGGTAGAAGATATTGCGACTGCGAGGCCCTCTCGTGTTAAGGTTTTTGTAAATCATGATACGTTTTGAATAGTGATGTTTCAAGAGATTTACTTGGTGAAGCTAAGTCGAGGTCAAGAAAGAAGGCGAATGAGGTTTTCACTTCGGATACTTGTAAGCTTAAAGATTACATTGATGACTTGAATTACATAGATTTACGTTTTTTCTTGTTCTCCAAGGTGTTTCCTTGTTGTTTTTGGCCTATATAAGCATCCTATTGTAACCCTTATGTATGTACACGAATTATATCAATAAAATCTCTCTAGTTGGTCCGTGGATTTAAGTAATCGACATTCGATTACATATAACCACGTTAAATCTCGCGTTCTTTAATTTTTTATTATTGTTCTTTCGTTGGTCGAAGTGGGTGATTAATCTCGATGATTAATCTTATTGTTTGGATCCTATAAATCCTTACAATTGGTATCAGAGCTCAAGGTTCGAGTTGGGATCGATGGCGGAAGACGGTAAATTAAAGATTGAGCGGTTTGATGGCAAAGACTTCACCTTTTGGAAGATGCAAATAGAAGACTACTTTTATCAAAAGAAACTTCACCAACCTTTGTTGGAGACCAAACCCGAAGGCATGAATGATGCCGATTGGATGCTCTTGGATCGTCAAGCTTTGGGTGCGGTTCGTCTTGCACTCGCCAAGAACGTTGTTGGTAATATTATGAACGAAAAGACAACGTTTAATTGTTTAAAGGCACTCTCCAACATGTATGAGAAACCTACGGTGGCGAATAAGGTTTTTCTCATGCGACAATTGTTCAATACGAAGATGAAGGAAGGTATGAGTGCAACGGATCATATCAACGAATTCAACATTCTTGTTTCAAGATTAGAGTCGGTTAAAATCAAATTTAATGATGAACTAAAAGCACTAATCTTGCTTTCATCATTACCGGAAAGTTGGTCGGGTACGGTTACCGCGGTTAGTAGCTCTACCGGTACTACTAAGCTTGCATATGAAGGAATTAGGGATTTAATTCTCGGTGAAGACACTCGCCGGAGAAGTTCGGGGGAATTGTTATCCAGTTCTTTATTAAGTACCGATAACCGTGGTAGGAAAATTGATTGCGGTGTGAAGAAGAGTAAAGGGAAGTTCAAGAAGAGGTATCCATCGAAAGACCGAAGTGATGTTATTTATTGGGGTTACAATCAAAAGGGGCATTATCAAAGAAATTGTAAGAATGCTCCGGTTAAAGATGTTAACTTAGCCGCAGAAGATACAGAGGATGCATTATTATGTACTCCCTCCGTCCCAGAATAAATGTCATGTTTAACTTTTGAAAGTCAATCGTTTAAGTTTTGACTTCAAATATTTTATGGTTTTTGCTATATAATTTTTGATGAAAATTATATGAATAGATAGATTTTATAATTTTGTTTTCATTGGTATAACTTTCATCAATTATTTTATAATACAAATAAAGATATTTAAAGTCAAAGTTGACGAAGAAAGACTCAAAAAGTCAAACCAGGACATTTATTTTGGGATGGAGGGAATAGTATTGAAAGTTCGATGGAGTCTTGGGTCTTGGATTCGGGAGCTTCGTTTCACGCCACACCCACTAAGAGCATCATGAAGAATTTTCGGTCGTATCAAGGTAAAGTTAGATTGGCAAACAACAAAGGTCTCGAGATTAAAGGTATAAGAGATGTTGTATTGAAGACTACTCTTGGTTCATATTGGACTTTGAAAAACGTGAGGTTTATTCCTAAGTTAAAAAGAAAGCTAATCTCGGTTGGTCAATTAGATGAAGAAGGTAATGAGGTTACTTTTAAGAATCGCCAATGGGAGGTGATTGAGGGTAGTAGTGTCGTGGCTCGTGGACATAAAAGGGGAACTCTTTATATGGTTGAGGTGTTTGAAGAAGACACGGTGATTGCTACGGTTGACGTTGGGGCTAGTTCTACTCTATGGCACTGAAGACTCGGGCATATGGGTGAGAAGGGTATGAAGGTTCTTAGTTCGAGTGGGAGGATTCCGGATTTAAAAAAGATAGAGCTAGGGTTTTGCAAACCATGCACTTATGGGAAGCAAAAGAAGGTGACTTTTGTTAAATCGGGGAATACACCAAAGTTAAAGAAATTAGAGCTAGTTCATATGGATGTTTTTGGGCTAACGAATGTAGAATCACATGGAGGTTCTCTTTATTATGTCACTTTCAATGACGACTCCCCTCGAAAGGTATGGTTTATTTTCTCAAAGCTAAATCCAAATTTTTTGGTACTTTTGTGAAGTGGAAAGCTATGGTTGAGAATGAGACAAATTTAAAAGTCAAGTGTTTAAGGTCCGAAAATGGAGGAGAATATGGTAGTCTTGAGTTTAAAGACCATTATGCAAAGCTCGGTATTAGAATATTGAAAATGGTACCGGAGACACCGCAACACAATAGGGTCGCCGAACGTATGAATCGTACGTTGAATGAAAGGGCTAGGAGTATGAGATTACATACCGGTTACCTAAGATATTTTGGGCGGATGCGGTTAATACGGCGGATTATTTGATTAATAGGGGACGCTTAACACCATTGGGTTTCCTAATTCCCGAGGAAGAATGGCTAGGTAAAAAGGTTAGTTATGATCATCTTAGAATCTTTGGGTGCAGTGTTTATGTGAAGACCAAAGATATTGATAAAGATAACTTGAAGCTAAGTCAAAGAAGTGTACGTTCATTGGTTATGGTTCGAATGAGATGGGTTATCGTTGTTGGGATAATGAAGCTAGGAAAGTTATTCGATCGCGTGATGTTACCTATGATGAAGACTCGGTCTATGGCAAACCGGAAACGGAGAGTCAAATACTGGATCAAGTTATTCTTGACGACGTTTCTCTTGATGATCTTGCGGGTTCTCATGGGAGTTTAGGGAATAATGAATTGCCGATTAATGGTGATAGGTCGGATCTTGACAATGATAGGGGTGGTTCGAATAACGGTGTTAATTCTGAACATAGTGCGAGTTCTAGTGATGTGGAGGCTACTAATGAAACCGGTCCAACAATACCAGTTGCTCCTATACTTATACACTCGACTAGAGTGCCCAGACCTATTCCTATGTATTCTCCATCAACAAACTACTTGCTCTATACCGAGAATGGTAAACCTGAAAGTTACTTTGAAGCAAGAAAGTCCAAAGAATCCATACAATGGGAGCTTGCTATGAAAGAAGAGATAGGTCACTTGAGAAGAACAAGACTTGGTCACTAGTGAAATTACCTCATGATAAAAAGGCGTTGCAAAACAAATGGGTGTATAGAATAAAGAATGAGGTGGATGGCAAGAAGAGGTACAAAGCACGATTAGTGGTTAAAGTGTAGCGACCCGACCAAATCATGTTTGACGGCGCCGACTACTTCGGTCCCGTTGCGTGGTCATAAGTCTTTATTATGACTTTTGACCAAAATATGTCGCATTTATTTTATAAGAAAAAGGATGTTTCAAGTTAACAAATGTAGTTCGAAAGACTAGTTACATTACAATGTTTAACGTACGAATGAAACCTATGCGACACAATTTAAAGTAGTCAAAAGATGCTCCATCTATGCATGTATACTCGACATCCAAGCAAGTATCAAAAAGAGTGCGGAAGCATGTATCAAGTAGCTTTCAAGGACCTGAGAAAACATATAGAAAACTGTCAACGAAAACGTTGGTGAAATCATAGGTGTTTTAGTAAACGTTGCATTTGAACCACAAGATTTAATATAATATGATTATCTAAATCATTTGCATTCCAAAGTTGTTATTTGTTTCGCGGGCACCCAATTATCAAACTTAACTGTTTTGCACCCTTCGCGTAGTGTTAGAACATACACTAGACCCGAAAATATATTTCATCCGCTAACGGTAGCGAACCGTCCGAATGAGGCTCGTCAAGCCCATGTGATCACATAATATAAGTTCACGTTTACACCCTGCAAGTGTAACTAATGATAATTGAATTGAGGCTTTTTGGTCAAACCCGTACGTGGAATGTTCGTTTTCGTACTTGTGTTCAAAGTGTAAAAGTATGATACGTATATGTTTCTCATCCCATAGTTTAAAGCATAAAAGTTGTTTGAAGGATGGGACTATGATCTCACCTTGAGTGCACGTATGAAAAGTACTTCACAAAGTAATGTGTGCGAAGGATAGTGCTAGTCTTGACCTAAACCAATAGGTCGTATCAATAACGGTAAACACGATAGGTCAAAGATGTTTAATTAGTCCTATGGCTCGTTACAACTCGATTATGTAGCATGTGATTCAAATTGTCAAGTTTCATGCAAGATACAAGTACAGAAACAAGTTAGGAAGGTTGCATAATCATTTGGTTAAGTTTGACAAAAAGTCAAACTTTGGTCGGTCAAAGTCAACGAAAGTCAACACGTTCGGGTCGGGTCCCGAACTATTTTTCTGAGGTTTTTATTCATATATAAGCATGTTAGAACAAGTCTCATGTGAATCGGAGGTCCATAGTGTGCCAAACATTTTTCGTATTTTGACCAAAGAGGTCAGAAACTGGACACGGCTTAGGCCGCGCCGCGGCCCCAAATTGTCGCGCCGCGACAATACACGGGAACTGGTACCTGGTCAGTCTCAAATGTCCAAGTCTCAATTCCAAACACTTTCAAGCATAACTCGCAAACCGCTAATACTTAGAACTCGTATCTTATATCGTTAGAAAGGTAATTTGACAAAGAACACAACTAAATACATTTCACCAACCAAAAATGTTATTTGTAACAATCGGCTTTCCAAAGTAAATGATCAATTAATGCACACATTTAATACACAAATTTGATAAGAGCACATTTATGATTCGGGCATTTAATGCATACATATAACATGCCGTTTTGTAGGTAATCGAGCATACAATACAACTAACTACTTACTAACTACAATTCATGTCATTCAATGCATCAAATATTCATTTCAAGCTTATCAAACCCTAACCCGAATTCACCAAAATCACTAATCAAGTTTATGGAGTTTTCTCAAGCAACCTACACATCAATTTGAAGCTAGTGATACTAGGAACACATTTAATACATGCATTTATAACATTTAACAACATTCAAACAACCAAATCACCAAATCAAACACACCAAAGTTCATACTCAAGCTAGTTACTTCAAATAATGAAATCGAGCATATAAATCATATATTCATGTTAGACTTGAGCCATAGACACTAATTAACAACTTTATAAGTTCAAAAATATCAAGAACACAAAAATCTAGTGATTTTAGAAAGTTACCCAAACTTGATGAAGTCGGTATGGAATCGAAGAGGAAGTTGCAAGGATTTCAAATATGTAATTTGTTTTGCAAGACACCCGCTAGCTTGGATTTAGATGATGATTCCTTGTTTGAGAAATTGAGAGAAAATATGGAAGTAGAAGAAGAAAAGGTAAAATGAAAAAGAAAAGATGGGGGTGGGGGTTGACTAGTCAAAGGCTAGTCACCTCTTTGGCATTTTGGCGAAACTAGTCCCTCAAGTTCGGTTGCGGGTGCGTGAATTACCTAGACGAGATATTTTTAAAACACGTATTAACGGGAGATGTTATAAACATATAACGAGATTTAAATAGTTAAACGGAAAAGTAAACGGAAAAAGGCGGGATGTTACATTACCTACTCCTTAAAAGAAATTTTGTCCCGAAATTTAAGTAGGCGTAGTAGTCGTTGTTTCTTCCTCGGAATCCTGCGTTTCAGGAATTGGGAATAAATGAGGGTATTTCTTTTGCATTTGATCTTGCCTTTCCCAAGTAAACTCGGGTCCTCTTTTAGCGTTCCAACGGACTTTAACAATCGGGATTTGGCTTTGTTTCAATGTCTTGACGGAGGTGTCCACAATTTCAACCGGTTCCTCCACAAAATGAAGCTTGTCATCAATAGTAAGTTCCTTGAGAGGGATGACGATATCGAGTTCGGCAAGACACTTTTTCAAGTTAGATACATGGAAGGTAGGATGAACGGAGTTCAATTGAGGCGGAAGATCTAAACGATAAGCAACGTTTCCAATACGCTCCAAGATTTCGAAAGGACCAATATACCGCGGATTTAGCTTCCCGCGTTTCCCAAAACGGATTACACCTTTCCAAGGTGCAACCTTTAACATTACTCGGTCACCGACTTAAAATTCGAGGTCGTTGCGTCTTTTGTCGGTGTAGCACTTTTGACGACTCCGGGCCGTCCGGAGCCTATCTCGGGTTTGTACGATCTTCTCGGTGGTTTCGTGAATGAGTTCGGGTCCGGTGATTTGCACGTCGCCTACCTCGGCCCAACAAAGAGGTGAACGACATTTTCGGCCGTATAGCGCTTCAAAAGGTGCGGCTTTAATACTCGCGTGATAACTATTGTTGTAAGAGAACTCGGCGAGAGGTAAGTGCTTGTCCCAAGCTTTCCCAAAATCAACCACGTAAGCTCGTAACATGTCCTCCAAGGTTTGAATTGTACGTTCGCTTTGTCCATCGGTTTGAGGATGATATGCGGTGCTCATGTCTAAACGCGTTCCCAACGCTTCTTGCAAGGTACACCAAAATCTAGAAACAAAACGGCCATCTCGGTCGGAGATAATCGATAAAGGTACACCGTGTCGGGCTACGATTTCTTTAATGTAAAGTTGCGCAAGTTTCTCCATTTTGTCGGTCTCCTTCATGGCAAGGAAGTGTGCGGATTTGGTGAGACGGTCAACAATAACCCAAATGGTATCATAACCGCCCGTCGTTTTTGGTAGTTTGGTGATAAAATCCATCGTTATCCTTTCCCACTTCCATTGCGGGATCTCGGGTTGTTAAATTAGTCCGGACGGTCTTTGGTGTTCGGCTTTGACTTTGGAACATGTCAAACACTTGGAAACATAAGTAGCTACGTCCCTTTTGATGTTCGGCCACCAATATTGTTGTTTAAGGTCGTGGTACATCTTATTGGCACCGGGGTGGATCGAGTATCGTGACTTATGGGCTTCATCTAAAATGAGACTTCGTAGGTTCCCATAACTAGGCACCCAAATCCTTCCGGCGAAATATCGGAGTCCGGTTTCCTTAGTTTCGAATCGAGAGACGAGAATGTTCAAGAGCTCGTGTGAAACGTTTTCATCCTTGAGAGCCTCATCTTGGGCTACCTGAATTTGGCTATTAAGGTTGGTGTGGATGGTGATGTTTAAGGCTCGAACACGAAGAGGCACCGCTCTTTCTTTTCGACTTAAGGCATCGGCTACTACGTTTGCCTTCCCGGGATGGTAACGAAGTTCGCAATCGTAATCGTTTAAGGTTTCAATCCACCTTCGTTGTCTCATGTTTAGTTGCTTTTGATCGAAGATGTGTTGGAGACTTTTGTGATCGGTAAAGATAGTACTCTTGGTTCCATAAAGATAGTGTCTCCACATTTTAAGTGCAAAGACAACGGCTCCGAGTTCGAGATCATGTGTCGTGTAGTTTCGTTCATGAATTTTGAGTTGTCGAGAAGCATAAGAAATGACTTTCGTTCGTTGCATCAACACACACCCAAAACCATGTTTCGAGGCGTCGCAATACACAAAAAAATCATCGTTGCCTTCGGGAAGTGACAAGATAGGAGCGGTGGTAAGCTTTGTCTTCAAGATTTGGAACGCGGATTCTTGCTCGGTCGCCCAAATGAATTTCTTTCCCTTGTGAGTTAATGCGGTTAGAGGACGTGCAACCAAAGAGAAGTTTTCGATGAATCTACGATAGTACCCGGTGAGACCCAAGAATTGACGAATGTGAGTCGGAGTAGTAGGAGTTTCCCATTTACTAATGGCTTCGATTTTTGATGGATCGACTTTAATACCTTGGTCACTTAGAACATGACCAAGAAATTGAACTTCCTTCAACCAAAATTCACACTTGGAGAATTTGGCATAGAGTCTTTCTTGTCTTAAAAGTTCAAGCACAAGTCGGAGGTGTTCCTCGTGTTCTTCTTCGCTTTTTGAATAGACCAAAATATCATCGATGAACACGATAACGAATTTGTCAAGATACGGTTTGCACACGCGGTTCATAAGATCCATGAACACCGCCGGTGCGTTAGTGAGACCAAATGGCATTACAAGAAATTCATAACTACCATAACGAGTTCGGAAAGCGGTTTTGGAGACATCTTCCCCCTTAACCCTTAATTGATGATAACCCGAGCGGAGATCGATTTTTGAATATACGCAAGACCCTTGTAATTGGTCAAAGAGGTCATCGATGCGAGGAAGAGGATATCGGTTCTTAACCGTCAATTTGTTTAGTTCACGATAATCAATGCACATTCGTAGGGATCCGTCTTTCTTTTTAACAAACAAAATCGGAGCGCCCCAAGGTGAATGGCTAGGTTGGATAAAACCACGATCAAGTAGTTCTTGGATTTGACTTTGCAATTCTTGCATTTCGGATGGAGCGAGTCTATATGGTCACGTGCTGCGGGTGCGGCTCCCGGAATAAGATCGATTTGGAATTCAACCGGTCGATGGGGTGGAAGACCCGGCAATTCGTCGGGAAATACATCAAAAAAGTCACTAACAATAGGCACATCATCGATATGCTTCTCATCGGACTCGACTTTCTTAACATGGGCAAGGATCGCAAAACAACCCTTACGGAGTAGTTTTCTAACTTTAAGGCACGAAACGAGGTTGAGTCTGGTGCAACTCTTATCGCCATAAACAATCAAAGGTTCACCATTCTCGATAGGAATTCGGATTGCGTTAAGATCACAAAGGATGTGAGATTTCGTTTTGACTAACCAATTCATACCGATTATTACATCAAAGCTTCCTAGTTCCGTGGGTATCAAGTCAATTTCAAATTCCTTACCCAAAATGTTTAACGTACACCCCCGGTAATATGTGTCGGCACTTAATAGTTTCCCGTTAGCCACTTCAATGGTATAAGTGGTATCTAGTGGAAGTGGTGGAGTGCTAAAAGAATGAGTCAAAGTCTTGGATACAAAACTCTTATCGGCACCCGAATCGAATAAACAAGTAACATAAGTGTTGTTGAGGAGAAACGTACCCGTGACTAATTCATTGTCATCTCGGGCTTCCTCGGTGTTGATGTTGAAAGCTCGGCCGCATGTGTTGGGGTTGGCTTTCTTCTTCGGACAGGCATTTCTAAAATGACTCGTTTGGCCACATTCATAACAAGTACCCGATTTTGGTGCATTGGGCACCTTTTGAGCGACGGGGGCGGCACTTCTACAATCGTTGGCCATATGACCACCCCTTTGGCACCGGTGGCAAAATAGATTGCTACATTCACCATAGTGTTGTTTGTGGCATTTGTTGCAAAAGGGTTTATTTCCGCCATAACTTTTCTTGGCGTCGGAGGTGAAAGGCTTTTTGGTGAAGTTGTTGTTGTAGTTGTTGCTTGATTGAGGGGCTTCCCATTTTCTTTTGTTGTTACCCGACTTGTCCTCGGCTTTAGGCGCCGGTACTACGATTTCGTCAACCGTTTCGATCAATTGGCGGGCCATGTTCAAAGCTTGTTGTAGGTTAGCTGGTTTGGATGACATCACCCCTTGTTTGATGCTCTTTGGAAGACCATACATATAAAGTTCGACCCTTTGAGATTCGGGGTTCACGAGGTTTTGGCACATCAAGGATAGTTCGGCGAATCGTTGATTATAGGCATTGAGATCGTTTCCGACCGCCTCCAAGGTTCTTAGCTCTTGTTCGAGCTTTCGGGTTTCTTCGCGAGGGAAATATTCGATGACCATCTTTTCCCTTAAATCGGCCCAAGAGAGGGCGTGAGCTTCATCGGTACCCACCGATTGTACATAAGTATTCCACCATGTAAGAGTGACACCGGCGAAAGTGTGAGTGGAGTATTTGACCTTGTCTTGGTCCCGACAACCACTTATGCTAAAGACGGCTTCCGTTTGCTCAAACCATCGGGTGAGCACAACCGGTCCCCCGGTTCCATCAAAAGTGTGAGGTTTGCACCCCATGAAGGCTTTATAGGAGCATCCCTCGTTTGAGTTACCGGCTCCATTGTTGTTGTTGTTGTTGTTTTGGTTGTTGTTATTATTATTGTTATTATTGTTGGATGAGTGACCGGCCATGGCCGCATCTACGGCGGTGGCTATCATGCGTTGTAGAGCTTGTTCGGGTGTTTCACGGCGTGGTGCACGACGAGGAGGCATTGTTCCTTCAAAACAAAAGAACACCATTGGTTAGTATTCTAAGTAATACTAACCGTGATATGGAATAAAGATAGAGAGAAAATTTCCCTTGACTCGCCTTAAATTCTTTATGTCATAATGTCGGAACGTTCATATGAGTCACCGTAATATAATCCCGGAAATTATATTACCCTGATTCATATGTGCATTCGACATTATTTCATATAGTCAAGGTGGCGTGTCAATCAAATTAAACAACGTGAGATTTAGATGAAATAAGAGTAGATATGAGTAGAAGCGTTCGAGTATAAATGCACAAATAGTCAAGTAATTCCTACTTCAAGTCTATATGCCGGTTGTAGTCTAGACTCACCAATGTACCCTATGACTCGGGGTTGACACCAATGAACTCTAAATCCCTACAACCAACGCTCTGATACCATCTGTAGCGACCCGACCAAATCATGTTTGACGGCGCCGACTACTTCGGTCCCGTTGCGTGGTCATAAGTCTTTATTATGACTTTTGACCAAAATATGTCGCATTTATTTTATAAAAAAAGGATGTTTCAAGTTAACAAATGTAGTTCGAAAGACTAGTTACATTACAATGTTTAACGTACGAATGAAACCTATGCGACACAATTTAAAGTAGTCAAAAGACGCTCCATCTATGCATGTATACTCGACATCCAAGCAAGTATCAAAAAGAGTGCGGAAGCATGTATCAAGTAGCTTTCAAGGACCTGAGAAAACATATAGAAAACTGTCAACGAAAACGTTGGTGAAATCGTAGGTGTTTTAGTAAACGTTGCATTTGAACCACAAGATTTAATATAATATGATTATCTAAATCATTTGCATTCCAAAGTTGTTATTTGTTTCGCGGGCACCAAATTATCAAACTTAACTGTTTTGCACCCTTCGCGTAGTGTTAGAACATACACTAGACCCGAAAATATATTTCATCCGCTAACGGTAGCGAACCGTCCGAATGAGGCTCGTCAAGCCCATGTGATCACATAATATAAGTTCACGTTTACACCCTGCAAGTGTAACTAATGATAATTGAATTGAGGCTTTTTGGTCAAACCCGTACGTGGAATGTTCGTTTTCGTACTTGTGTTCAAAGTGTAAAAGTATGATACGTATATGTTTCTCATCCCATAGTTTAAAGCATAAAAGTTGTTTGAAGGATGGGACTATGATCTCACCTTGAGTGCACGTATGAAAAGTACTTCACAAAGTAACGTGTGTGAAGGATAGTGCTAGTCTTGACCTAAACCAATAGGTCGTATCAATAACGGTAAACACGATAGGTCAAAGATGTTTAATTAGTCCTATGGCTCGTTACGACTCGATTATGTAGCATGTGAATCAAATTGTCAAGTTTCATGCAAGATACAAGTACAGAAACAAGTTAGGAAGGTTGCATAATCATTTGGTTAAGTTTGACAAAAAGTCAAACTTTGGTCGGTCAAAGTCAACGAAAGTCAACACGTTCGGGTCGGGTCCCGAACTATTTTTCTGAGGTTTTTATTCATATATAAGCATGTTAGAACAAGTCTCATGTGAATCGGAGGTCCATAGTGTGCCAAAAATTTTCGTATTTTGACCAAAGAGGTCAGAAACTGGACACGGCTTAGGCCGCGCCGCGGCCCCAAATTGTCGCGCCGCGACAATACACGGGAACAGGTACCTGGTCAGTCTCAAATGTCCAAGTCTCAATTCCAAACACTTTCAAGCATAACTCGCAAACCGCTAATACTTAGAACTCGTATCTTATATCGTTAGAAAGGTAATTTGACAAAGAACACAACTAAATACATTTCACCAACCAAAAATGTTATTTGTAACAATCGGCTTTCCAAAGTAAATGATCAATTAATGCACACATTTAATACACAAATTTGATAAGAGCACATTTATGATTCGGGCATTTAATGCATACATATAACATGCCGTTTTGTAGGTAATCGAGCATACAATACAACTAACTACTTACTAACTACAATTCATGTCATTCAATGCATCAAATATTCATTTCAAGCTTATCAAACCCTAACCCGAATTCACCAAAATCACTAATCAAGTTTATGGAGTTTTCTCAAGCAACCTACACATCAATTTGAAGCTAGTGATACTAGGAACACATTTAATACATGCATTTATAACATTTAACAACATTCAAACAACCAAATCACCAAATCAAACACACCAAAGTTCATACTCAAGCTAGTTACTTCAAATAATGAAATCGAGCATATAAATCATATATTCATGTTAGACTTGAGCCATAGACACTAATTAACAACTTTATAAGTTCAAAAATATCAAGAACACAAAATCTAGTGATTTTAGAAAGTTACCCAAACTTGATAAAGTCGGTATGGAATCGAAGAGGAAGTTGCAAGGATTTCAAATATGTAATTTGTTTTGCAAGACACCCGCTAGCTTGGATTTAGATGATGATTCCTTGTTTGAGAAATTGAGAGAAAATATGGAAGTAGAAGAAGAAAAGGGAAAATGAAAAAGAAAAGATGGGGGTGGGGGTTGACTAGTCAAAGGCTAGTCAACTCTTTGGCATTTTGGCAAAACTAGTCCCTCAAGTTCGGTTGCGGGTGCGTGAATTACCTAGACGAGATATTTTTAAAACACGTATTAACGGGAGATGTTATAAACATATAACGGGATTTAAATAGTTAAACGGAAAAGTAAACGGAAAAAGGCGGGATGTTACATAAAGGGTTTCAACAAAGGAAAGGGGTTGACTACCAAGAGATATTTTCACCGGTGGTGAAGATGACTACTGTTCGTTTGGTGTTTTCGTTAGTCGCATCTGAGGACTTACATCTACAACAACTAGATGTGAAGACCGCATTCTTACATGGGGATCTTGATGAAGAGATCTATATGAGGCAACCCGAGGGCTTTGAGGTAAAGGGTAAAGAGAAGTGGGTTTGTATGTTAAAGAAAAGTTTGTATGGATTGAAGCAAGCACCTCGGCAATGGTACTTGAGATTTGATGAGTTTATGAAGAAGGTTGATTTTGTAAAATGTGAAGCGGATCATTGTTGTTACTTGAAGAAATTCAAGTCTTTTTACATAATCTTATTGTTATACGTTAATGACATGTTGCGTGCGGGTTCTGACATGTCCGAGATCAATAAGTTGAAAGATATGCTTTCAAAAGAGTTCGAGATGAAGGATCTTGGTAGTGCTAAGCAAATACTTGGAATGAGTATTGTGCGTGATCGTGCTAAAGGTGTTCTATACTTGTCTCAATCCAAATATATTGAAAAAGTAGTAGAAAAGTTTAATGTTGATAAAGCAAAAGCTCGTTCTATGCCTATGGGTAGCGCGATGAAGTTATTGAAGAATCAGTCACCTAAAATGGAAGAAGACAAATCGGAGATGGAAAAGGTTCCGTATAAATTGGTCGTGGGAAGTATTATGTATGCCATAGTTTGTACGAGACCGAATATAGCTCATGCATTGGGAGTTGTAAGCCGTTATATGTCTAATCCGGGAAAAGAGCATTGGGAGGCGGTCAAATGGTTTCTTCGTTATTTGAAAGGTACTTCTAGTATGGGATTGTGTTTTTCTAAAGGCAATATTGTACTTAGAGGTGATGCGGATGCAAATTTGGATGGATTTGGTGATTCGGGTAAGAGTACTACGGGATATGTGTTCATGGTTGGTAAGACGGCGGTTAATTGGATGTCTAGACTATAAAGGAGTGTTGCTTTGTCGACCACTGAGGCCGAGTATATGGCTATTGAGGAAGCTTCTAAAGAGCTTGTTTGGTTAAAGAACTTCTTGTGTGAGTTGGGTAAAAGACAAGGCAATTGCGTCATATACTGTGACAACCAAAGTGCAATCAATCTCTCGAAGAATCCGGTGTTTCATAATCGTACGAAACACATTGATTGGAGGTATCATTTTATTCGAGAACGTATTGAGAATGGTACTTTGATATTGGAGAAAGTCCTTGGTATGAAGAATCCCGCGGATATGTTTACTAAGGTGGTGTCAACGGACAAGTTGACGTTTTGCATAGCCTCAACGGGTCTTCTCATGAACTAATGAGAAGATGGTGGCCGACTAGGGAGACAAAGAGATGATGATTCGATTCTAACAAGAAGTGTTGAAGACCTTGTATCGAAAGTCTGCTTATTCAACGTATGTGATAAGAGTGTGTGTGTCCCAAATGGAGTTTGGTGGTAAAGGGTGCTTTGGTGATCTTGGTTAGTTTGTTGATATGATGGGTTGACAATGTGAGTCATGGTTTTGACTATTTTCAAGTGGGAGATTGTTGGATGTGAAGGATATCAAAACAAGTTGAAGGAATCGGTTCAAGAGAAGAGGCGTGTCGCGGCCCTTGAATGGCACGACGCGGCCTAACGTATAAACAAAGCATCAGATTCGAGAAACTTCTGTCCTGGATATTGCCTTAGAGGCGCAACGCGACCCAATATAGCCGCGGCGCGGCTAGGCCTGACGGGCAATTTCCTTATTTACGTTTTTTCTTGTTCTCCAAGGTGTTTCTTGTTGTTTTTAGCCTATATAAACATCCTATTGTAACCCTTATGTATGTGCACGAATTATATCAATAAAATCTCTCTATTTTTTCCGTGGATTAAAGTAATCGACATTCGATTACATATAACCACGTTAAATCTCGCGTTCTTTAATTTTTCATTATTGTTCTTTCATTTGTCGAAGTGAGTGATTAATCTCGGTGATTAATCTTATTGTTTGGATCCTATAATCCTTGCAATTGGTATCAGAGCTCAAGGTTCGAGTTGGGATCGATGGCGGAAGATGGTGAATTGAAGATTGAGCGGTTTGATGGCAAAGACTTCGCCTTTTGGAAGATGCAAATAGAAGACTACTTGTATCAAAAGAAACTTCACCAACCTTTGTTGGAGACCAAACTCGAAGGCATGAATGATGCCGATTGGATGCTCTTGGATCGTCAAGCTTTGGGTGTGATTCGTCTTGCACTCGTTAAGAACGTTATTGGTAATATTATGAATGAAAAGACAATCTGGAGAGATGGTTATCGTTGCCATCGATGAATCTGGAGAGACGTGAGGACGAGGGGGCACGATCGGATGTGTTGAATCCGTCGCTGGAGCAGCGTCATGGTGGTGACTAACGGCCACTAGTGTAACCGTCATGAGACCTGTTGTATGATGAAGAAGAATAAAAGCTTGACAGCAATGGTGAACTTACATGATGACAAAATCGGTGAACAGATTGATGACGATGACTATGTGCAAAGGTGAATGAAATTAGGTGTGAAATATTAAACCCTTTCTTCATTGTATCTATCTATTTTGCTGTTTGTATAAACCCTAAACCCCCAATTCGAGTTATAGCACATGAGCACATAAGATTGTTGTATTTTAGTTATGCTTAAAAAAATAATAAAGAATAGCACTAAATAAACATATAAAAAATATATATAAATATAAATAAGAAAATAAAATTATGGCAATAGCAATGTAATCATTCATCTAATTTTTTTCCAAATGCAAGCAATTATATTTATATTTATATATAAAATTAAATGACTAGCCAGATTCTAACAAGTGCGACACCAAACGAACCTCGATACATCAACACTGAAAACTAGCGAAAAAACACCACCACTTTATACAACCGCGAAATACGGACCCAGCAATCACACTCCAAAACGACACTGCAACTAAATTATTACTAGAAGTGTAAAAACTAAAAAAGTAACACGAATGGATAAAAAATTCAAGCTCGAAATTTTGGGTCCAAACATATTCTTCTAAGTTTACGAATCCGATGATGAATAATCTTCGTCAGACTCGTCTTCTTCTTGCATGTTATCCATCGTATCAGCGAATCGAAGAAACGATCTTTGTTATGTTTCATTTGTTTCCTATCCTGAATGTAATTAAAGTAACGATCTTTTTCTGACGTTCTCTTAATCTTTTTCTTATGACGAAAGCAAGTCAAAAAGCAATTTGGCGAACTGTCAACCAAATTACTTGCATAATTGACTTTTGGCAACGCACCAACCATAGTCTCCACCTCTTGCCTTCATTTAGATTCCTCCTCATCTTTAAGTAGCCCAATATTATTAGTGAAATTGTAGTATCACGTCCATCCATATCATTATTTGGTATTCAAAGCTTCATTAACATGATTAGAATTACAAGATTCGTCTAATTCTATTCTCCTCGTGAAAAAAATGCCATTTAAGAAATATCATTATCATTATTTCATATAATTTTCTATTTTAATTTAATTTTACTTCTTAATTTTTACTTGTCTTTGTGTTTTATATACAAACATTAAAGTATAAATAAAGTTAGTTTGAGAAACTAAAAAAAACAATGGATAATAGATATGAGATGAACTAGTGCCTAGTATATCTTTATTAACTTATTAATAAAAGTAATAATAAGTTGATCATTTTCATGAATATACATACTCTCTGATCTCAATTACAGTTTATTTTTAATCGTTGATTCTAATAACTATGTTATAACTGTGTCTCTATTCAAATTCAAATCAATTTTTGATTTGAACTTTTAATACTGATTTGATTTTCAACCTTTAATTTTTAACAAACTCAATTTCTATTACTATTACTGTCTCTTATATATAAAAAGAAACAAATTTAATTATCTTTATTATTTATTATATATAAAAGTAAATTATTTTTAAATTTTCAACATTATTATTATTTATTGATGATTAATAATATTAACGAGTAAAATAAACTCGCGCTTCACTGCGGGGTATTCTCGATCGGTTAACGATCGGGTGGTTTTGATCGGTATTTGGAAGTTTAAAAAAGAAGGGGAAAAAACGTTCAAGGAAAAAGGATTTTTTTAAAAAGGGAAAAAAAATTGAAAAAAAAAACGATTAACAAAATAACCCTGAAGTTGGGGGTATTTACACTGGTGCCTTCATAAATAGTAAAATCTCATCACATTTAGTATTATTGATAAGATAATAATCTTTATTATATCTTTTATATATAACTAGTTGTTGAACCCTCGCTTCGCGCCGAGGGTTCGGTTTTCAATGTATTTTATCGAGTTTAGTTTGTAAAATTATTTTGTGGCTAAAGAATGGTGTCGTTGAAGCGCAACTCGAGTCGAACTAAAAGGTACAACCCGTGAAAGATTTAAATGTTATTTTAAATTAACAATATATGTCCATCTTCGCGTTTAGCTATGTAATTATTGACTTTTAAAAATTTAATGTAAAATTAACGTGTATGAAAAGTACCTCAAATATTTAGTGTTTTTTAAAAAGCGTCTGTTTTGCGTATAGTTAGTGACATTATGTTCCTAAATTATTTCGAGTTTAACGATGGTGTCGGAAAAATTTAACTCGTTGCGAGCGAGAAGATATGACCCGTTGAATATTTGGGTGGAGTTTATTTAAGATTTTTTATTTGACACTTTACCCCCTGGTTGGGGGGTCGATTTGAATATTTGAAAAAAATGTGGGGGTCTTTGTTGGTGTAGTGAAATTTAATTAGAATTAAAAAAAAGTGTAAAATGATGAAAATGCCCCTAGTTAATATTCACCATTTTTGTCTATTAGATAATACTAGTTTAGGAACCCTCGCTTCGCGCCGGGGGTTCGGTTTTCAATGTATTTTATTGCGTTTAGTTTGTAAAATTATTCTGTGGCTAACGATGATATCGTTGAAGCGCAACTCGAGTCGAACTAAAAGGTATAATCCGTGAAAGATTTAAATGTTATTTTAAATTAACAATATATGTGCATCTCCGCGTTTCGCTATGGAGTTGTCGACTTTTAAAAATTTAACGCAAAATCAACGTGTATGAAAAGTACCTCAAATATTTAACGTTTTTTAAAAAGCATCCGTTTTGCGTATAGTTAGTGACATTGTGTTCGTAAAATTATTTCGAGTTTAACGATGGTGTCGGGAAAATTTAACTCGTTGCGAGCGAGAAGATATGACCCGTTGAATATTTGGGTGGAGTTTAGTTAAGATTTTTTTTATGAAAATGGTTATTTGACACTTTACCCCCTGTTTGGGGGGGGGCGCTTTTAATTTTAGAACAAAGTTTGGGGGGTTTTTTGGAGAAAGGAAAAAAGAGGTGAAAAAACAAAAAAAAGTGAAAGGACGAAAGTGCCCCTGGTTACTATTCACGGTTTTTGTCTATTAGATAGTACTAGTTGTTGAACCCTCGCTTCGCACCGGGGGTTTGGTTTTCAATGTATTTTATTGCGATTCGTTTGTAAAATTATTTCGTGGCTAAATAATGATGTCGTTGAAGCGCAACTCGAGTCGAACTAAAAGGAATAACCCGTGAAAAATTTAAATGTTATTTTAAATTACAATATATGTCCATCTCCGCGTTTAGCTATGTAATTATCGACTTTTAAAAATTTAATGCAAAATCAACGTGTATGAAAAGTACCCCAAATATTTATCATTTTTTAAAAAGCGTCTGTTTTGCGTATAGTTAGTGACATTGTGTTCTTAAAATTATTTCGAGTTTAACGATGGTGTCGGAAAAATTTAACTCGTTGCGAGCGAGAAGATATGACCCGTTGAATATTTGGGTGGAGTTTATTTAAGATTTTTTTTTATGAAAATGGTTATTTGACACTTTACCCCCTGTTTGGGGGGCCGATTTGAATATTTGAAAAAAGTGTGGGGGTCTTTATTGGTGTAGTGAAATTTAATTAGAATTAAAAAAATGAAAGGACCAAAATGCCCCTAATTACTATTCATCATTTTTGTCTATTACATAATATAGTAAAGTAATATAAATAGTAATTATCAATTTCTTAAATGATATTAATTTTGAGATTTGTAGGTATGTGCTGGTATTGATTTTAAGATGAGGTATGTGAGTGACGAGTTAGACCATATTTAACAGGAGAAAAAAAATGGTGTGATGAGATCACACCTCCATCACGCTACTAACCTGGCGTGATGGAGGGAAAAAAAGAGTGGCGTGATGGAAGCACATGGGAAGAAAAGTGGTGTGATGAAGTGTTTAATCAATGAAAACTAAAGATTTAATATATCTATTAATTATATTAACACTTTCTTTGTTTCATTTTAAGTGTCCATTGTTGCCTTTTCTAAGTCTTTATTTGTCAATTTTGACTGTAATTTTTTTTATTTGTGTTATATAATATTTAATAAAAATTATATGAATGAATTGCGTTTTTCATTCATATACTTTTTATCAAATAATGTATAATACATGGAAATTTGATTCTACTATTTTTACAGCGTCTCTTTTTATTTTATTTTATTTTTATTTGTTATCTTATATATATATATATATATATATATATATATATATATATATATATATATATATATATATATATATATATATATATATATATATATATATATATATATATATATATATATATATATATATATATATATATATATATATATATATTATTTATTTATTTATTTTTCTACTTTTTGGGCGGAGGTTCTTTGGAAGCAATCTTTTTATCCGTCGAATAGAGAGAGGGTGGACCTTGTCTACTTTTGGAGTGTTTCACTCGTGATGGAGAAATGACTTCTCTTTATTCAAAGATAGATAAATAATTGTCTACGTCTCACATCCCCCATACCCTACACATGTGGGATTGAGTTTGTTGTTGTTGTTGTTGTTTTTGTAATATATAATACAAATAAGAATATTTACTGTCGATGTTGACAAAGAAAGATTTTGAAAATCAATAGAGGACGCTTAAGATGGGATGGAAGGAGTATTTGTACCCCATCACAAGTAGGGATGGCAACGACCACTCGATCCAATGGATATCCACCCGATCCACCCGCTTCGTGATTGATATGTATGAACCTAAATGGATATGGATACAGATATGGATGAACCTAAATGGATATGGATATGGACATGGATGAAAAGTTTCATCCATGGATATATCCATTAACACCCGAAATACATATAAAAATACATAATAAATATATATGCTTACATCTTTACTATTACAAATTCATATACCGTTAGATTTACATTTCACTTTCATCCACACAATAAAAAAAACTACGATATATTATAATAAAACACGTATATTTAATAAAATAAACATAAAAATCACATATTTAATTATAGTAAAATCAACACATTGTGTCATATTCTCGACAAAGATTACACTTTTGTGAATAGATTTTAATTATGTCATGTTATATATATTATTGCTATACTACGTTTTTGTTTTCATTGCATATTAGGAGATATTATAACATTGTTTTAATATTTAATGGATATCCATTAACTAGCTTAATTCATTGGATATGGATATGGATATGGATGGATGAACTGAAATTAAATGGATATAAATATGGATATGAAATAAAAAATGCTAAATGGATATAGATATGGATATGGCATCACCCGATCCATATCCGATCCATTGCCATCCCTAAAATCACAAGACATCACTTCATTACCATTACAAAATTTATCACGGCATCACTCTATCACATTTGACACATCAACACTATACTCCAGAAAACCTTTGTGATGACTCGAAAATTTTCGACCAAATTTAAACTTAATCTTTATATGATTTCAACACGATAACCAAAGTCTGTAATGTCGAGTCTCAAAAGTTTGTACTGTTTCTTATATTTAAATTGACCTTCGACTGCTCTCGACGATTCACGAATAACTATTTGTAAATAGATATGTGTATATATATATAAAAATAATAATTGAAAATATAATTTGAAATATTATATGTTGTTGATATTAAAATTTATTTTTTGCAAAATAAAATAAAAATATGATATTATGATAATTATTATTTAAAACATATCTATGTATATAAATAAAGTATATTAAATTTATATTTTGTGATTTCGAATCTAATTAGTAAACCACAGTAACAATCAATTGCCATTCGATGGATATTAAACCAGTTTAATGCGAATTTATATAATTTTAAAACAAACGGTGATCCAAAAATGAGTTTTATAAATTATAGGCTTAGTAAAAATTTATTTAGGAGCTATTCATTTAATTTTAAAATTTTTTATATTTTACTTGGGATTGGGAGTGAATAATTAATATAAAATTTATTTAATAATTAATGATCGAATTTTATACCATAATGACCAAAATAAATAAATATATTTAATTTAAAAATATGGGATTTTTCCGAAGATTTTTATCCGCCACTGATTTAACAACGGAGTACGATTTAGCCATCCGTGATAAACTGTCGGTAGGTAAATACAAAAAAGGCTGATGTACTGTGTTGAGTTTACTGTTTCTCCTGCGCATTCTTATCATTCAATCAAATGATTAGATTATTATTATTATTATATTATTATTATTATTAATATTATAATTATTATAATACATATATGTAAATATATATCTCTACATATAGAGGAAGATGCAGAATCATCTCTAAATCACCATCTCAACCTCTCTAATTCTCTTGTTTCGGCAGTCCTCAACCACCCTACAACCATCACCTCGCCACCCTCAATCTCTCAACTAACGGCACCCATCTCACCTCCATCACCACCTTCGATTTTATTTTATTTTTATATATATATTTTTGTCTCTCGGTTTCCATCGTGAATGGCCCAAACAAACCTCCATCACCATGAACTTCACCACTTCCTCCACCTACGAGAACCACCACCCATCTTAAACACCATCACCTTCGGTTAAGTTGTTATCACCACCCAAAAACCATCACCCTTTTAACCATCGGCTATTACCACCAAACGAGCCAATCACTTTTCTTCACCTTTTAATTTCTTCGTGAGCCATAGCAATTAACCACCCCATAAAACCATCGAGCCATTACCTTATCATCTCATCGCTATATTTTTTTCTCGTCACTGTATTGTTGTCATCTGTTGCCGCCACCTAATTTATATTCGATTGTAACTCAAGGATCAAAACTCATTAAAATACTGTTGTTTTTTCCTCCTGTTTTATAACTTGAACCCACATGTTCCCTACTATTCTACTATTACAGTTTCTTCTTTAATTCCATTCCTGATCAACAAAAACGATGTACAGTGGTGATCAAGAAGATTATGATATTATGTTAGGTGTTGAGAGGGACGCTCAATATAACGTATATTGAAGATGACGATGATACTGTGGAAGTGATAAAGTTACAGCGAAATAATGATAATAGTGAATGAAGAAGACGATGAATAGTATTTGTCAATAACGTTATATGTTGTACGAACCTATTTCTTTTTCTTTTTCTCCTCCTTCGAACCATTGAAAGCTGCTACTGCAGCAACAAATTTTCTGTTTTTGTGGTAACTAAGAAAGAAGAGATGATGATGACGTTCAATAATGATGATGATGATTAAGGACAGGATGGGTAACAATAATTAGGCTGTAAAGGTGATTATGATTAGTCCGTGATGCACGAAATATGATGAAGAGATGATGTTGATGATGAAAGACGATGATGTTATGAAGATGATGAATACGGTTTCCTGTTTTCTTTTTCTCCTTTTAAAAATGACGACAGGATTAATATATTACTAGATTGGGCCATTATGATTTAATTGGATTAAGATATGGGATTGAGGAATGGGCCAAATCCTTTGTTATCTGTTGGGCCAGAATCCTCTTGGGCCGATACTGAAACAAAGGCAAGAAGGATAGAACCGTTTCAGGTTAAAGGTATTAAGTCAGTAGTATAAATCAGAAATGTCGAGCAGCTCAGTTGGTTTGGAGATATGTTGGGTACACGAGAGGTCATGGGTTCGACACTGGGCAGCGACGTTTTTTTTAGATACTGCAAATACTCTTGTTTTCTTAAGGTAGAACTACTATTATTATTATTATTATTATTATATATCATTATTATTATTATTATTATAAGTATTATCATTTTATTATTACTATTATCATTATCATAATTTTTATATATCCTTACTATCATTATTATTATTATTATTAATTAACATTATTATTATATATCATTATTAAATTTAATTATTAGTATTACTATCATTATTTTAAATTATCATAATTATTATTTTAACAAATAAAAGATATTTATATAAAAATATAATTATTACATATATCATAAGTATATCTAATTTACTATTTTCATATAAAAATAATATATATATATATATATATATATATATATATATATATATATATATATATATATATATATATAACATTTGAAATAATAAATACATTACTATTTTAAATAAGTAATATATTATATACTAAACTGAGTTGAATACCATTATATGTTCATTATATGTGTTAATATATATAAATGATATAGGTTCGTGAATCCGAGGTCAACCCTGCATTGTTCAGTTTCGTCGTATGAATATTTTTACTACAAAATATCGTATTGTGAGTTTCATTTGCTCCCTTTTTAAATGCTTTTGCAATATATATTTTTTTGGAACTGAGAATAAATGCGCTTTTATAAATGTTTGACGAAATAGACACAAGTAATTGAAACTACATTCTATGGTTGAATGATCGAAGCCAAATATGCCCCTTTTGCTTGATAACCTAAGAATTAGTAAACCAGTCTACTAATTGACGCGAATCCTAAAGATAGATCTATTGGGCCCAACAAACCCCTTCCGTTGTAGCGGATGCTTTAGTACTTCGAGTTTTTATATCATGTCCGATGGATGTCCCGGAATGATGGGGATATTCTTATATGCATCTTGTTAATGTCGGTTACCAGGTGTTTAATCCATATGAATGATTTTTGTCTCTATGCATGGGACGTATATTTATGAGAAATGGAAATGAAATTCTTGTGGTCTATTAAAATGATGAAAATGATCGATTATGATAAACTAATGAACTCACCAACCTTTTGGTTGACACTTTAAAGCATGTTTATTCTCAGGATTGAAAGAAATCTTCCGCTGTGCATTTGCTCATATTAAAGACATTACTTGGAGTTGATCATCGCAATGGGACCAGATGTTGGTGACTTCGTCCAGATGGATTAGGACGGGGTATGACATGTGGTATCAGAGTGGTGGTCTTAGCGAACCAGGTCTGCATTAGTGTGTCTAACTGATAAGCCATTAGGATGCATTAGTGAGTCTGGACTTCGACCGTGTCTGCATGTTAAAAGTTTTGCTTATCATTTCGTGTTGAAAATTACCTGCTTATCATCCTTAGAGAATCACTGCTTATCACTCTTAGTCTAGACACATCTTACTGCATTGATTGCATGAATAGTGTATAGACAATTTCATATCTTAGCATATCTGCTAATCCATATATTAGCGTATCTATTACAGTAAACTTTGCCTGATATCTTCCGTAAATTTCTCCGTAATTTAAGGGATCCTGGTACAATATATATCTATGCATATTATGCATTGAGAATACCATCCAACTATCATTTGCTGTCACTAAACTTTTCATACCAAAAATCTTTTCTGTGATCGCGTAAGATGGCCTCTACGAATCGACCAAGTTCCTCTGACTCCGAAGATAGCGTAACGGGAGCGCCCCAACCGATCAACTACCGTGATTTCTTTAGAAAATGGGGATGGGTTCGCGAAATACTTACCCTATGGAGAAATGAAGAAGGTACTCCATATCACGAGCCGAACTTACCACCTAACGTCGGGGTGCTCGATCCGCTTACCAGCGAACCTGTTTGCAATACCGTTTTCACTCTTTTCGCATGGATTTTCCGCCTCGAAGGTAGACTCGATGTCGTTAAAGATAGTATTCGTCATCTACCCCCAAATTCTAATCAGATAGGATTATTAAAAGAAGTTAGAAGACTTCGAACTAAATATCAAGAATTGACAAACCTTACGGAAGAATGGGTAGAACTAATTCATATACTCGAGCATAAAGTAGAAACCTTAGAGGTGACGATGTTCGATTTGGAAGCTAGGCTCGCATCTACTACGCAGGTACCACAAGCAGTACCAACACCAACAGCAACACCACTAGCACCAGCATCATTTCCATCACCACGAGCTCCGTAAGCACCACAGACACCGAAGAGTACCGAGAATGATGAATTATGAAATATTAATTCATTACTTTCTGTTCAAGATTGAAAGATATATGTATATATATTTATGTATATCTCGAGATCGTAATAAAAATTCTTTTCATATTAACTATGATGTGTGAATATTTTAACGGGTAGGTAATACCCGAGAAAGATAAAAGAAGCTTTAAAGAGCTTCTATCATAATTAATTTACATATGTTATCATTCACATCTTTCATCAACGATTTAACAATCGATATCTATAAATTCATGATTACATCTGAAGAAAATATATATGTATATATGTTTTCATAAAGATTGTAATTAAAAATTCTTTTGTACAAACTGTTAATGGTGAAAATATTTTAACGGGTAGGTAATACCCGAGGAATATTTAGATTTTACATTAATAAGTTACACTGTACATTATTTGAATCTGATTCAACAATCATTTACTATCCTACTTACATCCACAGATATACGTATCCGTTCACTGCAGAATAACCCTTTTCATTTAATTTCATATTTGGATTTTGATCTATCAGAATCCAACAAGTGGCATAATGAAGAAAACATTGGACAAAAATAAAATTTGTTAGAAACAAACAAATTAACCATGAGAAAATTTTGTTAAGAATCCACGCTAACAAAATCCTAGCTAACTGTTCCTAGCTAACTGTTAATTCCTTATTACATTTTATTATCGCAATTTATTTATCGCAGTTTATTTATCGCAATTTATATTCTCGCAATTTTATTTATCGTCATTTAAATTCTGTTATTTATTTTACGCACATTATTTATCGTCATTTAAATACTGTTATTTACGCATTTTAAATATCGGGACACGTATACAATGTTTTGACATATCATATCGACGCATCTATATATATTATTTGGAATAACCATAGACACTCTATATGCAGTAATGATCGAGTTAGTTATACAGGGTTGAGGTTGATTCTATAATAATATATATACTTTGAGTTGTGATCGAGTCTGAGACATGCTTAAAAATGGGTCACGATACGTATTAATTAATTCGAATATTATATATTGAACTATATATGAATTATTGAATTACTAATTATGGACTGCTAACTGTGGACTGCCAACATTGGACAATTAAAATGAAATAAAATATTGATTATAACATATGAAACTAAACATTTCTTCAAGTTTTCCACTTGAGTTCATCTTAAACCTCGTTTGTATCTTGACGATTACAATCTGCGTTCAAACCTTTCATGATTCTTGAAAACACCTCACTCGAGAGGATGAACCAACCGCACTTCAACTACGGAAGAAAAGATTGGTGCATATAGTTATACACCTGAAAACACTCAGAACCTGAGTAAACGTTTAACACGTAGCTGTGCTAGCTCTTTTGGCATTGTTATTACCGAAAATAACTTTATAATCCCTCTCCAAAATTAGCCAATTTTGTCACAGCTCCAGCAAGTCAGCTTCGACTTTCATTTGGATTAACCTTATTATAACCTTGATATATATGCGTGCTCTTTATTGTTACCGGGGAACCTTTTATATTCCACCATATTACCATCAGCGTTTAATCATCTAAAAACACAATTCTCTTGAAACCACCTCGGATTGATAATCGATGATTAAGATATGATAGCATTAAATGCAGAGGAAATAACAAAATTGTAGATCGTCTAAATGACTAAAAGTTTGATAATAAAGAATGGAGGGTTGGGAACGCTCGATAGAAAAATTTGGTACTGAAAAACGGATTGAGCTAACCCTAAATGAAACCAAGGACAAATACAAGGACCAAACTCTATATTCAAAGAATCCAGGTAATTCGGGATCCGATGAAATCTTTAGAGTATATCTTACACCGAAGTCATGTTAAAATCTTGCGGAAAATCTTTCTTCATCAACCTTCGAACTTAGAAATTCCAAAATATCATCATTAATATCTTCGATATTTCTGAGAATATTTTCACAGATATTCTTGTCCGAAATTATATACCTCTTCGTGCTATCTGTATTACATCATATTGAAAACTGTTTTAGTTTTCAATATTCTGTAACATCTAAGTATAAATTATGAATGAATTCTGGAGAAATGTTGGGAATTGAAGCATGAGTTAGTATAATATAATGGCGTCAGGCCAACGTGGTTATATTACAGTAAGTCATGCTGAAGTTCTAATGAAACATGATGATTCACAGATCATACCATCATCATGTGTCATGTTACATAACTCTTTCATTCTGCTTAACTTCTAAACATATCAAGAAAATATATTCTTGATAGTTCTATTCTCAGTGATTATGGTAATTTGAAAAATCAAATCGTGCTATTACGATTCTTCCTGCTTAGAACATTATGATCAATCGGACTCCATACTTACGAATTCTGGACCGTTACTCGCTTTACTAGAGGTCGAGAAGAGAATAAAAAGGCAAAGAACTCCAAAATAAAAGAGAAAATATAAAGCCCAATAACAACACGAAGGTTACAAACTGTGGATATTAATACGAATAGCAAATAAGGACACGGTAGAATTAAAGAATAGTATCACCCCAAGATAATTGTAGAAGTAAACAGATTCTTCTGGTGGAAGATTAAAAAAAAAAAGGATGACAGAAATGATAACTAGGAAAATATCAAGGATTAGAACGGGATTAAGCATTTTCACAATCTTTTGAATGTATGAACTAAGAAAGAAAGTATAGGGATGGTGAGAATAATGGAACGGAAGAGTTTAATTTATAATGGAAATATCAGACAGAGTAATCGAGACAGATTCATGTATTTAATTATTGAGATCTTAATTTCCTTACTCGTCGAAGAATCAAATCTTTTAGATTTCGAAGATTTTCTTTAAATCCCTTGAATTCCGGAAATCCACCGTGACTACATCAAAAGTTAATTCTCTATCTCAATCTGTTGTGACAACTTCACTCGTACGCTTCACATAATCGAATCGTTTTATCTATATTAGTCAATAATGATAAAACTCTATTTATCAACTCATATTCGTCATGAAAACATTTTTATTGTTAGTCATGACAACCTCGATCAAATTTCGGGATGAAATTTCTTTAACGGGTAGGTACTGTGATGACCCGAAAATTTTCGACCAAATTTAAACTTAATCTTTATATGATTTCAACACGATAAGCAAAGTCTGTAATGTCGAGTCTCAAAATTTTGAACTGTTTCATATATTCAAATTGACCTTCGACTGCTCTCGACGATTCACGAATAACTATTTGTAAATAGATATGTGTGTATATATATAAATAATAATTAAAAATATAATTTGAAATATTATATGTTGTTGATATTAAAATTTATTTTTTGCAAAATAAAATAAAAATATGATATTATGATAATTATTATTTAAAACATATCTATATATATAAATAAAGTATATTAAATTTATATTTTGTGATTTCGAATCTAATTATTAAACCACAGTAACAATCAATTGCCATTCGATGGATATTAAACCAGTTTAATGCGAATTTATATAATTTTAAAACAAACGGTGATCCAAAAATGAGTTTTATAAATTATAGGCTTAGTAAAAATGTATTTAGGAGCTATTCAATTAATTTTAAAATTTTTTATATTTTACTTGGGATTGGGAGTGAATAATTAATGTAAAATTTATTTAATAATTAATGATCGAATTTTATACCATAATGACCAAAATAAATAAATATAGTTAATTTAAAAATATGGGATTTTTCCGAAGATTTTTATCCGCCACTGATTTAACAACGGAGTACGATTTAGCCATTCGTGATAAACTGTCGGTAGGTAAATACAAAAGAGGCTGTTGTACTGTGTTGAGTTTACTGTTTCTTCTGCGCATTCTTATCATTCAATCAAATGATTAGATTATTATTATTATTATTATTATTATTATTATTATTATTATATTATTATTATTATTAATATTATAATTATTATAATACATATATGTAAATATATATCTCTACATATAGAGGAAGATGCAGAATCATCTCTAAATCACCATCTCAACCTCTCTAATTCTCTTGTTTCGGCAGTCCTCAACCACCCTGCAACCATCACCTCGCCACCCTCAATCTCTCAACTAACGGCACCCATCTCACCTCCATCACCACCTTCGATTTTATTTTATTTTTATATATTTTTTTTGTCTCTCGGTTTCCATCATGAATGGCCCAAACAAACCTCCATCACCATGAACTTCACCACTTCCTCCACCTACGAGAACCACCACCCATCTTAAACACCATCACCTTCGGCTAAGTTGTTATCACCACCCGAAAACCATCACCCTTTTAACCATCGGCTATTACCACCAAACGAGCCAATCACTTTTCTTCACCTTTTAATTTCTTCGTGAGCCATAGCAGTTAACCACCCCATAAAACCATCGAGCCATTACCTTATCATCTCATCGCTATATTTTTTTCTCGTCACTGTATTGTTGTCATCTGTTGCCGCCACCTAATTTATATTCGATTGTAACTCAAGGATCAAAACTCATTAAAATACTGTTGCTATTTCCTCCTGTTTTATAACTTGAACCCACATGTTCCCTACTATTCTACTATTACAATTTCTTCTTCAATTCCGTTCCTGATCAACAAAAATGATGTACAGTGGTGATCAAGAAGATTATGATTTTACGTGAGGTGTTGAGAGGGACGCTCAATATAACATATATTGAAGATGACGATGATACTGTGGAAGTGATAAAGTTACAGCGAAATAATGATAATAGTGAATGAAGAAGATGATGAATAGTACTTGTCAATAACGTTATACGTTGTACGAACCTATTTATGTTTCTTTTTCTCCTCCTTCGAACCATTGAAAGCTGCTACTGCAGCAACAAGTTTTCTGTTTTTGTGGTAACTAAGAAAGAAGAGATGATGATGACATTCAATAATGATGATGATGATTAAGGACATGATGGGTAACAATAATAAGGCTGTAAAGGTGATTATGATTAGTCCGTGATACACGAAATATGATGAAGAGATGATGTTGATGATGAAAGACGATGATGTTATGAAGATGATGAATATGGTTTCCTGTTTTCTTTTTCTCCTTTTAAAAATGACGACAGGATTAATATATTACTAGATTGGGCCGTTATGATTTAATTGGATTAAGATATGGGATTGAGGAATGGGCCGAATCCTTTGTTATCTGTTGGGCCAGAATCCTCTTGGGTCGATACTGAAACAAAGGAAAGAAGGATTGAACCATTTCAGGTTAAAGGTATTAAGTCAGTAGTATAAATCAGAAATGTCGAGCAGCTCAGTTGGTTTGGAGATATGTTGGTGTGACGATCGCTCCAAATCCATATGGACGAACACGTCATTCATCGATTTCATTGCGAGGTATTTGACCTCTATATGATACGTTTTGTAAACATTGCATTCTTTTGAAAAGGCACACCATAAATGAATATTTAAATCAAATGTTTTCGACATCTGATGATTTCTACATATAGAAAATCACCATAATATAATAATTTACAATAATACTTCCGTTGATAATGCAGTCAAAATAAGATACATGGTGATGATTTGGTGAATGCAACGTTTCCTTGAAAAATATGTCATGTATGACTCCATGCACATAGCTTGTCTAACATATAAGCAAACAGCGGAAGACTTCTAGGGAACCTGAGAATAAACATGCTAACAAGTGTCAACACAAAGGTTGGTGAGTTCACAGTTTTAATGTTGCGCATAATCTGTATATAAAGGTGGATCACAAGATTTCAGTTGTTCAATCTAGAAACATTTATCAAAATATTCTACGAAATTGAGCACCCAGGTAACTAAACTTAAGGTATATATAATTTGTACCCTTTGTATAATCATCTTAATAATACACGCAAACCAACGTGTACGCTTCTCAAATAGCATACGTCCGTTAAAAGGCTAGTGCTCTAGCTTAGACGGGGATATTAAGCCCTATGGATCCATATATAACTACTCGCGCCCACCAGTTCTTATAACCGGCAGTTACTAGTTACCAAAGCTAAGGGATTTTCGGTTCAAACTCGGTGTAGAATTTAGTATGTACTTGTATCCATTGCGTTTAAAATAAAGTGCATGTATTCTCAGCCCAAAAATATATATTGCAAAAGCAATTAAAAAGGGAGCAAATGAAACTCACCTTAGCAGCATATAAAGTCGTTCACCAAAATGTGATCGAAACTCGGATTACCAAATAACCGTAGATCTCAACCTAGAGAACATATGTTGGTCAATAAATGTCTATCAAGCTAGGTCAGGTCATAGTGTATAACAATCCTAATGCTCGAGATCGACATACAAAAGTTATCCAAAGTCGTTTCAAAAAGTCAATTTTGACAATAATTCAACAAAACGAGACGTGCCTTATATATGGATTCATTTACTTGGCTGGTAATATTCAAAAATCCAATTTATCATTCTTACAAACAAGTTTCAAAAGCAATTTCAATCAATGTTAATCATAATTCAGTTGATCATATCTTTTAATTCGTTCACCGAAATTACGCGATTTCTAAATGAAAAGTTATTGATTTTTCGCCAGCTTTTCAAAAACATGCATATCATATACCTTTTATCAGTAATATATGTATTTACTTCGTGATTCATCATAACTGTTTAACGACAAAATTTAGCATACAAGCATGCATAAATGTATATACTCGAGCACTAGACATGGATACACAATTAATGTATAAAAGATAAAATATGAGTGCTTACGTATCAATATTGAGATTCAATATTGTAGGAAAGTACGTAGACGTAACAGAGATGATAAACACTAGATTTGATTCACAAATATACCCTCGAACATTACCCATAACCTCCTTGGCAATAACCCATAATTTTCTTAGCTCTATCCCGCTCAAAAACCCATTTTGAAGGTGACACGCTCATAACCTCGTCGTAGTATTTTAGGTATATATACTACTAATAATAATATTATAATAAGATTAATAATAATAATATTAATCTTGATAATAATAATAATAATAATAATATAAAAAAATAATAATACGGAGGAATGAATCGAGCTTTTATAGTATGTGGCCTGCTATAGTACCTCATGCGATCGCATGAGTTTTCAGTATTTTTGCCATGCAATCGCATGGCCGCCTTATCCGTTTTTGTTTGCTAGTTCGCCGACATCAAATAGTGTTTACTGTAGCAAATAGTGTTACTGTAGCAAATAGTGTTCACTGTAACAAATCACTGTAGCACTGTAGCAAAATACGGTTTCACTGTAGCAAATAGTGTTTTACTGTAGCAAAGTCATTTTACTGTAGCAAATAGTGTTTTACTGTAGGAAAGTCATTTTTACTTGTATATATATATATATATATATATATATATATACATACATATAATTGTTCATGAATCGTCGAGAGCAGTCAAATGTAATGAAACAGTTCTAAAATTTTGAGATTCAACTTCATAGACTTTGCTTATCGTGTCGGAAACGTTAAATCATTTAAAGATAAAGTTTAAATTTGGTCAAAAATTTCCGGGTTGTCACAGTTGGGTACACGAGAGGTCATGGGTTCGACACTGGGCATCGACATTTTTTTTAGATACTGCAAATACTCTTGTTTTCTTAAGGTAGAACTACTATTATTATTATTATTATTATTATTATTATTATTATTATTATTATTATTATTATTATTATTATTATTATATATCATTATTATTATTATTATTATAAGTATTATCATTTTATTATTACTATTATCATTATCATAATTTTTATATATCCTTATTATCATTATTATTATTATTATTATTATTATTATTATTATTATTATTATTATTATTATTATTATTATTATTATTATTAATTAACATTATTATTATATATTATTATTAAATTTAATTATTAGTATTACTATCATTATTTTAAATTATCATAATTATTATTTTAACAAATAAAAGATATTTATATAAAAATATAATTATTACATATATCATAAGTATATCTAATTTACTTTTTTAATATAAAAATAACATATATTATATATATATATATATATATATATATATATATATATATATATATATATATATATATATATATATATATATATATATATATATATATATATATATATATATAACATCTGAAATAATAAATACATTACTATTTTAAATAAGTAATATATTATATACTAAACTGAATTAAATACCATTATATGTGTTAATATATATAAATGATATAGGTTCGTGAATCCGAGGCCAACCCTGCATTGTTCAGTTTCGTCGTATGAATATTTTTACTACAAAATATCGTATTGTGAGTTTCATTTGCTCTCTTTTTAAATGCTTTTGCAATATATATTTTTGGGACTGAGAATAAAAATGTAGCACTGTAGCAAAATACGGTTTCACTGTAGCAAATAGTGTTTACTGTAGCAAATAGTGTTTTACTGTAGCAAAGTCATTTTACTGTGGCAAATAGTGTTTTATTGTAGGAAAGTTGTTTTTACTTGTATATATATATATACATACATATAATTGTTCATGAATCGTCGAGAGCAGTCAAATGTAATGAAACAGTTCTAAAATTTTGAGATTCAACTTCATAGACTTTGCTTATCGTGTCGGAAACGTTAAATAATTTAAAGATAAAGTTTAAATTTGGTCAAAAATTTCCGGGTTGTCACAGTACCTACCCGTTAAAGAAATTTCGTCCCGAAATTTGAGTGAGGTCGTCATGGCTGACAATAAAAATGTTTTCATGATGAATATGAGTTGGTAAATAGAATTTTATCACCACTGAATAATACGGATAAAACAATCCGATTACTCGAAGCGTATATGAGAAGTTATCGTAATAGAGTGAAATGGAGAATAGAGATTCGTCTTATCTCTTGATGTAGTAACGATTGATTTTCGGAATTTAAGGAATAGAAAATCTTCATAATTTAAATAAGATTTGATTCTTCGAAATTTAAGGAAATTAGGATTTCCTTTGATTAAATGCGTAATCTGCCTCGATTGCTATGTCTGATATTTTGCTATAAATTAACCTCTTCCGTTTCATTTATTCTCACCACTCCTATAATCTTCTTTCTTATTTCATACTTACAAAAGATTTGTGAAAATGCTTCATCCAGTTCTGATTCTTGATATTTTCTTGGCTATCATATCATTCATTCTTCTTTTTCATCTGCCACCAGAGGAAGTTATTTTCTTCTACCATTACCTTGGGTTATAGTTTTTTTCATTCTCCCGTGTCTTTATATTGCTATACGCATTGATATACACGGTTTGTAAATTTCGGGGTTGTTATCGGGCTTATATTCTCCTTTATATTTCGGAGCTTCATGCTTTCGTTTTCTCTTCCCGACTTTAAGTCAAGCGAATAATGGTTCAGAATTCGTAGGTATGAAATTTTGGATAAACAATACTAACGTTCTAAGAAAGAAATTGTAATGGCACGATCTTGATTTGTCAAATTACCAGAATATCTGGAAAAGACCGAATCATCAAGAAAAATATTTTCTTGATATGTTTAGAGATTAGAATGTAAGAGTCGTGTAACATGGCACATGATGAGGGTGGAATCTGTGAACCCTTATCACTTTCCATTAGAAACTCAGCATGACTTACTGTAATATAATCACGTTGATCAAGTGTCATTATATTATACTAACTCATGCTTCAATTCCCAACATTACTTCAAAACATCTATTTTTCGAATTTTTTAGATTTTAGAAACTAAAATAGTTTCTTTTATGATGTAACACATATAGCGCGAAGAGATAAATGATTTCAGATAAGAATGGGTATAAAAAAAATATCTTTAGAAATATTGAGGATATTTATAATGAAAGATACGATGATATCTTAGAATTTCTAATATCAGAGGATGATGCGAAAATCTGTATGTGAAGGTTTAGAATAAGAAGTAAGGTTCTTACTAATGGTTTCAGCAGACACTGAATCATTTGAATTCTTTGAAGGTAGATTTCGTCCTTGTGATTTGTCCACAGCCTCCTTCATAGTCTGCTCAATCCGTTTTCCAGTTCCAAACCTTCTCTTTTTCTCAGCTTTACCACCATACTATTCTTTATCATCAAACTTTTGATTGTTAAGGTCATTTATAGTTTTTGCTGCTTCATCAGCATTGTTCCAATTTCAAAGAATTAGTTCATAGTTTGGGATGTTTTTCAGAAACTTCACATTTGAAGTAAGTAAGTCTAGGAGATAGACATTATATGTATATATATAACTGTTGGCGTAGAATTGTTGCGAGATTCAAAATACTAATTGCTAATTCCAGGTAGTTGGTATGGCAATTATTGATAGAAGATGTAGACGAGTACATGATAGGGTTCTAATGAGTATAATGATTTTTCGGAAAGTCAAAGATCAGTGAAGTTGTTGGTAAGTTTATTTGTGGTGGAACATAAACGGTTCCCCGGTAATCATGGCGAAAGGGGCAACATATATATCAAGGTTATAATAAGGCTGTTTCGACTGAAGAATCGAAATTGACTTGCTGGGGCTGTGACAAAACTGACTACTTTGTAAAGGGATTGCAAAGTTATTTTAGCTAATAAATGCCAAAGGGTCTAACACGGATACGTGTTAAACTATGACTTTGGTTTCAAGAGTTTTTCAGGTACATAACTGTGGGTAACATGTGGTTGGATCATCATCTCGATGATTAATTATTTGAAGTGTCTTCAGGAATTTCGAAGGGTTTGAACATAGATTGTAATCGTTAATATACATATAATGTTCTAGCACAGTTTTGAAGTCAAAGTATAGCTTTGAAAGATGTAGAGATCTAAGAATGATGTCACCCGTTAAATCTTGACTTGGATTCTGATCCATCAATATCAGAATATGTAATTGAATTTGTATGGAAACGATTGTATATCGCTGTGAGCATAGTTAATAATTTTTTTTTTTTGAATCAAAGTTGAAGAATGTACAATATAACATATTAATTGTGAACTTATATATTTCCCGGGAATTACCTACCCATTAAAGATTTCACAAGTAATATTTTGTACAAAAGAATTTTCATTAGTCTTTATGAAAATATATGTATGTATATTTCTTCAGATGTAATACGGATTTAATGAGTTAATATCATATTAAGCTCATTTGATTTTCGGCTTGACTTAGAAATGATTAATCTCTAAAACATTAAAGATTACATAATCTTTGCGGAGTTTTTCACTAATGAAATCAACACTTCATTATTTATTCTTATTGATATTCCTCGGTGAAGGATGTTGGTGCTCGTGGAATTTTTGTGAACCTTACAAGGCACAGATGATGTTTTCTGGAAAGTTTCGAGTACATCGAAAATGAAAATGTAAAATCAATTATGTAATTGAATAATGCACTTGGTTAATTATGAAATGGAATTCATTAAGTTGAAACAGAGATTGTAGTTAATAATGGTTAAGTTGTTAAGGAAGGATGTACATCATTGCATATTAGTAATATGAACTAACCGAGTAGTACCTACCAGTTAAGATTCACACGTAATAGTTTAGTACGAAAAGATTTATTTTGATTTCAAAATTCATATATATTAAATATACATAAAATTTCTTCAGGGGAAATAAGTTAATACTTCATCGGTTATTGTTGCTGGTATTTCTTGGTAACTACGATGCGTATGATGTTGATGTTCAAGGTACATATTGTGATGTTGAGGCTTGCGATGCGGATGTTGTTAGTGGTGGTAATGGTACTGTTGGTGTTGTTGTCGGTGGTACTGTTGATGCCGGAGATTCTGCTGGTGCTTGTAACCTTTGCACCATATTCTCCAAAGCCACTACCCGAGCACGAAGCTCGTTGACTTCTTCTACTACACCGGAATGATTGGCGGTTCGGACGAGCGGATGAATAAGATCCAGAATTTGAGAGAGTATATGATCATGATGAGATATTCTGGAGATAAGAGAGAAAATGCTATTACGAACAGGTTCGCCGATAAGTGCTTCAGGTTCTTCGCCAAGAGGGCAATGTGGTGGATGGAAGGGATCGCCTTCTTCTTGTCTCCAATAATTAAGAAGGCTACGAACCCATCCCCAGTTCATCCAGAATAGATGATGGCTAATTGGTTGATCCATTCCGGTTACACTGTCTTCGGAATTCAGGTGAATATCCATATCGGAATAGCTGTCAGAGTTTAAGGAATTTGAACTAGATACGGGATCCATCTTGTATAATTAGGGAGATGATTTTTTTTATATGAATTAGATTATAGAATTTAGTTTGGTATTCTTCAATACATAATTTACATATGTATATATAATACCAAATTCCATAAATCACGGAGAAATTTTCGGAAGATGTCAGGAAAAGTTTACAGTAACAGATGCGCTGAGATATGAATTTTGTCTATACACTATTCATGCAATCAATGCAGTAAAATGTGTCTAGACTATGAATGATAAGCAGGTAATTTCCGACAAAAAATGATAAGCAAAACTTTTGACATGCAGACACGGTCGAAGTCCAGACTTACTAATGCATCCTAACAACTATCAGTTAGACACACTCATGCAAGACCTGGTTCGCTAGGACCAATGCTCTGATGCCAACTGTGACGATCACTCCAAATCCATATGGACGAACACGTCATTCATCGATTTCATTGCGAGGTATTTGACCTCTATATGATACGTTTTGTAAACATTGCATTCTTTTGAAAAGGCACACCATAAATGAATATTTAAATCAAAGGTTTTCGACATCTGATGATTTCTACATATAGACAATCACCGTAATATAATAATTTACAATAATACTTCCGTTGATGATGCAGTAAAAATAAGATACATGGTGATGATTTGGTGAATGCAACGTTTCCTTGAAAAATATGCCATGTATGACTCCATGCACATAGCTTGTCTAACATATAAGCAAACAGCGGAAGACTTCTAGGGAACCTGAGAATAAACATGCTAACAAGTGTCAACACAAAGGTTGGTGAGTTCATAGTTTTAATGTTGCGTATAATCTGTATATAAAGGTGGATCACAAGATTTCAGTTGTTCAATCCAGAAACGTTTATCAAAATATTCTACGAAATTGAGCACCCTGGTAACTAAACTTAACGTATATATAATTTGTACCCTTTGTATAATCATCTTAATAATAAACGCAAACCAACGTGTACGCTTCTTATATAGCATACGTCCGTTAAAAGGCTAGTGCTCTAGCTCGGACGGGGATATCAAGCCCTATGGATCCATATATAACTACTCGCGCCCACCAGTTTTTATAACCGGCAGTTACTAGTTACCAAAGCTAAGGGATTTTTGGTTCAAACTCGGTGTAGAATTTAGTATGTACTTGTATCCATTGCGTTTAAAATAAAGTGCATGTATTCTCAGCCCAAAAATATATATTGCAAAAGCAATTAAAAAGGGAGCAAATGAAACTCAACTTAGCAGCATATAAAGTCGTTCACCAAAATGTGATCGAAACTCGGATTACCAAATAACCGTAGATCTCAACCTAGAGAACATATGTTGGTCAATAAATGTTTATCAATCTAGGTCAGGTCATAGTGTATAACAATCCTAATGCTCGAGATCGACATATAAAAGTTATCCAAAGTCGTTTCAAAAAGTCAATTTTGACAATAATTCAACAAAACGAGACGTGCCTTTTATATAGATTCATTTACTTGGCTGGTAATATTCAAAAATCCAATTTATCATTCTTACAAACAAGTTTCAAAAGCAATTTCAATCAATGTCAATCATAATTCAGTTGATCATATCTTTTAATTCGTTCACCTAAATTACGCGATTTCTAAATGAAAAGTTATTGATTTTTCGCCAGCTTTTCAAAAACATGCATATCATATACCCTTTATCAGTAATATATGTATTTACTTCGTGATTCATCATAACTGTTTAACGACAAAATTTAGCATACAAGCATGCATAAATGTATATACTCGAGCACTAGACATGGATACACAATTAATGTATAAAAGATAAAATATGAGTGCTTACGTATCAATATTGAGATTCAATATTGTAGGAAAGTACGTAGACGCAACAGAGATGATAAACACTAGATTTGATTCACAAATATACCCTCGAACATTACCCATAACCTCCTTGGCAATAACCCATAATTTCCTTAGCTCTATCCCGCTCAAAAACCCATTTTGAAGGTGACACGCTCATAACCTCGTCGTAGTATTTTAGGTATATATACTACTAATAATAATATTATAATAAGATTAATAATATTAATATTAATCTTAATAATAATAATAATAATAATAATAATATAAAAAAATAATAATACGGAGGAATGAATCGAGCTTTTATAGTATGTGGTCTGCTACAGTACCTCATGCGATCACATGAGTTTTCAGTGTTTTTGCCATGCGATCGCATGGCCGCCTTATCCGTTTTTGTTTGCTAGTTCGCCGACATCAAATAGTGTGTTACTGTAGCAAATAGTGTTTACTGTAGCAAATAGTGTTTACTGTAGCAAATCAATGTAGCACTGTAGCAAAATACGGTTTCACTGTAGCAAATAGTGTTTTACTGTAGCAAATAGTGTTTTACTGTAGCAAAGTCATTTTACTGTAGAAAATAGTGTTTTACTGTAGGAAAGTCATTTTTACTTGTACATATATATATATATATATATACATACATATAATTGTTCATGAATCGTCGAGAGCAGTCAAATGTAATGAAACAGTTCTAAAATTTTGAGATTCAACTTCATAGACTTTGCTTATCGTGTCGGAAATGTTAAATCATTTAAAGATAAAGTTTAAATTTGGTCAAAAATTTCCGGGTTGTCACAGTTGGGTACACGAGAGGTCATGGGTTCGACACTGGGCAGCGACATTTTTTTTAGATACTGCAAATACTCTTGTTTTCTTAAGGTAGAACTACTATTATTATTATTATTATTATTATTATTATTATTATTATTATTATTATTATTATTATTATTATTATTATATATCATTATTATTATTATTATAAGTATTATCATTTTATTATTACTATTATCATTATCATAATTTTTATATATCCTTATTATCATTATTATTATTATTATTAATTAACATTATTATTATATATTATTATTAAATTTAATTATTAGTATTACTATCATTATTTTAAATTATCATAATTATTATTTTAACAAATAAAAGATATTTATATAAAAATATAATTATTACATATATCATAAGTATATCTAATTTACTATTTTAATATAAAAATAACATATATAGAAATATATATATATATATATATATATATATATATATATATATATATATATATATATATATATATATATATATAACATTTGAAATAATAAATACATTACTATTTTAAATAAGTAATATATTATATACTAAACTGAATTGAATACCATTATATGTGTTAATATATATAAATGATATAGGTTCGTGAATCCGAGGCCAACCCTGCATTGTTCAGTTTCGTCGTATGAATATTTTTACTACAAAATATCGTATTGTGAGTTTCATTTGCTCCCTTTTTAAATGCTTTTGCAATATATATTTTTGGAACTGAGAATACATGCGCTTTTATAAATGTTTGATGAAATAGACACAAGTAATTAAAACTACATTCTATGGTTGAATGATCGAAGCCAAATATGCCCCTTTTGCTTGGTAACCTAAGAATTAGTAAACCAGTCTACAAATTGACGCGAATCCTAAAGATAGATCTATTGGGCCCAACAAACCCCATCCGTTGTAGCGGATGCTTTAGTACTTCGAGTTTTTATATCATGTCCGATGGATGTCCCGGAATGATGGGGATATTCTTATATGCATCTTGTTAATGTCGGTTACCAGGTGTTCAATCCATATGAATGATTTTTGTCTCTATGCATGGGACGTATATTTATGAGAAATGGAAATGAAATTCTTGTGGTCTATTAAAATGATGAAAATGATCGATTATGATAAACTAATGAACTCACCAACCTTTTGTAGTGACCCGAACTTTTCCATGTTTATATATATTAATTGAGATTGATATTTACATGATTAAATGTTTCCAACATGTTAAGCAATCAAACTTGTTAAGACTTGATTAATTGAAATATGTTTCATATAGAGAATTGACCACCCAAGTTGACCGGCGATTCACGAACGTTAAAACTTGTAAAAATGACATGACGATATATATATGGATATACATATGGTTAACATGAGATTATGATAAGTAAGTATCTCCATAAGTATATTAACAATGAGTTATATACATATAAACAAGACTACTAACTTAAGGATTTCGAAACGAGACATATATGTAACGATTATCGTTGTAACGACATTTAAATGTATATATATCATATTAAGATATATTAATATATCATAATATCATGATAATATAATAATTTAACATCTCATTAGATATAATAAACAATGGGTTAACAACATTAATTGAGATCGTTAACTTAAAGGTTTCAAAACAACGCTTACATGTAACGACTAACGATGACTTAACGACTCAGTTAAAATGTATATACATGTAGTGTATTTAGATGTATTAAAATACTTTTGGAAGACTTCAAGACATATATCAAAACACTCATACTTAACGAAAATGGTTACAGTTACTTTCTCATTCTTTTCTTTCATCAAGAATTCTAGTCGTATTCTTACCCGTATTATACACAGCTTCAAAACGTACTTACTATGGGTATATACCAATAGGAACTAGCATGGGATTCCACTCTTGATTATGTCATGTATGACTAATCAATTTTAACTTCTACCATGAGCTAGTCAACTAACTAGAACTCCTTTTAACCCCACTCACCAATTACCACTCATCATTCACTCCATTTCGCTTCCAATTCTCTTTCTAATTCTCTCTCAACACACACACACACTATTATGAACGTATTTTTCCAGTATTTAATCATCATCTTCATCAAAAATCACTTCAAGAATCAAGCTATAATCATCATAGGAAGAACACTTCAAGAACACTTCAAAAATCCCTTCAAGTTTACTAATTTACTTCCAAGCTTTCTAATCCATTCCAAGTAATCATCTAAGATCAAGAAACCTTTGTTATATACAGTAGGTTATCTTTCTTATTCAAGGTAATATTCATATTCAAACTTTGATTCAATTTCTATAACTATAAACTATCTTAATTCAAGTAAAAATCTTACTTGAACTTGTTTTTGTGTCATGATCCTACTTCAAGAACTTTCAAGCCATCCAAGATCCTTTGAAGCTAGATCATTTCTTGTCACTTCCAGTAGGTTTACCTACTAAACTTTAGGTAGTAATTATGTTCATAATATCATTCTATTCATACATATAAAGCTATCTTATTCGAAGGTTTAAACTTGTAATCACTAGAACATAGTTTAGTTAATTCTAAACTTGTTCACAAATAAAAGTTAATCCTTCTAACTTGAATTTTAAAATCAACTAAACACATGTTCTATATCTATATGATATGCTAACTTAATGATTTAAAACCTGGAAACACGAAAAACACCGTAAAACCGGATTTACACCGTCGTAGTAACACCGCGGGCTGTTTTGGGTTAGTTAATTTTAAACTATGATAAACTTTGATTTAAAAGTTGTTATTCTGAGAAAATTATTTTTATTATGAACATGAAACTATATCCAAAAATTATGGTTAAACTCAAAGTGGAAGTATGTTTTCTAAAATGGTCATCTAGACGTCGTTCTTTCGACTGAAATGACTACCTTTACAAAAACGACTTGTAACTTATTTTTCCGACTATAAACCTATACTTTTTCTATTTAGATTCATAAAATAGAGTTCAATATGAAACCATAGCAATTTGATTCACTCAAAACGGATTTAAAATGAAGAAGTTATGGGTAAAACAAGATTGGATAATTTTTCTCATTTTAGCTACGTGAAAATTGGTAACAAATCTATTCCAACCATAACTTAATCAACTTGTATTGTATATTATGTAATCTTGAGATACCATAGACACGTATACAATGTTTCGACCTATCATGTCGACACATCTATATATATTTCGGAACAACCATAGACACTCTATATGTGAATGTTGGAGTTAGCTATACAGGGTTGAGGTTGATTCCAAAATATATATAGTTTGAGTTGTGATCAATACTGAGATACGTATACACTGGGTCGTGGATTGATTCAAGATAATATTTATCGATTTATTTCTATACATCTAACTGTGGACAACTAGTTGTAGGTTACTAACGAGGACAGCTGACTTAATAAACTTAAAACATCAAAATATATTAAAAGTGTTATAAATATATTTTGAACATACTTTAATATACATGTATATATTGTTATAGGTTCGTGAATCAACAGTGGCCAAGTCTTACTTCTCGACGAAGTAAAAATCTGTGAAAGTGAGTTATAGTCCCACTTTTAAAATCTAATATTTTTGGAATGAGAATACATGCAGGTTTTATAAATGATTTACAAAATAGACACAAGTACGTGAAACTACATTCTATGGTTGAATTATCGAAATCGAATATGCCCCTTTTTATTAAGTCTGGTAATCTAAGAATTAGGGAACAGACACCCTAATTGACGCGAATCCTAAAAAAAGATCTATTGGGCCTAACAAACCCCATCCAAAGTACCAGATGCTTTAGTACTTTGAAATTTATATCATATCCGAAGGGTGTCCCGGAATGATGGGGATATTCTTATATATGCATCTTGTTAATGTCGGTTACCAGGTGTTCACCATATGAATGATTTTTATCTCTATGTATGGGATGTGTATTGAAATATGAAATCTTGTGGTCTATTGTTATGATTTGATATATATAGGTTAAACCTATAACTCACCAACATTTTTGTTGACGTTTAAAGCATGTTTATTCTCAGGTGAATATTAAGAGCTTCCGCTGTTGCATACTAAAATAAGAACAAGATTTGGAGTCCATGTTGTATGATATTGTGTAAAAACTGCATTCAAGAAACTTATTTTGTTGTAACATATTTGTATTGTAAACCATTATGTAATGGTCGTGTGTAAACAGGATATTTTAGATTATCATTATTTGATAATCTACGTAAAGCTTTTTAAACCTTTATTTATGAAATAAAGGTTATGGTTTGTTTTAAAAATGAATGCAGTCTTTGAAAAACGTCTCATATAGAGGTCAAAACCTTGCAACGAAATCAATTAATATGGAACGTTTTTAATCAATAAGAACGGGACATTTCAGTTGGTATCCGAGCGTTGGTCTTAGAGAACCAGAAAATTTGCATTAGTGTGTCTTATCAAGTTTGTTATGATGCATTAGTAAGTCTGGACTTCGACCGTGTTTTCTTTAAAAATGATTGCTTAACATTTTTGTTGGAAACTATATATTATTAACATGTATATATTATGTGATATATTAATCTCTTAACATGTTTGATATTGTGTGATAGATGTCTACCTCTACCACAAATCCCATTGACTCACCTAATAATAACGAAGAGTCGAATATATATTGGACTGATTCACAAGTTCCCGAAGAAGAACCGGAAGAAGAATTAGAACCGGAAGAGGAGGAACCGGAGGAGGAAATAGAACCGGTGGGGGAAATAATAAAACGGTTAAGTAAAAGAAAATCCTCAACCAACCGACCAAGGTTAATTATGGTCAATGGTGTTTCCGCCAAGGAAGCAAAATATTGGGAGGATTACCAATTCTCCGAGGAATCGGATTCCGACGAGAATTCCGATGATGTTATAGAAATTACCCCAACTGAATTTAAAAAGGCAAAAGAAAATAATAAGGGAAAGGGTATAAAAATAGAGAAATCTAATTCCAACCCCGATGAACTTTATATGTATCGTCAACCCCCGAAGCCCTTAAGTTGTAACAATGACCCGGGAACCTCTAAACCACCAGGTTTTTCTAAACCAATGTGGAAAACGACGGCTCGTATTAGGGGAACATCATATATCCCTAGAAACTTGGCAAAACGAACCAAAACCGAAGAAGAAGAAACAAACGAGTCGGAATAAGATAGTTGTATTCGTGTGGTGTAATATATGTAATATAGTGTGCTTATGCTTTATGATATATGTAAAAATTGCTTGTATTAATAAGTATTTTTTTTTTATGAATCTAACTCTTGTCTATTTTACAGTATAAAAACACAAAATGGATAGACAACCCAATATTTTAAGAGACCTACCCGGAGATATGATTGATGAAATCTTGTCTAGAGTCGGTCAGAATTCTTCGGCACAACTATTTAAGGCGAGATCAGTTTGTAAGACATTCGAAGAACGTTCCAAGAATGCCTTGGTTTATAAAAGGCTTTCGTTCGAAAGATGGGGGATATCACATTGGGAAATCCATAAGTTACGATGTGTTTACTTTGACGCATATATTGCGGGGAACCCAAATGCTATTTTACGCAATGGGTTAAGAAATTATTTTGACTCAATATATCCGAATATTGGACTTCGTGATTTAGAAAAAGCGGCTAACATGCAACATAAAGAAGCATGTTATGATTACGGATTAGTAATGTTCGCTTCTCACCAAAGTGAGAACAAGAACATCGGCCTACAACTATTAAACAAAACATTCCCACAAGTGACGGAGTCGGTAATTGGGGTAAGAAATGAGGTTTTTAGGTTATTACGAGACTGTTGGTCATTACGTAACCCTCGTCCCTTTGACGACGTTACAACACGCTGTCTTATCAACGGCCATAACGGTTATGTTCCACAAGACCAAGGATGGGAAGTAGTCCTAGTAAAACCAGAATGCATGACTTGTTTCTGGACGTATGAATTACGTGTCTTTATTGCCTTTGCTGAACGACTTGTGTACTAGCTAGAATTATCTTCACAACTATCTTGTATCAAAGTTATTGTGTGCTATATTTCATGCTTTATGTAAAATAAGCGGTATTGTAAGTTTGTAAAATATTGTATAAAAGTTTGAACGCGAAATATTATTATAATCAGTTTTTCATATAGAATTGTAGTAGTTGAATTGTATATTAGCTACTAAATATGAACTTAACGGGTAGGTACTACCCGAATTTAAACTTATAAAACGCTAATATGAAGAAAAAGCTTTTATAAATGAGTTCATATTATGCTACGAAATACTATTAACTACTCTTAATATTCTGTATGATTAACTTGTTCCATTTGACTATTTTGAAGGAAATGGCACCGACTACTCGACACTCCGTGAATATGAATGAAGAGGAATTCCGTACTTTTCTATCTTCAAACATAGCCGCAGTACAGGCTGCACTACATACCAACAATAACCTTGGATCTAGCAGTTCAGGAAATCGTGTAGGATGCACCTACAAAGAATTCACTGCCTGCAAACCTTTGGAATTTGATGGAACCGAAGGACCGATCGGATTGAAACGGTGGACCGAGAAGGTCAAATCGGTGTTTGCCATAAGTAAGTGTACTGAAGAGGACAAAGTAAAGTACGCTATGCATACCTTCACAGGTTCTGCGTTAACATGGTGGAATACCTATCTAGAGCAAGTGGGACAAGACGATGCGTACGCACTACCGTGGTCAGCATTCAAGCACTTGATGAACGAGAAGTACCGTCCCAGAACCGAGGTCAATAAGCTCAAGACAGAACTTAGAGGGTTACGAACCCAAGGATTTGATATTACCACGTACGAAAGACGATTCACAGAATTGTGCCTATTGTGTCCGGGAGCATTCGAAGATGAGGAAGAGAAGATCGACGCGTTTGTGAAAGGATTACCGGAAAGAATCCAAGAAGATATAAGTTCACACGAGCCCGCCTCCATACAACAGGCATGTAGAATGGCTCACAAACTAGTGAACTAGATTGAAGAAAGAATTAAAGAACAGACTGCTGAAGAGGCCAATGTGAAGCAAGTCAAAAGAAAGTGGGAGGAAAACGGTGATAAGAATCACCAATAAAACAACAACAGCAATTACAACAATAATCGCAACAATTATCCCAACAATCGCAACATTAATCGCAACTACAACAAATGGCCCAACAACAACAACAACAACAACAACAGCAACAACAACAACAACAACAACAACAACAGCAACTACAACAATCATCCCAACAACAATAATAACCGCAACAACAACAACAATCAGAAGCAGCTATGCCAAAGGTGTGAAAAGTATCACTCGGGGTTCTGCACCAAATTTTGCAACAAGTGTAAAAGAAATGGTCATAGCGCGGCGAAGTGTGAGGTCTACGGACCAGGGGTTAATAGAACGAAAGGGACAAATGGTGTCAGAACGAGTAATGGCGGAGCAAGTAGTTTCGGAGCAAGTTATGCGAATGTAGTTTGTTATAAATGTGGAAAACCGGGCCACATTATTAGAAATTGCCCGAACCAGGAGAACACGAATGGACAAGGCCGCGGAAGAGTTTTCAATATTAATGCGGCAGAGGCACAGGAAGACCCGGAGCTTGTTACGGGTACGTTTCTTATTGACAATAAATCTGCTTACGTTTTATTTGATTCGGGTGCGGATAGAAGCTATATGAGTAGAGATTTTTGTGCTAAATTAAGTTGTCCATTGACGCCTTTGGATAGTAAATTTTTACTCGAATTAGCAAATGGTAAATTAATTTCAGCAGATAATATATGTCGGAATCGAGAAATTAAACTGGTTAGCGAAACATTTAAGATTGATTTGATACCAGTAGAGTTAGGGAGTTTTGATGTGATAATCGGTATGGACTGGTTGAAAGAAGTGAAAGCAGAGATCGTTTGTTACAAAAATGCAATTCGCATTATACGAGGAAAAGGAAAACCCTTAATGGTGTACGGAGAAAAGGGCAACACGAAGCTACATCTTATTAGTAATTTGAAGGCACAAAAACTAATAAGAAAAGGTTGCTATGATGTTCTAGCATACGTCGAGAAAGTACAAACTGAAGAAAAGAGCATCAATGATGTTCCCGTCACAAAAGAATTTCCCGATGTATTTCCGAAAGAATTACCGGGACTACCTCCACATCGATCTGTTGAATTTCAAATAGATCTTGTACCAGGAGCTGCACCAATAGCTTGTGCTCCTTATAGACTCGCACCCAGCGAGATGAAAGAACTGCAAAGCCAACTGCAAGAACTATTAGAACGTGGTTTCATTCGACCAAGCACATCACCATGGGGAGCTCCTATTTTGTTTGTCAAGAAGAAGGATGGTACATTTAGGTTGTGTATTGACTACAGAGAGTTGAACAAACTTACCATCAAAAACCGTTATCCACTGCCGAGAATTGACGACTTATTTGATCAACTACAAGGCTCGTCGGTTTATTCGAAGATCGATTTACGTTCTGGATATCATCAAATGAGAGTAAAGGAGGATGATATTCCAAAAACTGCTTTTAGGACGCGTTATGGTCATTACAAGTTTATGGTTATGCCGTTTGGATTGACTAACGCACCAGCCGTGTTCATGGACCTTATGAACCGAGTGTGTGGGCCATATCTTGACAAGTTTGTCATTGTTTTCATCGATGAAATACTTATTTACTCAAAGAATGATCAAGAGCACGAAGAACATTTGAGAAAAGTGCTAGAAGTATTGAGGAAAGAAAAACTGTACGCTAAGTTTTTAAAGTGTGCATTTTGGTTGGAAGAAGTTCAATTCCTCGGTCACATAGTGAACAAAGAAGGTATCCAGTTGGACCCGGAAAAGATCGAAACCGTTGAAAAGTGGGAAACCCCAAAAACTCCGAAGCATATACGTCAATTTTTAGGATTGGCTGGTTACTACAGAAGATTCATCCAAGATTTTTCCAAAATAGCAAAACCCTTGACTGCATTAACGCATAAAGGGAAGAAATTTGAATGAAAGGATGAACAAGAGAAGGCATTTCAATTATTGAAGAAAAAGCTAACTACGGCACCTATATTGTCATTGCCTGAAGGGAATGATGATTTTGTGATTTATTGTGACGCATCAAAGCAAGGTCTCGGTTGTGTATTAATGCAACGAACGAAGGTGATTGCTTATGCGTCTAGACAATTGAAGATTCATGAGCAAAATTATACGACGCATGATTTGGAATTAGGCGCGGTTGTTTTTGCATTAAAGACTTGGAGGCACTACTTATATGGGGTCAAAAGTATTATATATACTGACCACAAAAGTCTTCAACACATATTTACTCAGAAACAACTGAATATGAGGCAGCGTAGGTGGATTGAATTGTTGAATGATTACGACTTTGAGATTCGTTACCACCCGGGGAAGGCAAATGTGGTAGCCGACGCCTTGAGCAGAAAGGACAGAGAACCCATTTGAGTAAAATCTATGAATATAATGATTCACACTAACCTTACTACTCAAATAAATGAGGCGCAACAAGGTGTTTTAAAAGAGGGAAATTTAAAGGATGAAAAACCCAAAGGATCGGAGCAGCATCTTAATATTCGGGAAGACGAAACCCGGTATAGGGCTGAAAGGATTTGGGTACCAAAATTTGGAGATATGAGAGAAATGGTACTTAGAGAAGCTCATAAAATCAGATACTCAATACATCCTGGAACGGGGAAGATGTACAAGGATCTCAAGAAACATTTTTGGTGGCCGGGTATGAAAGCCGATATTGCTAAATACGTAGGAGAATGTTTGACGTGTTCTAAGGTCAAAGCTGAGCATCAGAAACCATCAGGTCTACTTCAACAACCCGAAATCCCAGAATGGAAATGGGAAAACATTACCATGGATTTCATCACTAAATTGCCAAGGACTGCAAGTGGTTTTGATACTATTTGGGTAATAGTTGATCGTCTCACCAAATCAGCACACTTCCTGCCAATAAGAGAAGATGACAAGATGGAGAAGTTAGCACGACTGTATTTGAAGGAAGTCGTCTCCAGACATGGAATACCAATCTCTATTATCTCTGATAGGGATGGCAGATTTATTTCAAGATTCTGGCAGACATTACAGCAAGCATTAGGAACTCGTCTAGACATGAGTACTGCCTATCATCCACAAACTGATGGACAGAGCGAAAGGACAATACAAACGCTTGAAGACATGCTACGAGCATGTGTTATTGATTTCGGAAACAGTTGGGATCGACATCTACCGTTAGCAGAATTTTCCTACAACAACAGCTACCATTCAAGCATTGAGATGGCGCTGTTTGAAGCACTTTATGGTAGAAAGTGCAGGTCTCCGATTTGTTGGAGTGAAGTGGGGGATAGACAGATTACGGGTCCGGAGATTATACAAGAAACTACCGAGAAGATCATCCAAATTCAACAACGGTTGAAAACCGCCCAAAGTCGACAAAAGAGCTACGCTGACATTAAAAGAAAAGATATAGAATTTGAAATTGGAGAGATGGTCATGCTTAAAGTTGCACCTTGGAAAGGCGTTGTTCGATTTGGTAAACGAGGGAAATTAAATCCAAGGTATATTGGACCATTCAAGATTATTAATCGTGTCGGACCAGTAGCTTACCGACTTGAGTTACCTCAACAACTCGCGGCTGTACATAACACTTTCCACGTCTCGAATTTGAAGAAATGTTTTGCTAAAGAAGATCTCACTATTCCGTTAGATGAAATCCAAATCAACGAAAAACTTCAATTCATCGAAGAACCCGTCGAAATAATGGATCGTGAGGTTAAAAGACTTAAGCAAAACAAGATACCAATTGTTAAGGTTCGATGGAATGCTCGTAGAGGACTCGAGTTCACCTGGGAGCGTGAAGATCAGATGAAGAAGAAATACCCGCATCTATTTCCAGAAGATTCGTCAACACCTTCAACAGCTTAAAATTTCGGGACGAAATTTATTTAACGGGTAGGTACTGTAGTGACCCGAACTTTTCCATGTTTATATATATTAATTGAGATTGATATTTACATGATTAAATGTTTCCAACATGTTAAGCAATCAAACTTGTTAAGACTTGATTAATTGAAATATGTTTCATATAGACAATTGACCACCCAAGTTGACCGGCGATTCACGAACGTTAAAACTTGTAAAAACGACATGACGATATATATATGGATATACATATAGTTAACATGAGATTATGATAAGTAAGTATCTCCATAAGTATATTAACAATGAGTTATATACATATAAACAAGACTACTAACTTAAGGATTTCGAAACGAGACATATATGTAACGACATTTAAATGTATATATATCATATTAAGATATATTAATATATCATAATATCATGATAATATAATAATTTAACATCTCATTAGATATAATAAACAATGGGTTAACAACATTAATTGAGATCGTTAACTTAAAGGTTTCAAAACAACACTTACATGTAACTACTAACGATGACTTAACGACTCAGTTAAAATGTATATACATGTAGTGTATTTAGATGTATTAAAATACTTTTGGAAGACTTCAAGACATATATCAAAACACTCATACTTAACGAAAATGGTTACAGTTACTTTCCCATTCTTTTCTTTCATCAAGAATTCTAGTCGTATTCTTACCCGTATTATACACAGCTTCAAAACGTACTTACTATGGGTATATACCAATAGGAACTAGCATGGGATTCCAATCTTGATTATGTCATGTATGACTAATCAATTTTAACTTCTACCATGAGCTAGTCAACTAACTAGAACTCCTTTTAACCCCACTCACCACTCACCAATTACCACTCATCATTCACTCCATTTCACTTCCAATTCTCTTTCTAATTCTCTCTCAACACACACACACACTATTATGAACGTATTTTTCCAGTAGTTAATCATCATCTTCATCAAAAATCACTTCAATAATCAAGCTATAATCATCATAGGAAGAACACTTCAAGAACACTTCAAAAATCCCTTCAAGTTTACTAATTTACTTCCAAGCTTTCTAATCCATTCCAAGTAATCATCTAAGATCAAGAAACCTTTGTTATATACAGTAGGTTATCTTTCTTATTCAAGGTAATATTCATATTCAAACTTTGATTCAATTTCTATAACTATAAACTATCTTAATTCAAGTAAAAATCTTACTTGAACTTGTTTTTGTGTCATGATCCTACTTCAAGAACTTTTAAGCCATCCAAGATCCTTTGAAGCTAGATCATTTCTTGTCACTTCCAGTAGGTTTACCTACTAAACTTGAGGTAGTAATGATGTTCATAATATCATTCTATTCATACATATAAAGCTATCTTATTCGAAGGTTTAAACTTGTAATCACTAGAACATAGTTTAGTTAATTCTAAACTTGTTCGCAAATAAAAGTTAATCCTTCTAACTTGACTTTTAAAATCAACTAAACACATGTTCTATATCTATATGATATGCTAACTTAATGATTTAAAACCTGGAAACACGAAAAACACCGTAAAACCGGATTTACGCCGTCGTAGTAACACCGCGGGCTGTTTTGGGTTAGTTAATTAAAAACTATGATAAACTTTGATTTAAAAGTTATTATTCTGAGAAAATGATTTTTATTATGAACATGAAACTATATCCAAAAAATATGTTTAAACTCAAAGTGGAAGTATGTTTTCTAAAATGGTCATCTAGACGTCGTTCTTTCGACTGAAATGACTACCTTTACAAAAACGACTTGTAACTTATTTTTCCGACTATAAACCTATACTTTTTATGTTTAGATTCATAAAATAGAGTTCAATATTAAACCATAGCAATTTGATTCACTCAAAACGGATTTAAAATGAAGAAGTTATGGGTAAAACAAGATTGGATAATTTTTCTCATTTTAGCTACGTGAAAATTGGTAACAAATCTATTCCAACCATAACTTAATCAACTTGTATTGTATATTATGTAATCTTGAGATACCATATACACGTATACAATGTTTCGACCTATCATGTCGACACATCTATATATATTTCGGAACAACCATAGACACTCTATATGTGAATGTTGGAGTTAGCTATACAGGGTTGAGGTTGATTCCAAAATATATATAGTTTGAGTTGTGATCAATACTGAGATACGTATACACTGGGTCGTGGATTGATTCAAGATAATATTTATCGATTTATTTCCGTACATCTAACTGTGGACAACTAGTTGTAGGTTACTAACGAGGACAGCTGACTTAATAAACTTAAAACATAAAAATATATTAAAAGTGTTATAAATATATTTTGAACATACTTTAATATACATGTATATATTGTTATAGGTTCGTGAATCAACAGTGGCCAAGTCTTACTTCTCGACGAAGTAAAAAACTGTGAAAGTGAGTTATAGTCCCACTTTTAAAATCTAATATTTTTGGGATGAGAATACATGCAGGTTTTATAAATGATTTACAAAATAGACACAAGTACGTGAAACTACATTCTATGGTTGAATTATCGAAATCGAATATGCCCCTTTTTATTAAGTCTGGTAATCTAAGAATTAGGGAACAGACACCCTAATTGACGCGAATCCTAAAGATAGATCTATTGGGCCTAACAAACCCCATCCAAAGTACCGGATGCTTTAGTACTTCGAAATTTATATCATATCCGAAGGGTGTCCCGGAATGATGGGGATATTCTTATATATGCATCTTGTTAATGTCGGTTACCAGGTGTTCACCATATGAATGATTTTTATCTCTATGTATGGGATGTGTATTGAAATATGAAATCTTGTGGTCTATTGTTACGATTTGATATATATAGGTTAAACCTATAACTCACCAACATTTTTGTTGACGTTTAAAGCATGTTTATTCTCAGGTGAATATTAGAGCTTCCGCTGTTGCATACTAAAATAAGAACAAGATTTGGAGTCCATGTTGTATGATATTGTGTAAAAACTGCATTCAAGAAACTTATTTTGTTGTAACATATTTGTATTGTAAACCATTATGTAATGGTCGTGTGTAAACAGGATATTTTAGATTATCATTATTTGATAATCTATGTAAAGCTTTTTAAACCTTTATTTATGAAATAAAGGTTATGGTTTGTTTTAAAAATGAATGCAGTCTTTAAAAAATGTCTCATATAGAGGTCAAAACCTCGCAACGAAAACAATTAATATGGAACGTTTTTAATCAATAAGAACGGGACATTTCACCTTTTGGTTGACACTTTAAAGCATGTTTATTCTCAGGATTGAAAGAAATCTTTCGCTGTGCATTTGCTCATATTAGAGACATTACTTGGAGTTGATCATCGCAATGGGACCAGATGTTGGTGACTTCGTCCAGATGGATTAGGACGGGGTATGACAACCTTCCATCACACTCTCCGCACAATTATCAATTGTCTTAACAGAACAAGAATTAAGGCAATTGAATAAAATAACCTCGTGTACAGGGATAACATCGGGTCTCTTTTGAACTGGGTTTAGGTAATTTCATACTCGAACCCGTCTGGTCCTCATTTAGTTACTAACTAGCGGGTAATCGGGTCCCCATTTACTTAAGAACTATTGGATAAATGAGTTATCCAACAGTTATTCGCGTTTTCTTTCGGGAATACGGGCCGGGTCATTGGGTATACGGGTCGGATAAGCGGGCCGAGTAATCAGGTATACGGGGCGGGTATATGGACTTGAGTCTTTTTTTCAGGTATACGGGGCGGATAATTGGGTTTGTGTCTAAAACCATCCCCGGACCAGAACCCGAAAAAAAATTAAAACTATCCCCATATCCGAACCTAGACCCATTTACCCGGCCCAAACCCGACCTAAAAATATCGGGTTTTCGGGTTTTCCATCGGGTACAGGTTTTTTTCCGTGTGTTTGGCTCATGACTTAATTTAGCGAAAAAAATTCACAGTCGTCGTCGGGGCGAAGGACTATATAAATAAGATTTGGATAGGGCTGTAAACGAGCCGAGCCGAGCCCGAGCTTGGTAGTGTTTGAGCTCGGCTCGTTTAGGTTTCAAAAAGCTCGAGCTCGGATGGATTCGAGCCTTAGGCTTTAAGCTCGAGCTCGACTCGTCATTAATTCAAAGAGCTCGAGCTCGGCTCGTTATAGGCTCGTTATTTGATTAATTGAGCTTAAGCTCGAATTGAGCTCGGCTCGTTATGAAAAACCTGGAGCTCGTTAATAAATTTTGTTACTACTCATAATTTCATTCACAAAAAAAGTAAATAACATCCTCCAATTTAAGTACTCATAATAAAGGAAAAGTTGATTATAACAATGCATCACTTCTCATGGCATAGTACAAAAACTCAACATCATAACAAACATGCAAAATAAACCATACACGGAACAAAACAATTTGCACTAAAAGCAACTTTGCAAGATCAAAAATATGTACGTCTCCATTCCAAGTTTAATAAGCTCCAAAGATGAATTACATGAAAAAGAACCCTGCATTAATAAAGATAAATTAGATATTAGTACTAATCTCAAATGACTTCTAAGCTTAAACTCAATAATACAAGTAAAAAGAAGAACATGTGTATAGAAACAGTTTAGTAAGTCAACAAAAACTATCAGGCAATAAAATCTCTATGTGCACAACATGAACGATCTTTGAAAGTCCATCTTTAACACACATATTCAAGATATGTGCACAACATCTAACATGAAGCAACCTACCTTTGCAAGGAAGCTTTCTCGATAAGGAGAAATTTTTTCTCAAAGTCTCAACCACCCTGTCATTATATGACACATTATCAACAGAGATAGAGAATACCTTATTCTCGATTCCCCAATCCTTCAAACATTTGTAAATGCCATCTGCAATATCGCGCCCGGTACGAGGAGGAGGAACATGAACAAAATTTAACACACGCTTATGTAATCTGTGACAAAAATATACAATTAGTTGTTAAAACTATAACCAAATAATTACTTAACAATAAATCATAAAAATCAAATTATTAATTAAAAATTCAATCAAACCTCCATTTATAATCAATAAAGTGTCCAGTTATGACCATGTACTCAATCCTTTGATGAGATGACTTCCAACAATCAGTTGTCAAACTGATCATTGAGGTGGTATTTGTAAGGGCTTTCAACCTTTTTCTCTCATGCTCATAAACCTTGATACAATCTGCTTTTGTTGTTACCCTGCTTACTTTCTCAAATAATGGATTAGCGGTCTTTATCATGAAAACAAACAAGTCATCTTCCACAACATTAAAAGGTTGCTCAGTTCCCATTATCCAGGATGCAATTGCTTCTCTCATCTTGTTAGGATCATACTTTGCATTTAGTGGAATCAACGGAGAAGGCTTGTCATATTCCAAATCCGTAACAACTTGAAAATTTAACATCTGTTGTGTAACGACCCTGGATTTTCCTACTTATATTTATTAATATTTATTATTAATACTTGCGCTTTAATAAATGTATCTTTATACATTTACTTGTTATCGTAATTGACTTTACATGTCCCGACTTGTCTTTGTGACACACGTACTTTTCACGAATAATATTTTGAATATTATTTACATTCATGATTAACTATTATTAATCATTTTCAATTAACTAATGCAAGTAGTTAATTACTTGGGCTTTTATTTATTTGTTGGTTACTTGGACTTGAGCTTTTATTATATGAACTTGGAAGCCCACCCTACACACTTAATGGACTAGTAAGCCCATCTTTTAAGCTAATGAATCATTAAGGAAAAGCAATGATTAATTAGCTTAGTTAGAAGACAAAATGTGAAAGCATGCTAAAACTCTTCCCCATACATCTAACTTTAATCTATTTTGAGCTTTCACCTTCTCCCCATGCATGAAAGTGAGCACTTGACTTTCCCCTTTGAGCTCCTTGAAACCGTCAGCCTTAGGTGGTGTGTGAGGGAGTTCAAACTTTTTTTTGATTACTTATTTGCTTGTATTCTATCTCATTTTACACACACAACATATTCACAATTTCTTTTCTCTCTTTTTCTCTCAAACTTGTAAGTAACAAAACTCTATTTTCTTCTTTCTTTTCTTCCTTAAAACCGCCATCAATCATCATCATTTACTTGTTCTTGTTTGTTGTTTACTTACTTGTTGTTTGTTGTTGTTAAATATCAAGTTACCTAGCTTGTATCTTCATGTAATCTTGTTACTTCCATCTTTATTTGATGAAGAACCAAGAACAAGGATCTAAGTTCTTATAACTTATGATTCTACACTTAAATGTTTCTAAAGTTAACTTTATAAGTTCAAGAACATGAAAGTATAACTTTTTAGTTATAACTTCATACACTTGTGTTGGATCTAAGTTTATATAGCTTATGGTCTTCCAAATTTGTTTTAAACAAGAGCTTATAAGCTTATATACATTTTACAAGTTGAAAATCTAAGTTTCATAACTTATGGTTTCATTAAAGTGAAGATCCAAGTTCTATAACTTAGGATCTAACTTAAGAACACTAGATCTAGACTTTCTAGTCTAGTATCTTTAAGATCTAACCAAGATCTAAGTTCTACAACTTAAAATCTTGTTTATTTAGTTTACTTTCAAGTTTGTAGCTTAATATTACTATTAGAACTCATGTATGTGTCGGATCTAAGATCTTGATGTAACTTTGGTTCATCAAACTACTTACAACCCTTAATTGAGTTGTGCTACATATCTTAGACTTACACTAGTGTTATGATGGTCAAAACTTGGTTAAGATGATGCACACACATCAACGAATTGTACACTTGAAGCTATACGCATCAAGGATGAGAACCGTGATGAGCATCAAGCACCAAGAACTCACCGGAACACCTTTACTTACTGTTTTCTGGAATTGATCAGTAACCTGGGCTACTGTAAAATTTGATTTCCAGCTATTTCGGTTCGAGTAGATGATTTTCCGTTTAGACCTCGTCTTAATCCGAGTTACGGTTTAGGATTCATGGCCATCCGAAAGTCACTACACCCTTTTAACGTTGTGCTGAAATTTCTTACCTACTCGCACTTAAACTGTCACCACAGTCAAACGAAGATGATTTTAGTTCTAGAAATTGGTCATCCTCTAGGGGACTCATATACGGAGCCATGGCCACTGGTCTTATCTCATTTCAGTTTGTATAGAGGTCGTGGCGACTGAACGAAGTCAGCCTTTATTTCAAACTCTATTCTTGATTGAAACTTACTTTACACTTTTTGATTAATGATGAATGATGATGATACTTAAGACCTAATTTACATACTTTTAAACCTTTGGGAACGATTTACTGACTTAGTAACTTTTGACTTAGGTTGAGGACCTTCCGGACCAACCACTTGCTTACTATTCCCGCGAATCTACTTTTACTACTTTCCACTGTGAGTTATAGCATCCCTTTTTACTTTACCTATTTTGGGACTGAGAATACTTGCGCATTTTACGTTTTACATACTAGGCACGAGTACTTAAACTTTATATATGTGTGGTTTATACAACGGAAACTTTCCCCTTAGCTCGGTAACGTTTAGTCATTGGTCTTTGAACCGGTGAACGCGAATCTTAGATATGGATCCATAGGGTTTGACATCCCCACTCGGGCTAGTAGCGCTAGCATTTAACGAGTGTTTACTACTTCGTAAACTTACGCACTCGCCAAGTGTACTTTTAGGGGGTGTTATTTACGTTAAGTTAGTTACCAAGTGCCCACGGTTATACATATACTTTTCATACTGTTTTGAAATACTGAAATCTTGTGACCTACCTTACATTAGTGTTATACTTAAACTATAGCTCACCAACCTTTGTGTTGACGTTTTTAAGCATGTTTTTCTCAGGTGCTTAAGGTTTGGTTGCTTCCGCTGTAGTTGTCATGCTTTGTAGACTCCCGCTGCGCTTATTAGAGATGTCTTCGCATGAAACGTTTATTTTGCATTCAAACTTTATTACTTTTGAACAATGTATTCGTAACGACCATTGGGTCACGTACTATCATTAATTGTTTCTATTCATAGAAGCATACTTTCGTTGTAAAACTTTTAATGTTGGTCAAGACATCACTCCGTTTTATGAATGCAAACTTATTTTAAAACACCATATAGTGTTTGACCTTGTAATGATCCTGTTGTTGATGATCCGTACACGTTGATTTTGTACGGGGCATCACAGTTGAGTTCTTTGATATTTTTGGCGTTTCAAACAATTCTCTAAGTGACGCCTATATGTTGATGTAGTGCCACTTTTTGACTTACCCAATTGTTTCGTACAATGAATGCACTCAACTTTTTCCAAGCCATTTTTAAGAGTGACAACAACAAATTCGTCCCAGACACTCGAAGTCTTTCGACGCTTATTATTCACTGCCACTTCATCTTCCTCATTACAATTTTCTTCATTTTCCTCTCCAACGCTTTCATGTTCACCCCCATTTATGTTATCTGGTTGATCACGAGTAGGAAGAACCTCACTGCCATCAAGGTCTATGCACTCATGTGCAGACCTTGATGAAGATGCTCGAACCGGACTAGTCGAGTTAATTTCACCCATGCCTTCCATTAATATGGCTGCTCAATAAGTAATAAACATCAAATACATTAATGAACTCTAAATAGATGAACTACTGTAAAAAAGAAGGGCATATGGTTACCTGATGCAAATCTTGTACTAATTTCATTAACTGATGAAGTTATAAATCTGGTGAAATTGTCAAAAAAACATGTATACATACACATGAATGTTCAAGTTATATACTAATACTTATATTTACCAAAATATACAAAACACATTAACCCATAACCAAATTCAAGTATTTAAGTAAACAAAAAAATATGAACCAATTTCTAAAAAACATTATAAATTATATGAACCAACTTCTACAGCTTCTTTCAAACCCATTTTATTACTTAACCAGTACCATTTGATAAGATAGCATAAATTATATTATACTAAAACAGATATAAATTAGAGGGGTATAACTATGAAGGGTATATGTATCAATTAGCTTGTGTGCAATCAGGGGCGGATCTTAGTGGAACCCAAAGGGGGTATCCGCCCTACCTGGATTTAACGGATTAAAAAAATATTTACACTAAAAAAAAATTTACTAAAAAATAAGGTTTTTATTAGTGTTTACCCCCGCTGTAAATGAAAAATTTATTAAATTTTTGCATCCGCCCCATCTATCTTTGAGTTCAAGTTCCGCCACTGTGTGCAATACTTCGAATATTACTAATGCATCTCTAGTTATTTACATTCAAATTATTACTGGAACCTTATACATCATCTGAAGTTAAAGCTTCTTTTGAAATTAAAGCAATATTAATTTTAATAAAGCCAACTTGAGGGATCAAATAATACTAATAAACCAAAGAAATTTATTAGTAACTTCATCAAAACCTAATTTCACATAAGACTACAAGAGTACCAGACTTTAATTTCTATAAAGCATAAATCGATATCAAGGTCTAAAAATATGAATTGATGTCAAAATTAATAATTAAGTCTAACTATTATAAATAAGCATAACTGATGATTTAAATAGACTTGTTGCATGCAAACTTACATCGAGAAGCAAGGTGTTCCGGCGAAGTGACGATGAACATTTGAGAAGGAAGGTCCGAAGGTTAGGGCTGTAGGCTAAAGAAACTAATAGAATGAGAAAAAATATATGAGATATTAGTGTTTAATATTCAATTAGAAATCAAATCGTTTATTTGGATTTTGGGGAAAAGGAAACGTCAACATATTTAATTGGTTTTGGAATTTGGCATGACACGTGAGAATTGAAATCAGAATGCATGTTTTCATATTTAATTTAATTTAGTATTACTTTTAAAATATATTTTTAATTTTTAATATAATAATATAAATTAAAAATTAAAAAAATATATAAATATATTTAAGCTCGTTTAGGCTCGCGAGCGTAATCGAGCTCGACATCTAAAGTTCGAGCTCGAGCGTTTATTAAACGATCCCTAACTTAGTCTCGAGCTCGGGATCGAGCTCGTTTAGGCTCGGCTCGAATCGAATTTTTAACGAGCCAAGCTCGAGTAGCTCACGAGCCAGCTTGGCTCATTTACAGCCCTAGATTTGTACGATATAAAGCAAGATTTGATAACATGAAGACTATCTTAGTCGGAATAATAGCACAGAAATCAAACCAACAATAAATATAGGGTAGTGATCCTCTCACACTTGATTTTGTTCCATCCACACCATCTTTCATCAAATACCTATTTTACCCTCTAATATTAATACTCCTACATCAATATCCTACTCAGCAAAATACCCACCCACCTTTAATCATTTCATCAAGCCTACCAAAATACAGATTTGTATTAGTAAACAACAAATCGTTATTGCACAGCAATATATCACCACACCTCTATTATATCCCCAACAAAATAAAGGAAAACAAAAACTCTGACCTGCACCGTGAACTGATAAGGTTTATGTTTGTAATTTTGATTTTTAGCAGAAAGATAAAAGGAAATGAGCTTAAATCTCATCTTCTTCCATTTGATTTAAATTTAATGTTTCATGCTTATTGATATGAGCCCTAATTTAATCGTCTGTCTTCCATATGATTTTATAAGTTTGGGGAAATGTTTAGTGTTTCGTGTTTATAATTTATAGTTTTCGTGAGTTTGTTCTAAAAAAATAAAAGTCGAAGTATATATCAGCATACATGGTGATGGTATTTGTGCGTGTTTATTTTGTAGATTAGGGTGAATAAGATGATTATTGTGTGGAGGTTTGAATATGATAATTATATAATTTATATTTGAAGATTGACATTGTCTGAAATTTGACAATTATTTTTACAATTGCGATAGAGAAGAAGGAAACATTGTGGGATTTGATTAAAGTTGTAATGGAAAGGGGTGACTACGAATGATGTATAGGAATAGTGAGAAAATTTGAAAGAAAGAGAAAATTGAGAAGACAGAAAAAATAGATTAAGAGGAAATATTTATTTATTAGAAGGGTATATTAGGAAGTTAACAATAAAAGGAGTGGATGGATCAAAATCAAGTGCGACAGGATCACCTCCCATAAATATAAATATACGAAGAGAAATTGATGTGATATTTTTCTTCTGCTCTAAGACTTGTTTCTGATGTTGTCATTTTTCTCCGGTCAATTTTGTACGGCCATGGAAGACTAATCCAAAAAGCAAATCTCTTCATGATGTTGATTCATCTTCTCATACTTTTCAAAACATAACAACAACATTCAAAAACTAACTAGTCTTCGACTCTTCTCCAACACAAATAAGGATCAAATCAAATCAAATCAAACTCTATATAAATACACACATACTCCAATTCCTAAATCTATTAACAATCAACCAAATATAAGCACTCAAATTTCACCAATAATAATGCCAACCGACAACAAAATTCACTTCCTTTTAATTCCTCACATAGGACCAGGCCACACAATCCCCATGATAGACATGGCCAAACTTCTCGCAAACCAACCAAATGTAACGGTCACATTAGCCACAACACCTCTCAATATCGCCCGTTACGGGTCGGCCATCATCGACCCGTTTCGGTTCCTGGAGCTCCCGTTTCCTGCAGTTGAAGCTGGTTTACCTGAAGGATGTGAAAGCACAGATAAAATCCCTAGTATAGATCTAGTACCTAACTTTTTAACCGCCATTGACATGCTACAACAAAAGTTAGAACAACGTTTTCATACAATTAAACCTCGTGTTAATTGTATCATTTCTGATAAGTACATGTCTTGGACTGGTGATTTTGCTGATAAATATAAGATTCCTAGAATTATGTTCGATGGAATGAGCTGTTTTAATGAATTATGTTACAATAATTTGTATGAACACAAGGTGTTTGAGGAAATGCCTGAATCAGAACCATTTGTTGTCCCTGGTTTACCTGATAGAATTGAGCTAACACGAAAACAGCTCCCGCCTGAGTTTAACCCGAGCTCGATTGACACGAGTGTGTTTCGTCAGCGTGCAAGAGACGCTGAGGTCAGGGCTTATGGAGTTGTGATCAATAGTTTTGAGGAGTTGGAACAAGAATGTGTTAAGGAATATAAGAAGTTAAGAAATGGTAAAGTTTGGTGTATCGGGCCTTTGTCGCTATGCAATAGTGACAAGTCGAATAAAGAGTTGATCGACGATGAAAAATGTTTAAAATGGCTTGATTCTCGTGAACCCGATTCTGTAGTTTACGTTTCTTTTGGGAGCCTTGTTCGGGTCAACACCCCGCAACTAATCGAGCTAGGTTTAGGGCTAGAAGCATCAAATCGCCCGTTCATTTGGGTGATTAAATCAGTTCATAGAGAAAAAGAAGTTGAAGAATGGCTAGCGGAAAGTGGTTTTGAGGAGAGGATTAAAGATAGAGGTTTAATAATCCGAGGTTGGGCCCCACAAGTACCAATTTTGTCCCACCCTTCGGTTGGAGCATTTTTAACGCATTGTGGTTGGAACTCGACGTTAGAATCAGTCTGCGCAGGTGTTCCGATGATCACGTGGCCTCAATTTGCGGAGCAATTTATTAACGAGCAGCTCATAGTGCAAGTATTGGGGTTGGGTGTTGGTGTTGGCGCTGATTCTGTTGTCCATGTTGGCGAAGAAGATAGATTCGGGGTGAAGGTGAAGAGGGAAAGTATTAAAAACGCTGTCGAGAACGTTATGGATGGTGGGTCCCAGGAAAACGAGAGACGAATGAGATCGAAAGAGTTTGGAAAGATTGCGAATAACGCGATAAAAGAGGGAGGCTCTTCGTATTTAAACTTGACTTTGTTAATTCAGGACATTATGCATCATGAAAATGCAGAGGCTTCAAGCAAAAAAGTTGATATATAAACTTCAGATTGTAATTGTTATGTGTATTTGGTAAACTAAATTCTTTGTTAACATTATTAGTAATTAGTAAATTACACCAATTTTTATGTTGTTTGTACACCAATAGTCCATCTGGTTTACACTAAATTACGTTGATATCCTTATATTTCGATAATTATACCAATAATCTTTGGCTATATTAGAATTGCACGGCAATGGTCCCTGACACTAACTTTCGTTAAATCATTTTGTTAAATTTAATTCCTCAGCTAACATTCCTTTCGGTACTCGGTGTTTAAGAACTTCCCGTTCGAAGGCGTATAACCTTAAGTAGTTAACTAATACTGTAATTAGCTTATAGTAATTAGTTAGTCTGCTAAACATATCATGATCGTTTGTTTAACTCGTTATCGATCTAATTTTGTGTATTAACACTTACGCCTTTCAGCTATATCGCGAATCAACGATGATACATTAACATAAGAAGATCCCCCTTCCGCCATTGCATTTTTCGCCATTTCTGCAAGTTCGCTTGCTCTCTTTCTTCGTTGTTTCCCTTCTTCATCGTCTTTCATCAAGCACTCGACAGCTGTCACGATATCTTCCTTCTTCACAATCGTTTCGATCCTATCTTCTTCCCCGAACGGAACAGGAACCTCAACACCAATCCTAACTCCAATCTTCAATATTTCAACGATAAAAGTTTCGTTAATAAATTGGTCTGCAAAATGTGGCCACGTCACCATTGGTAATCCACCACAGACAGATTCTAAAGTCGAGTTCCATCCACAATGTGTTAAGAAACCTCCTACGGCTCGATGTGACAATATCAAAACTTGTGGGGCCCAACCATAGACGATCAATCCTCGATCTCTCACTCTTTCTTCAAACGCTTCTTCATTAAACCATTTATCTAGTTCTTCGGTTTTGTTTCTTAAGCACCATATGAACGGTTGGTTTGTTGACTCTAATCCTAACCCGAGCTCAATCGCTTGTTGTGTAGAAACACGCGCAATACTTCCCAAACAAACGTACAACACGGACCCACACTCCCTTTCATCGAGCCATTTCAAACAATCGTGCTCGTTGATTGCAGCCTTGTTTCCTCTTTCAACTATGTCTTGATTATCTTTGTTACATAATGAAACCGGGCCTATACACCATACTTTTTTACCACTAGCCTTCGCGTATTCCTTATGATACTCCGGTTCCAATTCATTAAAACTATGAACCACTGTTCCATATGCATCTATATCGGCTTTTATAGCACGTTCGAAAAACCCACTATCATCATCCTTCGAATTTTTCAAGAAACCTATGATACGAAGTTTAGTGAATTCAACTCGGTCAGGCAAACCGGGCAGCACGAACCGCTCTGTTTCTGATTCGACCTGTTCCATGATGTTGCGGGTATAAACTATGTGCATACACAAGAGCCAGAAGCATCCTGGCCCATGAAACACGAGCCGTGGTATGTTAAACCTTCGAGCCATGTCTGTTGTCCATGGAAAAAAGTGGTCCGAGATTATGCAATCTGGAGGAGGATAAAGGTCTCGAATTAAATCTTCGGCTGGTTGTTCTAATAAGTCAATGGCTTTAAAAAGCTTGGTTGAGGGTTCAGATGATGGCAGAGTGTCGAATGTCTCGCACCCTTCGGGTAAACCGACTTCGGTTAACGAGAGTTGAAGTTCGAGTAGTTGGATCTTGAGTTTTGCTTCGGTTGCTCGATCGATTACTGGTTTGACCCGATTGGCTGTAAGTGGTGTGGTGATTATGGTGATCGTAACGCCACGTTGGGCTAGTATTCGGGCCATGTCTACCATGGGTACAATATGGCCTTGAGCCATTAAAGGAAACAAAACAAAATGAAGGTCATTAGGTGCAACCATTTCTGATAAGCTACAAAAATGATTCTTTTTTATGAACAATTGTAACTTGTATAGTAGTCACTTAAATAGCCCAATAGAATCAAAGGCAACAGCTTTTTGTAAAAATGAAATAAACCAAATACATGAGGTTAGCTTTATGTAATCATCAATATGTTTATACTAATTTATAAAGTGACATCAATCTTTTTTTAAAGAAAAGTGTAGGTAAGGTATTCTAAATTTAGTTATTGTTGGTAACACAAAGTTCACTTTTTTATCATAAAAATTTAGGAGTTTTCTAATCACAGTCAGTCAGCTGTTAGGACTGTCATTAAATCCTTTCGGACATGCATTGATTAACTGTACTCTAATGGTAACTTTTTATAAGCAGCAAAACGTTACATATAAGAAAATCTACACTACAACGTGATCATGTTAGTTAGCCGTTTTGGCTAACTGTTCGCCAATATCCCGAATCAGTAATTTTGTGTCGAGATGCGAAGATCCACCGTCTTCCGTTGCTATATTTGCCATTTTTGCAAGCTCCTGAGCCCGTTTCCTTATCAATTCTCCTTCTTCATTTTTGTTCATCAAACGATCGATTGCAGACTTAATATCTTCCTTCTTCACAAACGGGCCCACCTTATCTTGCTCGCCCAAAGGAGCAGGGATCTCGACACCGATACTAACTCCAATTTTCAAAACATCGATGACAAATTTTTCGTTAAGAAACTGGTCAAACAAATGTGGCCATGTAACCATTGGCTGCCCGGCGCAAACTGCTTCTAGTATCGAGTTCCATCCACAATGCGTTAAAAAACCACCTACGGCTCGATGTGATAATATCAAGAGTTGTGGGGCCCACCCGTGTATTATCAACCCTCGATCTCTTACTCGTTCTTCGAAACCTGATTCTGAAAACCATCTTTCTAGTTCTTCGGTTTTAGTTCTTATGCACCATATAAATGGAACATTACTCGACTCAAGTCCCAACCCAAGCTCGATTAGTTGGTCAGTTGGCACACGTGTAAGAGTCCCCAAGCTAATGTATACAACTGACCCTGGTTCGTTCGCATCGAGCCATTTCAAGCAGTCGTGCTCGTTGATTGCAGCCTTGTTTCCTCTTTCGGCTTTATCCAAATTATCTTTATTGCATAATGAAACCGGGCCAATACAGTATACTTTTTTGCCTTTTGCCTTGGCTAATTCATGAACATACTCGGGTTCTAGCTCATGAAAAGTGTTAACCACAAACCCATAAGTGTGTTTTTCGGCTTCTTCGACTCGTGAACGGAACCCTGTTCGGTCGGTTGTTTCGACTCGTGTGGTGCCCATAAGTTGAAGTTTAGTAACTTCGATTCGGTCAGGCAAACCAGGTAGAACAAATTTTTGTGAGTCAGTTTTAATCTCGGTTAACACATTGGTTGTGAAAACAATATGCATACACACCATCCAAAAGCACCCGGGTCCATGGAAAACGAGCCGTGGAATGTTAAGCCGTAGCGCCACGTCAGCAGTCCATGGCATATAACTGTCTGAGATGATGCAACTGACAGCTGGGGCTAATTTTCTGATCGCAGTTTCGGATGGTTCTTGTAATAAATCCATGGCTGCGATAAGTTTGTAAGCGAGTGCGGGTGATGGGAGTGTGTCAAAACTTTCGCAACCTTCGGGTAAACCAACTTTAGCTAACTGAAGTTCGAGTTCGATTATTTGGATTTTGTGGTTGGTAGCAACTGCTCTGGCTATAACTGATTTGTAACGATTTGCGTTAAGTGGGGTGGTGATTACAGTGACGGTTGAACCGTGGTTAGCCAGGATTCGAGCGATGTCGATCATGGGTACCATATGGCCGGGAGCCAGTAGAGGAAACAAGACAAAATGAAGACTAGGAGTGATTGAAGCCATTTTTTTAGTGATTATAAGTTGTTTGTTTAGATTTTTGTTTATAGAATGTGAAGAATTGGTATCAATTTAGATAAAATTGTATTGGAATTTGATAGTAGTCAAAAATTAAGATGATGATTCTATTTCTAGCAACTAGCAAGTTTTTGGACCCACTATATGTTATCTTCAAAACTATGTGGTTAATATCAATTATACTTTTTGTATAATCAACTGTCAACCAAAATATTTGTAAGCTTGATTGCAAAACGTTGAATTTAGAGACCAACTGGATATGCAGTGACAGAACTAGGACATGTCACACTTTATGTAAATGGCAGATTATTATGGAGTATTATTATTTATTTTTATTTTTGGCGGAAAAAACCAGAATTAACTTAAAATTAAATCAAAAAGATAAAATGGAGCTAAACCCAATTACACCACAATACATCGCAATTACACCACAATACATCGCACAAATACCATACCAATTGAAAAACAAACACATGTATCAACAACGGCACCTAGACGTCTTCAAAGTCCTGAAAACAACCAATGTCCAATTGCTCCAAACGGCAACAGTCACCGCAAACTACAACCAAACCAGAACTTGAAATCACTTAAGTCTCTAACTACCTCTAACAAAATACGAGGCTGCAAGCACAATCTCAAGAAAAAACAACGGAAACAGAACTCGGTGAGTAAACCCGACCAAAACTTGAATGACACTACCGGATATAGAACTTGACTGATTAATACCGGAAAAGCATCCTTGAAAACCCGCAAGTCACAACCAAAAGTAAATCCACATTACCATGAAAACAGACCAAGGAAAAGAGGTGGCGTTCAGGAGGAGGAGCAGACCAAAGCGTAGTATGACAAATGACAAAAGATCTAGAACAAAACAGCACCGGATAAAAAGGGGGTGGGGCGAGATTAGCTATATCTATAAGACATTATAGATGAGTTAACCATTCATAAGTAACACAAAGCATCATATGTAGTAGACACTTTTATACCAAGCTGGAAGTTTACAGCACATTAATACCGACAGAAAACCAAAAGTTCAATATAACATGGATATCTTGATTGTTTATACAAAAATACAGCACAAATTCTAACAAACTGTACAAAAAAATTAGAACACCAAACCCTATGATATCTTATACTTCCTCAGTATCTATGCACACTTCTACTAAAATTTGCAAAAATAAGGGTACCTTTTTACAAGATAAAACACACAATAGATACAAGAATCGAGGACCAATCTTGCCATTTCAAGATTTATATAGGGGCCTGAACCATTTCCAACTTGAAAAACTCTTTACACAATCATGTTACCTCCTACTACTAGATTCTGAATCGATACTGCTCCTGCCGGAGTCTGTACGATCAAGCCGATCAGCTCTCCATGAAAGTAAATTTGTTGACTTGAGTAACATGCCAAGGGCTGAAGAACAAGTAGCTCTAACAATTGCATCTGTTGACCGACTTCCTTTAATCACCAATAATCCAAAAACCTGAAAATTAAGGAAGACAGTGACGTATATAAGGCAAAATACTTATGCAATACATATTCTACACATTATTTTTGAAAGAGATATGTACTTCTAGTAGCAAACTATTAATTTTCTAGAAGAATCTCCACATGTAGACTAAGCCCCACCCCCAAGTCTAAATAACTTCATATATGCCAACGATAAGTGTCCTAAACAAATAAAATGCCTGAAACTTTTTGATGCTCCGTATTTTATTACTTGTAAATAAAAATTGCTACTTACATGAACGGACATTTTTTGTAATTAACTCTATTCTATATGATTTGATGAGCTGATTATCGGGTAAAAAAAAGTGGGACTGGATAAGTTGATTTCAAGGGTTCCAAATGTTTGAAAGATAAAATAATGAGCTTATAATTTTTGATTTTTTTGTGCTTTAAAAATCATCTTTGGGCAAATTTAGTAATATGAATCTTAATAATGGCATATATATGAAATTCTCCCCCTATTTTGAACCCACATACATAACAGATCATCCAATCTTTATCACTTTTTTAGATTTTAATCCTGAAGCTATATGAAAATGTCTTTTGACAGTTAACATGAAAGATACATGAAGTCCAGTATCTTACATCTTACATGTTCAATAAAATGGATATACACACAGACACACATGTGTGTTGAGTCTGGATTGTACATCAAGTTCCATATTAAAAAGAAATTAAAAAGAAATTACCTGATAATAATAAGAAGCCGAAATGTGCTGATCATCTGTCAAAGCTAGCATGCAACTGGATAAATAAATGGCATTTGCCTGGATAGCAGGCCAAGGAGCATCAAAAGCCTACACGATAAGGAAGTAGATTAATTCAAAATCATAACATGAAGGCTAGTCTACTTTATTAGATGGACAACAAATTGCACATATCCTTTTCATTTAGATTTAAGACCTGTATTATTGATGCCAAGTAAGTATCAACCCGGGAAGGCAAATGCTGAATGAATTGCCTCGCCAGATCTCTAAGAAAATCTTGATAGTCACTCCTGAAAAGAGTAAAAATGATGCAACATGATTTTAAAATATAAAAGAATAAAAGAAGGAATATAAAAGACGTATATTATAGTAATATAAAGTTACAATTATATACCTGTGATCAGATATAAAATAACTTGTGTTGAGAAGGGGAATCAAATCCTCAACTTCCATGAGGGGAGCGACCTGTTTGATAGTGTTCTGTTTGGTAACCAAATAAAGCATACCATTTATTGTCAAAATTAAATTAATAGATCTTCAAATAGTCAATAGACGAGATCACTATAGATATTTACCCGACAAGCTTGTCGAACACTATACTCCTCGTCAAGAAGATGAAGAACCAAGCGAGGCATAACAGCATGTACCTGAAATCAGTAAGTTACATACACACTAGAGATAGCAATAAGGACGGATACAAGGGTGATATGGGAACATGTCAAAACCAGAAATTTATAGTGTTGGTAAAAAAGGGTTCAGTTGACTTACACACTATCTGTCCCTATCTTATTAACTTTAACAGATTAGCCTGCAACATAAGTTTATAACAACTATACTATTATGTTTAAAATGTAAAATCTAATTTTTGATTAGAATGATTTGAGAGTTGCTCATTAAAAGAATAATTTGACTGACTTTTGACCAGCTACTTTAAGTCTTCTTATTTTTTTACCGGTTAGATATACTACACAGCCCCGTAAGTATTTATTTTGGAATAGCCATTTCCGAAGCAGAAATCAGAATTATTGCCTATTGTTAGTTATTAGATCACTTATATCGAAATTTGTTACTCGAGGGGCCAGTTGTAGATATTTGCTAATAAGCTAAAGTAGTTCGCATAGCTAGTTATAAGTCATTAAGAAACCTGCTCAACAAAAGAGTCACGCTGAGGCCCAGAACCGTAAGGGCTTAAAGCCCCAAATGCTGCAAAAGCATTTGCTCTCATCTTTGTGTCAACGGAGACCTGTTAACAGACAATAAAACTTTATTTATTTATTATTGGACTTCTGATTAAAATAACTCATTTAAGATCAAAAGACTAACACGGTAATTCAAATACTTCTAGAAATTACTCTGTACCTGAAGATTGCGAAGCCGGACACATAAATTATATAGAACAAGTTCCACGCCGTTTGGTGATGACTCAAGAATCTGTGACAGTTAAAACATATATTCACTCATAGATTTGTGGTACAAAGTTGATTTGAGCATAAAAAACAAAGGATCATATACCGAAAGCAAGCATAACACTGCAGTCAATTGAACTGAATCATCTGAATCTTCCAGAAGGGCCAATATTACACCAAGGATTTCTTTTGTGTACGTTTTAATATGAGCAGGTGGTATCTGCAAAATAAATAAAAAAATGCTGAATAAGGCCTCAAAAAGACTCGTCCATGGCTATTAGATCAACTTAGATATAGATGTTAAAATCTTAATTATTGCACTAAATATATTTGTGGATCTATCTAATATTGGATCTATTAGGTAACAAAAGTCAAGCACTGAAATTTTAAACTTGGAAGACCTGGACGAGTCCTCGTAGGCATAGACGCCTGACCATAGGAGATTCATCTGACACGTGTCGACACAAAGCTTCAACTATGTCCTCTAATACCGACTCGGCCTCTTCGTTGCTGCATGAGGAAGCATCGAAAGAAATACATGTGGCATAATCCATTAGTTAAAAAAAAACCAAAAAAAAAGGAACATGTTTTGGTCAGAAAGCACAAAAACACACCTGTGACCTACAAACTCTGACAGTGCTGCTGCTGCAGCTTCTCTTTGGAACCTCACAGGTTGATTCAAATATTTACTTAGAATAACTGATATTGCTGAAACCTGAATAGACCCAACACACACACACACACACACACACACACACAAAACAAAAAAAACAAACAAACACTAGCACATTCAGGAAAATGAACAATACACAAAAGATTTCGACTTCATTCACTGTAATAACTAATAAGAAACAAAATTTTCATATAAACTATACATATGCATGTAATTCAATATACATACAACAAAAACAAACAGGCAAAAAACCGTATATGTTTTATCTTTTGAAAAACGGAGAAAGAAAAGAAAGTGGCGGCCAAGGGGACAACTAGAAGTTTACCTCTTTAGGTCTTTTAATTGAAATACAATCAGCCAAATCGCCAATAAGACTAATCCACTTTTCATTTAGATTGTGCTCCCCATCTCTAGCCAAAATCTGGATAGCAAAACGAAATTTAGTAGATAGATAATTTTTAAGGGAGGGGTTCCTCAATTAAAAGTACACGAAAATACCTTTCCCATCTCAAGGTCCCCAACAGATTCACAAAATGCCTGAAAGGCTATAAGAAGTGTACTGCAATTTAAGATTAGTACATCAGAAAAAAAGCTCAGCTACAACCAATTCCAAATTGCCTTTTCATTTACCACTCACTATCCTACTGACAGGTTAACATAGATCTAGAAGTGACAGAATCAACAGGGTCAAAATGGGTCCTCTTTGTACAGGTAAAACATAACTCATATTGACCCTATTTATAAGTAACTGAGTAAAACAAGAAGTTACCGTAGTTGTTCTTGCTGCCCAGAAACAGACTGGCTGTGACAGCTACCTAAATGAAGAGTAAGAATAGCAGTAACAGATGCGTAACTTTGCTCAACTGCTCTTTTCCCGATTTTACCACCACCCCTGAAATACATTTAATATCAAACAAATGTCACATAACAAAACTAATAAGTTATCTAAAATGCATCAAAAAGACGACCTGAAGAATGCAGTTAGAGCAACAACAGCAGCTTGCAGAATCTCATTCTCAGTACGAGCCACAACAGAATCCTCAGAAAGGTCTCCTTTCCCTGTGTGGCTCAGGGCTGATATTAAATGCTCCAGAAACAATGATGAAAGTTCATTGTGCTGAGAGAAAGCCTATAAATTTTGAAAAATTAAAAAACATTATATAAATTGATTTGAGGTTAGTTAGCAAAAGGACTTGGCAAAAAGATTATATTAAAAGTCCTCTAAGTCAACACATAAGTGACTTCAAGAACCATCAAAACTAAACTTCGAACACAACAAGCCTCGACGAGGATAGTAAGATAAATTTGCAAAATAACTAAAGTCAAATGTGCATCAGGTAAATGCACTATTTTAAACATTGATGGAAACTCACATAAAATACATCCTGCATTGGCCAACCACCTGGCATTCTGTGTATATCTTTGGTGACTATATCCCTTGCCGCAGCAGTTAATACTTCATTAAAAACAACTCTGGGACTGGTATGTTCAGCTAGAGAAGAGATCTTTATTATGTTAAAGAAAAACAGTAAATATGCTACAAGAAATAGTTAAGGTCCCTAATTTAAAACAAAAAATGTCCAATATCTAAATGAGAAAGGATACAGCAACAAGTGTTTCGTGGCGTAAATATTTCTCAGTCACATGAATTGCAGCAGAAAGCAAAGACTGGGCCGTCCTGTAGCGAACACATAATTCACCATTTTAATAAACTAAAAAATCTTTAACTGAAATCTCGATATTAATGACCTAAAGGACCTTGAAATATCTGTCTCGTTTAGCTCATTTCCCCTTTTTGTAACAAACTCAATGACGGCTTGTATTCCACCTTCTGCTGATGGCTTAACCTTGTCGCATATAGCTACAGAGCACCCGTGTAGAGTAGCCACCAGCTGTATTAAATTAACAACATATTTGAAAAGGGAATACACATAGATATGGGTGTGTGTGCAGACACATATAGGTATGTGTATTGAGTCTTACCTCATCTTTTGTCAACAATACACAAACGGATGAAATGACACGGTTAAATACTTCTGAAGGATCAATGGATGTGTCCTATTCATACAAATTAAGTCAGAAAACAAAAGACAATACATATTGAAGTTACTTTTGATCGAGAAAGAACGAAATTAGATAATATTACTCTTCTCAATATAGCTATAACATCCTCAAGAGATGACAAAGCGGCATAGGATGCTTCAATTGGTGTACTCTGATTAGAAGCTACAGGCCTCGGTAAAGACAGAGATATATCAAAAAACTGGTCTAAAATCTGCATGGAATGGAAGAAAAAAAATGAGGTTATTATCATATGCTTAGGTACAGAAAATGAAATACGTTGAACATGATATATTCTTGTGACTAAATTCTAAAAAAACATGCTTTTAATTACTGACCTGAGCAGAAATTTTCCTAACTTCAGAATTTATATCTGCACAACGTGGAAGGTACACTATGACTCTATCCCCCAAGCTTAAGGCGTCTCGACTAGGCAAAAGAAATGCAGCTGGCCATAAAAGCAAATGATTATATGCTTTACAATACATCTGAGAATCAAAAGGTGGCAATTTAAAGCCATCTACTTATGAATGGATTGGTTTTTAGACAGTATAGAATACCTCTAAGGGTCAACTGGGTAAAGTCAACAACCACCTTGAAAAGAAATAGGTCAAATGGGTTAAGAGGGTCAAGCGGGCCAAACATCGAGCAAAATGTGTTTTTAATGCATAATACCTCCTAAATCATTTAACAAAAAAAATTATCACTATCAGAATGATACATCTTTTTGTTCATATCAGAAACACTTTGTACAGAAGAAAAAAAAAAAGTGAAAAGAAAGCTGCTTTTGACCCGTACTAAAATATGACCCGTTTTGACCTTCATTCAATCCACACATCTTGTTACTTCTAGAAAAAAATTGAAGCAAAAAGTAACTGAAAGTTTGAACTCACGTGGCAAATTCGCGACATTTAACCGAGAGGTGCGATCGATTTGCTTGATGTGCTTGCAACTTCCCCGGCAACCAAGAGGACAGTAACCAGTGACACAAAGCGTTCGAAACTTTAGCAGCATTTCGTGAACAGCAACACATCCTCTTTTTCTCTGGTAGTCAAGGGGTGAGGAAACATACTGATCAATCTGTTTCAATATATGCAACAGCTGCTCTGCACGACTTCTTCCATCTTCCCCACTAAGTTATATAAAAATCACATATAATGTGTTAACCCATCATCATACAGATCAAAGATCTCCATTAGCCCAATCTAAATGTAGTATGCACATAAACTAAGTTCGTATTATAATAATATATACTGATCCTTTTCGGGAGAATTATTAATGGTAATAGAGAGAGGGAGAATACCTTGTGAGAAGAATTGCACACAAAAGAGTAATAAGGTTGTCAGTAAGAGGATTCACAGCACCAGCAGGATCATTAGGCAAAGCAAAGAAGCCTAACGTAGCCTGTAAAGTCAATTACAAAGTTAACACAGAAATAGGAAAAATTAGTAGGAAGTGAATAGATTAGTAGCCTCTCGAGTGAAAAACAATACAAAATTGACACCTTCATCACTATGTTCCGCATTTCACTTGTCAACTTTGGGTCGACAGATACCAAAGTAGTGCAAGCACTTAAAGCAAGGGCCTAAAATAAATGGAACAATGAAACAATATTAAATGAATGAACACATAATAGTCAAGATCCAACATAATTATGAACAAAATATCTATGTAAAACGATAAAAACCTGGGTGTGTAAGAGTTCAACACTCAAATCAGAAAAACCTTCTTCGTCATGTCTACGCATAAGGGTTAATATGTAATCAAGCAATTGGTCTCTCTTTTTCAATGGGAATGATATACCACTTTCAGCAGCATTGATGACAGCTCGTCCTGCATCATGAATAGTGTTTATAATCTTATTGCAAAAATGAATGAACATGTGTTGCAATGACTAAAGCAGCGTATGAAAAATAATAATTTAATCAAAAGCATCGTTCTTTAATTATCTGACATCACATATATGATAAGAGAAATGACTTTTCAGTTATGGTTAAAAAGATTCACACAAGAATAGAGGATTAAAATGAAGAGATAACTTAAAACTTGAAACACATCTTTATTAAAAAAGTTATACCAACCTAGTAAATCAATGGCAGTGATAACGGCTTGCTTCGCACTAGGGTGACGTACCATTAAAAGATGGGATAGCATATTAGTGCCCTGAAAGAAAAAAAATACAAGTCAATGGCATATCTTGACCATTACAATGCAACAAGCCATTTACGGGAAAATAGTAAGAATAGGCTTAAATATCAACCAAAAAAAAGTACAAATAGTGAACCAAATATAGTGAAATCTTACTACAAGTGCATCTATTCGGGCTTCAATTACAGTTGATGGAGCATATCTAGCGGCATATCCATACATCAGCGCCATTGCAGCATGAATATCATCAGAATCTTTAATCTTACTCTTATCTGAAAAGAAGGATAGAAATCTGCAATTCGAACCGTCTTGTGTTGTTAAGACTACAGAATATATAAAGTTAAGCAATCAAACGCATATACTATAACTATGTAGAAGATGATAGCAAAAAAGATCCAAGGCATTGAACAAAGAACAACTCACATTTTTATGGTAATCGTTTACAACAAAAATCAGATGACAAGCCAAAAAAGAGACATGTGGGCCTCGTGCAAGTAGATATGCAGAATTACATATTTGTATTTACTAATTCAATGGAAAAAACAGTAAACAGAAATACATACAAGAACATACAGTTCTAGCGCTTAATCTCAATTAAATAGATAATCTAGTGAGCATAATATCATATACCTCTGGAAAATACTTTCCCCAATATTGTCAAGAATTTCTTTTAGTTTATCCAAAACAGTATCCAAATGTGATGCTGCAACCTGCAAGAAACGGGCATCAGCAACTTATTTATTACATTTACAACAATGATTAATATATGATGAATATATTTGGTTGACAGATACGTACTAAACCCATAGCTTTCGCCAAACCAAGTCGATTTTCAGGAATGGTAATATTTGATTGCATGTACATCCAGTCAATCTTATCGCGAACGTAAGTCCTGTTATCAACCTTTTGAAGAAGTATACCAAGGCATCTACAGATAAAATAGAAGTTTCAATATGCTAATCAGGATAAACTAGAAAAGAAAATTAAGTAGAAACCTATCATGAAAAACCGAAAGCAAAAGCATATGAACGGAGAAATGTATACCGGTGAAGTAGTGCAGCATGCTCGTCATCTGACGTGTATAATTCATACTGTTTTGCAAATGCATTTCCTAGAGAAATTACCCAATCAGTGTCTTGGACAACATCCAATGTTTCCGCCAGAAACTGAAATAAGAAATTTATGCACTTTTCAGTAATGCAAAACGTAAAAGGAAAATCAGTTGTTTCATTATTTCTCATTGTTTGTTATGTTCTCTTAACTATGAAAAAGAAATAAATAGAGAAAAATTATAATATATAAAAAAGCTTTATAAAGAAGTAATTAAGAAGATTATGAGATGTCTTTTAACTCGGTATGATTTGATCTGCTAGATCTATTAACATAAGAAATTCATAAACAATCTTTCACGAACATAATTATCTACATACATAGACATAATCGTTCTATTGTTCAAATAATCCCAAACCCTAATTTCAATCCATATTAATATGTTGACCAACTTTGAGTTTTGACCAACTTTGAAATTAAAAATCAGCTTATGACCGAATATGGCCAAATCGGGACGGCCTGCTTCTAAAACACCAATTAATCAGGGATTAATCCCGCTTTTTACAACCACAATGTACAGTGAAGTGTAAGGACAAACAATGATCTACAATACTATGTGTTAATTTGATACTATGAACCCATGTAGTTAAAACCTTATATACCGTACATTGATTATCATATCATCCCATGTCTCTTGGTAACAAAGATCTTGCTTAAGGTCTTCTGTGTCGCTGACATAAGCTTTCATTTTTGGAATCTAGAGCTTACAAAAACAATATATTAGTTAATGTTAGGTCAAAGGGTAATTATATCGTGTAAAACACAGGCATGTTAAACCAAATGGTGTGCAAAAAAGACAGCTCCATACACCACCCCAATAAAAAGAATCGCATTGACATGTTAATTAATGACTACGTAACTCAATACCTCGTCTTGCCAAAACAAATTTACGTTTTTAGGAAATAGAGAAGCCAAGTAACACAGCACCTGCAAGTACCAAGCATGAGTAAGGTCAACACATCGGTCAAACTTCCTCACCAAGTTTACAATACTACTTACAGTCAAAATTTGAGTAGCCAGCTGCTCCCTTGCAAGAGGATTGTGAAGGAGTACCACCAGACGTGCAAAAAGCTCCTAAATTTGCAAATTTACAAATCATTTTCAGTTGATTTTGGTGCCCAAAAATCTGAATACAAAAAGTGTAGCCTGCATGCATGCATTTACTAGGTACCTCGGGGCGTGGAATATCAACACGAGTTCTACATTCACGCATCATTTTATCATTATGAACAGATTTATTCCTGCACATATCCGATATACATCTGCAAACCTGTAAAAAGGTTTGATTTTTAAGACATTGTTCACCTAGGGAAAAAATAGTTCACGCGCAAGTTGAAGGACCACTAATAGAATTCAATGTCCAGGAATGGTATTTAGATATGAATATGGCATAATCAGACATAACATAGAATCAACATTACCGTTGCAACTGCACCTGTGTATAAACGAGGTATAATCATCTTCAACATGAATGGCCAAAGAACATGCTGCAATTCACAAATAAACTGCTGTCAACTTTTAATTCAGAAGTCTGCTTATTAATTGATCAATTTCATTATAAAAGGTGATATTGCATCCTTCTATAGAATTCACCATCTAACAAAAAAGATATCATGTGTTCATATTCGTAAAAAAGAAAAGATACACAGATTTCTTGTTTGCATAATAGTAGTATGAAGAGGGAAAGTCATGACATTTAATCCGAGTTCAAGCAAATTTACCTCCATTTCAGGAACGGTTATGGTTATTAAAAGGAGACTTTTTTCGCATATGGCCCTTAACTCTGTTGGACGAACAGACCCAATTTTTCCCTGCAAGAAACGGTGTAACTAGTGCCACTTAGTGTACTTTATACCAACATTTAACAATTGAACATATATGATGGATTATACAAGAACAAACCTCTAATCTCTTTTGCTGAAATGAATAATAAAGGTTTGTAGGATTAAAAGAATCTTTCAAGGTCGCAAGGTCGTCTATTTCTTGATCTGACATGGCACAATGCCGTACAAGATATTCAACAAAAAGCTCCCCGGAAGGGCCAACCAAGTAACAGTGGGAGGCCATAACAACTATTAGCTGGTAAAAGAACAACTAAAGTTATGATTTAAACTATAAATCTTGCACATTCAATAAAAAAGAATGAAAACATACCTCTGCAAGTGCTTTACAAACCCCTAAATTTTGCTCCTCTAACAATGATGTAATGGCTTCTATGAGTGCTGGTCTTTTATTATGCCAAGCTTCAGACAACCTTGTAAGAATAATCCAAAAACTTGTGTTAGAAAGGAGAAAGTAGTGATGATTTGGATATACCCCATGTCCAAGAAACTCATAATCACTGTTTCTAGAATTTAACATATGAAATTTTGCATTCAATTTTTCTAGAGGTGGCAAGATAGGTGGGTCGGGGTAGATTGGATAACAGTTAAAAAGCGGTTCTAGTAATTAGTAAATTGGTACGAGTCAAAACAGGACAGCTCGGGTTGGATTGACTAGCAAGTAAATTGCAAGCGTGTATACCATCTAGCATCATTAAAGTAATTTATGATGGAAAAAAGAGAACCTGGGCAACAGATGCTTAAGGACACAGAGAGTACCAAAGGTCATATGGTCTTCTTTCAGCTTGGATTTCTATGGAAGTAAAAAAAAAAATGCCAAGTTGGCAAAAAAAAAGCATTATGATGAAATTACAAATACAATATATAATATATAATAATAATGAGAAGAACTAAGGACTCACGTTTATAAGAAAAATAAATAATTCCTCAGGATAAACCAAACCAACAGTATAAAAGCAATGTTGAACTTCATTGTATGTCTGCAACAAAGGGTGTCAAGAGCTTTATATAAAAATCTAGGAGCAAACATCGATAAATAAATTAGATTGAAGACGGGAATACCGAATGAAATTAGCATAAAGCGATAAAACACAACAAAATCCAAAATAATCAACAACACAGAAAGTAAGATAATACAGAATAATAATTCAATCAAGCATTTTCTACTAGCCAATCAATGGTCACATATTGTCCTAGAAACAGATTGACCTAAAAATATTGAGGTGGACATGCAAACGAATCTCTCAGTGCAAATTCAGAAATTATACCCTCTTAAATAAATGATTAGATAATATACAATAATCAACAGAGAAATCCTTTATGTTGAATTCAAAGACTGATTGAAAAAAGAGCACCTTGAGACCAACTGAGAAATCATTGCGATCATTGCTGTCAGTATAGCTACAAATAACTGGAAGAAGTGTTGATAAAACAACTGTGAGATCCTGAAACTCAACACATAATAATAATCATTAGACAACTAGTAACATCCCAAAATATATATATATATATATATATATATATATATATATATATATATATATATATATAGGGGCGGGATCAATGGGGAAGTAACCAATCGGGGGGAAGTGGGGGGAAGCAAAAAAAAAAAAAATTTCGTTTTTTTTTTAAATTTTTTTTTTCCGGCATCAAGATCACACTAAAATATGAACATTTAGAAGAGACACTTCGTGATGAATGTTATTATTTAGGCGGGAAAACAATCGACAAAAATAACATTCAAGATAACATTGTTCGTGAAGAATATGAACATTTTTTTTTTCATGTTTTGTGAAGTAAAATTTAGCCCGATTTAGAGTTTAGGGTTTAGGGTTTGGTGGAATAAACCCAAAACACCAAACCCTAAACCCTAAACCCTAAACCCTAAACCCTAAACTCTAAACCGTTCGTGTTAAAAACTCAATCTAAATCCTAAATCTAAACCCTAAATCTAAACCCTAAACCCTAAATTTCTAAACCCTAATATCTAAACCCTATAAACCCTAATATCTAAACCCCAATAGCTAAAACCTCAAAATACGCTCGAAAAACACGATAATTGTTGTATATTACTTCCTCGAGCGTTTTCCCGCCAAAATAAAAACATTTATCACAAAGTGTTTCTACTAAATGTTCATATTTTCATCTCATCTATAATGTTCGTGAACAAAGCTTTTTCAAAAAACGAAAAAAAAAAAAAAAAAAGTTTTTGCTTCCCCCCGCTTCCCCCCGAATGGTTACTTCCCTCTTGATCCTACCACTATATATATATATATATATATATATATATATATATATATATATATATATATATATAAATCAATGAGTTAATCAACACAAAGAGTTGGCGTTTAATAAAACCAAAAAAAAATGATGTAGTATAACCTACCTCAAAATCAAGTAAAGGAGAACCGTTTTCAATGAGTAGAGAAGCATTCAATAGATTGTGAAGACTGCATGTAGCCAAAAAAGCAACATCTCGATCTCGTCTATACCTGAATACCATAAAATAAAGTCCAGATTCATCTATAAATGGTTCATGTACGTAGTAGACAAAAAGAACACATGATCATGTATCTTACAACTCCAATATAATTGGAACAAATTTTGGTAAAGCTGCCTTCAACAATGTTCTTGTAACAAGACCAACCAATTGACCCAATGCTTCGACAGCAGATGTCCTTACCTGATGCATATGTTATGTTATATTAATATATAAAGTCAAAAACACATAGCATGTATAATTATTTCAGTTTATTGTCGTTGAAATTTATGGATAAAAACAACAAGAATGCATAACGGCTTATAATTGCAAACCTTGAGATCCCGTGAAGTTGCCCAATTTTGCAATAAAAGCTCAAAGGCGGAATTTAGAAATGACCTGTACTTAAGCACATTCATATCAAAAAGGGAAACGACGTGTACATGCTATATCATCAAAAGGCAACAACAAAAAAATTGATATCTCACGTGACATCACTATCAAGAATTGATGATAGAGGGAACTCCACACTATACTGCCAACAAGCTTGACACCAACAATTGAAAGCTGATAATATAGTAAAAACATTACACCAATAAACAACACATAGCTAAATATATTAAGACAGCAAAATTCCATATAAATGAGAAAATTTCAACGTACCATTTGCAAAAATTGGCCGGTGCTGATCTCTAACATTTCCTAAAATGGGAAGAACTCGAGAAAGCACACCTTTAAGTCTTGGGGTAAACTGCAGAGCTTCAATTAAATGTTCAATTTACCAAAAGATAATCAGTTTCAGTAATCAAGTTACAATCACTCAGAAGAAGACTTGCTGATGTCAGCTTGTTAGAGAAAAAACTAACCATCAGAAGTAGAAAAGTCTGCAAGAACTTGGACCATTGCTGGCAAAGCTGAACTCTGTGCTGACAAGTGAAGAAATAACTCTTCCATCATCTGCCATGCAATTGAATCATATTACTGAAATCTATACATAAAAATACATTTGGGTTGTCTAGTTATAAAAAACTTCTAAGGTTTTCCCTGTTCGGGTTGCCCTGGCCACCCCAAGATTCAAACCGGAAACCTCTTGCAAGTATCTTGCAAGGATGTCAGGACCGCAACCACTGGGCTACCTTGGATTGTCTAATTATATTTATACAAAATAAAAATGTCATCAAAACACGAATCCTAGTTGTATTAGCTGCTTAAAACTAGATTAGTTTTTCGATATTTTCCCACATGGTCTACTTTACAATCAGATCAAGTTACAATATGGACTTGAAATGCCTTCAACATCACAAAATCCAGGTAACGGCCTACTCAACTCTTCCGTAAAAAGCGTGTTCATTCAGTATTGGTCGAGAGTAGACTAATAAACTCCACATAACATCTCAAGCAGTCAATGTACATTACAAAAATAACGTCAACATTTTTCAGAGAAATCCAAAAGCATAAGAACTTACCAAGTCTGGTAAGTGAGAACCAATTGCAACAAGTAAGGAAGAAGCAGCCCTTTGCCAATCAGCTTTTATTTCCTACAAGATGCATATAAATATAAGCTGTCATATAGTAATCTGTAACATTAAACGCTTCATTGCGTCTATGGTCTATGCTGTAATCTAAAAAGGGAATGCAAAACTAACTACAGACTAAATCACTTTGATTTATGCAGCAAGCGTAATACAATGTAAGCTATATAGTCTATGAACTCAATATACCAGGCATTTGAAAAAGATATCACATATTATTACACCCATTATATACCAAACCGCCATAAACCAAAACTACCTTTGAAGAAATGATCTCAGCAGTGGCAAGTTTAGCAAGTTTCGCCATATAAACAGTGTCCACTTCCCCTTCTTCTAAAGCATCGATCGCAATCGACATTACTTGAAATACACCAGCAATATTCCCAAACCTCTGCCAATTACACCAGAGAAATTTCATAGTCATTTTCTAATTTTTGGGCTGCGTTTGATAAAATTAAATGATTTAGCGCTAAATGATTCATATTCAAAGTCTCTGAATAAACTTGGTTGTGAATGAAAAATAAGCTGTTTGATAATCATTTTAAATGGACGATATGAATTGAGTAAAATTAGCTCATTAACGTGTTACATGCATAAAAAAATCGATATACTAGTTTATTAAGTGTTCTGGATACGATTTGAGGAGGATACAATAGAATATTTTGGAGCTTAATTATTAATAGAGTGTTTCAACTCTGAATGATTCACCATTAAATGATGAATCATTTAGCATCATATGTCATTCAAATGTCGGAAACATTCGCGCTGAATGCTGACTTCAATTAAGAGGTAAACGAACACACCCTTAGTATGTATAAATATAAGTGTATACAACACTCCTACCATTCCAAAATTAGTATAACAAACACCATCAGACCAAACAGATATACGAAGTAATCTACAGTGAGTGATAAATCTAAATATAAACTAAAAGTAACTGCCAGCAACGGAATTATATCTAAAATTCATAACTTCTAACACATCACAATGAAATGGATCTCTTATCAGTGAACAGCTTTGAAATTACAGTAAGATTATGAAATAATTACCCGTCTGCCGCCACGTGATACCGTTAAGCAGCAGTCGAGAACTAGAAGTGGATTCCTGCGGTTTCCGTAACAATCACGTGATCAATTTAAATTCATTAATTCAATATCAATAAAATTACACAAAAATATAGATACAAATATATACTTACAATGGAGCGATGGATTTAAGAGACGACATAGACGCTTGTCTAACCATAGGAGATTCATCGGCGAGCAATGAAACCAGAACCTGAATCGCGTCTGAAAATGAGAGATTGTAATTATATCAATCGAATCCATCAATCAATCAAATGTAATTTGAATATTAGAATAAAGGAAATAAATAAAATGAAGTGTTAGGGTTAGGTTCAGTACCGGGAGAAGGAATTGAGTTTCCAGAACTTGCTGCCATTACTTCATTCGATCAAAAAGTTGAAATTGAAATTGAAATTGAAAATAAGAAAAAAAAGAAATGGATCGAAAATTTGGAGTGGTTGGAAAGAGAGGGAGACTGCTCGTAGTGTCGCGGTGTATAATTGCCAGGTGGCCTCTTATACGTTTTTATTCTTTATTGTACGGTACTACTTTCCTTATAGATGGATTTTACAGATTTTTTGACCGAATGGTATTAAAAAACATTAAATTTGCAGTTCAAGTACCTTTGTGGATGAAATATAGAGAACGGGTAAAACTAGCGTTCAAAAAGTCGGTTTATACAAATCACAGTAAACCGGCCTCGGCCTTTGAAAGGTCGGGTTGATTATATGTGGCGGTTCAAGCAACTAAAAAACAAAGAAATTAACGTTTGTCAGTTTTTGTGTCAATCAGTCTTAGTAAGGTCAGTTTGTCATTTTTTTGTTAAATCAGTTTTTAAAACTCCAGTTTTTCACAGTGAAACCCTATTTTTTCCCCTTATAAATAGGGTATCCTGGTTCAAGTTTATCACACAATTCACTAGTTAATCACAATTCACTAGTTTTTCACAGTGAAACCCTATTTTATTTAAGGGGGGTTGTGTCGGTTTTTTTTTGAGAATGTTAATTTGAAAGAAGAGCAGAAGATGTTTGAAGAATTGTAGCCAGAAAATTTTATTACGAACATCAATCTGGTTTATCCGAATTGTGTTCGTGATTTCTACATGTATTTTGAAATTAGACGTATTGATAATACAGTGCGTTTCAAGATTGATGGCATACGATACGTATGGATGTTGGAGGAATTAAACGATTCGTTAGGCCTATCTAACAAATGGAAGAAACTGTACTCTAATACTAGTTATCTTTTCCATAGTAGTGTGGCTGAATCAATCAATGGTGTCAACATGGGTTTAGTTGTTCGCACAATTACAAAGTCTCATTTTGAGATGACTTGTCTTGAACATCGACGTGTTTTTGTTTACCACATTCGTAAGAATGTCAAAAGGATATATGAAATTATACGTAGCAATATATTGTGTCGTGAACCAACAAGCAGTTTTGATCATGTACTTGCACGTACAAGAGGTCATAATGATGTTTTGGATAATTAATTGTATCCAATTTAACGTCGGATACATTATTGCTAGTAGAATGCAAGAGGCAACAGACTCTAGGACGTATCCTTTACCTAACGGGCAGCAGATTACAAACATATTGCGTTATAAAAAACATTACCAAGAATGGTGAATTTTGTGGTGTGGGAAGAACACACACGTTCTAAGCATCTATATCTAATTGTTAGTTTGTGTAATATTTATCTTTTTTAGATTGTATGTTTTTAGTTTATCAATATTTGGAATATATTTGTTTTCGTTAACGAAATTTAGCATATTATTAAAAACAACTTATCATAGAAACCCATTTTACACATAAACATATAACATGATAAATGATATCTAGCTACAAAATAAAAGCAGCTTCATTGTTTCCTTTAGTGCTTCAACAATCTTGACTGAAGCTTCTGAGATAACTAGTTTTTGTTGAAGGAACTCATTTTTCTCATGTTGTTCTAACAGAATTATTGCTACCCATACAAGGATGGATTGTAACACCCCGTTTTTCTAAACATGACGCTTGTGGCGTCCTACGAAGTCCAAGAATGAGTATTTGATAGTTTGGATGTAATGAGTTGACCACGTTGGACTTTGGGATGTTTTAAAAGTGAAATTGGAGTACATCAGGTAAACTGTCGAGTTTGAAGGGGGTTTGTCGCGTTCTGGTGTGTCGCGATCCGTGACAAACATGGTCAAAACGTGACAACTTATGATGATGACTTCTGTCCTTTTATCGCGTTTAAAACAGGGATGTCGCGTATTGGTGTCGCGAAACGCGACAAGGTGTCGTGAAACGCGACAAAAGTCGCTGTAATTTCATTTTTAACCTACTTTAATAGAATCTTTTGAGGGTGTTTTGGTAATTTCACTTATGGACAGGTTTTATACCCCAAATCAGTTCCAAGGCTTATCTTATCTTCATTTTCACACACAAACACTCTCAAAATCAAACTCTAGAGAGAGAGGAGAGAGTTTAGAGAGAGAGAGCTCCATTTAGAGAAGAAGAAGGGTGTTTCGGGTCAAACCTCAAGTATAAAAGTTGTTATACACGTCAACGGCATCATTTTGGCGGTGTTGGTAAGTTCTAACTCCGAGTTTCATTGTTTGATTTGAGATTCAATGTTAGGGTCTTAAGATTGTTAGTTGTAAAACTCATTTAGATGATGAAGAGGGTTTATAGAAAGTTGTTATTTTGATATTTGGCGGGTTTTGGGTTGGTTGATGATTTAACCGTGTTTAAGGCTTGTAAATGGTGTATAATTACTAGTGTTAGTGATTATTGAAGTATTGGAAACCATTTGGGTGTATTTGGGTTGACTAATTTTGAAATGGGTCAAAATTAGGGTTTAGGTGTCAATTTGGGCAAGATTGGTGTTTAACACTTATGATTGGGTTTGATTGACGAATTAGGACCATTCTCACTTGTGTTAGTGATTATTGGTTAGTTCGGGCGCGGTTTGAGCTTGGAAATGCAATTGGGTCAAAATTGCACTAGTTGTCGATTTGGGTTGGTTTGTAAATCCACCCTAATTGTGTTATTTGTTATGTGATAATGGAATAGGTACGTTCCATTGGCGTTTGCGGATTTTGGTTTGGCATCCATCAAGACTTCAAGGTGAGTGTTAATATACTATGTGCATATGTATGTGTAAGATGGGTGCGGGTTGAGTGAAGTGATTCTCGGCTATAGAGCTCACTTCACATATAGGTGGATTTGATGAACTTGTGTATAGGTCCAATGGGCACGGTTGTGCATTTTGGTTGACCACCTTTGGCGAGGTGTACACCTTGTGTGTACGTTATCTCATGTGCTTGTGATGTGGATTATATTGTGACAACCCGGAAATTTCCAACCAAATTTAAACTTTATCTTTATATTATTCCGACACGATAAGCAAAGTTTGTTAAGTTAAATTTCAAGAATTTTAAATTGTGTTCATACATTCATTATAACCTCGACCAAATTCCGACGATTCACGAACCGTTATATATAAATAAATATGTATATATATGTATATATATATTATAACTTGAGAATATTAATAAAGTATTAAACGTATAATACTTTACATGAACGTATTTGTTTCAATATGTTTATCGATGGAATTAGAAGATAATATCAAATGATTGATTTATCAGATACATTATGATATGATTACGGGTCTATGTTATGAGGTCCACTGTGATTTAAGAAATCTATTCTTTTTGACAACATTCGGAAAATGGTAAAGTGATTTATAAGTAAGAACGTGAAGTGTAAATAACTTAGATGTTGGATATCGACAAGTTAAGTAACTCGACATTTTTCATTAAGATGATTTCATACGTTTATTTAACCTTTGAACTTTATCCCATGCTTCACCAACAAACTGTAATTTAAAAACTTGAAACCTATTATGAATATATATGATTCTACTTTTCTAAAACATTTTATGATATAACGATTTCCATTATTTTAACCTTTAAACAAAATGATTCTTAAAAATATATTTGGTTTTGGAAAACAAAATTATTATATTTATTTGATTTAGTTTCAAACGTACAAAAACGCTTTCAGTTTAAAAAGAACTTTATTATTAAAACGTATATAACTTTTATAAATATCTAGAACCACTTTTGACAACTCATTACTTAACCAATATGATAAAGATAATGATATTTATATTTTATTTTATTAAATATATATAACGATTTATATTAATATTATATATATTTATACGCGTATTATACGTACATAGTTTTATACTTTTACTATACTTAAACTTTACCTTTACTTTATTTTTACTTTACTTTAACTTTAATAATTCACTTTAATAATTCATACTTTAATAATTCACTTTAATAATTCATATTTTAATAATTCACTTTAATAATTCATACTTTAATAATTCACTTTAATAATTCATACTTTAATAATTCACTTTAATAATTCAAAAATCTATTATAAATAGAATTCAATAGGTTTCATTATTTCATAAAAACTTGAAAATATTTTTCTCTAAACTCTCTCAATCGATTTACATATATATATTTACTCCGTATTATTTCAAGACATTATTAGTATACATAAAATATTACGTCAGAGTGCTGTCCGAGTGATTTCGAAATTGTTTTTCGAGTGGGATTGGATTAAGGAAATTATGGGTTATAGTTATGAAGGTGATTGGGTATGGTTCATGGGTATGCTCGTGAGGTCAATATAGTGTTTATCATCTCCGTTGCGTCTACGTACCTTTCCTGCAATATTGAATCTTAATATTGATACGTGAGTACTCATAATTTAACTTTTACATACCAATAGTGTATCCCTGACTAGTGCTCGAGTATATAGGATTATGCATGTTTGTACTTTTGATATTGCCTTTAGTTAGGTTATGTTGAATCCTGAATTAGTTATATATGCGACTGAGATAAGGTATAAGATATGCATGTCGTTGGAAAGCTAGCGAAAAATTAAGAACTTTTCATTTAGATATCGAATGATTTCGATGAACGAATTTGAAGTTATAGTCCATCGAATTTTTGTATTATTATTAAAAATGATTATTATTATCGTCGTTATTATTGTCGTTCTAGTTTTATCTTATTATTATTATTATTATTATCTTTATCAATAAAAGGATTTATCATTAAAAATTGTTATTTTTTTTATTATTACTATCGTTAAAGTTATAATTAGTATTATCCAATTATTATTATTATTATTATTATTATTATTATTATTATTGGTATTATTATTATTATTATCATTATTAATATATATATCATTATTTAAAAATAGTTATTGTTATTGTTATTATTATTATTACTATATTATCATTAAGATAATTATTAGTATTATCGTTAATAATGTTATAGTAACTATCATTATTAATATTAGTGTAATTAAAACAAATATTTGTAACACCTAATTATTTTGATTACTATTATTATCATTATTACGAACACGATATAAAAGACGATTAAAAGCTATTAAACGAAACGATTAGGAAATAATGGGTAAGAGTATCATGACGAAATTAAAATATTATAAGATATTGATTTAGATAAAATTATCGTTCTTATTATTTTTATCATTACTATTATTATTAAAATTATCGTTAGTATTAAAACTATCATTTTAACAAAAATTATCATTTTAATAGAAATGTCATTGTTACTATAAAATATCATTATTATTATTATTTTAAATAGAATTATTATTTTAAAGATAATATTAAAAATTATCGTAAATATTAAAGTTATCATAATTAGAATTATCGTTTTATCATAATGTCATCTTAGTAATTATAAATATTGATATTTTTATAATAATAATTATTATTACAAAATAATACAACTTTTACTTACTATCATTATAGATATTATTTTATCAAATAAATATTTGATACAAACATATTTTACTACGTGTAATAACTTACTTTAATAATACCTATCATATTATCTTTATAATATTAAATAAACCCTATAAATTTTATTACTTAATATATATAAAAGTATATTTTATTATATAAATATAATATAAAATTTTATTTATTAATAAATAAATTATATTATTTACTCTAATAAATCTTTTAAAAATATTTAAAAATATAAAACGACGATATTTAAACTATATATTAATCATGTATAGATTTTTGGAAATTATTTTGAGTCAAATTTACTTTTGTTGACTTTTGCATATTAGTCTCGAGCATTAGGATTGTGGTACACTATGACTTGAACTAATTTGTTAGACAAATATTGACCAACATATAAATATATATAATTAATTTAGGTTCGTGAATCCGAGACCAACCTTGCACTTGTTCAATGACATTATATGTATTTTTACTACGAAATACAGTATGGTGAGTTTCATTTACCTTTTTACCCTTTATATTTTTGGGACTGAGAATACATGCGCTTTTATAAATGTTTGACGAAATAGACACAAGTAATTGAAACTACATTCTATGGTTGAATTATCAAAATCGAATATGCCCATTTTTATTAAAGTCTGGTAATCTAAGAATTAGGGAACAGACACCCTAATTGACGCGAATCCTAAAGATAGATCTATTGGGCCTAACAAACCCCATCCAAAGTACCGGATGCTTTAGTACTTCGAAATTTATATCATGTCCAAAGGAGGATCCCGGAATGATAGGGGATATTCTTATATGTATCTAGTTAATGTCGGTTACCAGGTGTTCACCATATGAATGATTATTTTTGTCTCTATGCATGAGACGTATATTTATGAGAACTGGAAATGAAATTCTTGTGGTCTATTAAAATGATGGAAATAAATGATTATGATAAACTAATGAACTCACCAACCTTTTGGTTGACACTTTAAAGCATGTTTATTCTCAGGTGTTAAAGAAATCTTCCGCTGTGCATTTGCTCATTTTAAAGATATTACTTGGAGTCTTTCATAGCATATTTCGAAGAACGTTGCATTCGAGTCATTGAGTTCATCAAAGATTATTATTAAATCAATTTATAGTTGGATAGTGGATATTATGAAATGGTATGCATGCCTGTCAATTTTCGATGTAAAGAAAGATTGTCTTTTAAAAACGAATGCAATGTTTGTAAAATGTATCATATAGAGGTCAAATACCTCGCAATGTAATCAACTATTGTGAATCGTTTATAATGTAAATGAACGGGTCCTTTCAGTTGGTATTAGAGCGGTGGTCTTAGCGAACCAGGTCTGCATTAGTGTGTCTAACTGATAAGTCGATAGGATGCATTAGTGAGTCTGGACTTCGACCGTGTCTGCATGTCAAAAGTTTTGCTTATCATTTTGTGTCGAAAATTAACTACTTATCATCCTCAGGAAATTACCTGCTTATCATTTTTAGTCTAAGACACGTCTTGCTGCATTGATTGCAAGAATAGTGTATAGACAAAAATTCATATCTTAGCATATCTGCTAAATCATATCTTATCGTATCTGTTACTTTAAACTTTGCCTGACATATCCCGCAAATTCCTCCGTAATCTATGAAATCTTTTGATCTCTATATATAGATATCCTATGTAAATAGAATACCACCCGATAGCCGAAAAATCATTTTATATCGAAAATCCTTTATCCAATCGTACGAAATGGAATTTGTCATCAGTTCAAGTCACTCGGATTCCGAAATGGAATCTCACTCAAGCTCCGAAAGCAGTGTGACCGGAATGGATCAACCAATCAGTCATCACCTATTCTGGATGAATTGGGGATGGGTTCGTAGGCTCTTCAATCATTGGAAACAAGAAGAAGGCGATCCTTTCCATCCACCACATTGCCCTCTTGGCGAAGAACCTGAAGCACTTACCGGCGAACCTGTTCAAAACACCATTTTCTCGCTCATTTCCAGAGTATCTCGTCACGATTATATATTACATCAAATTTTAAATTTTATTTATCCGCTCGTCCGAACCGATAATCACCCCGGTGTAATAGAAGAAGTCAATGAGCTTCGCGCTCGGGTAGTGGCTTTGGAGAATATGGTGCAGAGATTACAAACACCAGCAGCAGCATCAGCAGCATAACCAGTACCACCATCATCAACGCCAACAGTACCATTACCACCTCCAACCACAACCGCGTCGTAATCCTCAACTTCACAATCTGTCCCACGAGCATCAACGTCATACGCACCATAGATACCAAGGAGTACCAACAACAATAACTGACGAAGTATTAATTCATAACTTCATTGGAGAAATATTCCGCGGCGATTATATAATCTCTAAAGTCTTAGAGATTATCTAATCTAGCCCTAACCATAAATCAGTTAAGCGAACCAAAATGATAGAAGGAAGAGTAGAAACCCTGACAAAAATGGTGTGTGATTAACAAGTTAAACTTGTTTTGCCAACAGCATCAACAGTACCTTCAACGTCACCAGCATCGTCAGTACAGTCAACATCAGAATCAACAACACCTATAACATCACAAACTCCGTCAGTTCAAGAATCACTGTGGACATCATTACGAATCAATAACGTGTATATTGTATCAACAAGTTATGAAGAATTAACTCATTCCCTCTGAAGAAATTATATATATATTTTATATATATATATATTTTTTGAAATAAAAAATAAATCTTTCCGTGCTAAGCTATTGTATGTGAATCTTAACTACTCGGTTAATTCATATTACAAATATGCAATAATGTACGTCCCTCGCCCGCGACTTAACCATCATTAACTACAATCTCTGTCTCAATTCAACAAATTCCAATTCCTAATAAATCAAGTATATATTTGATTTTACACTTTATCATTGATGTAACCGAAACTTTTCAGATAACATCATTCGTACTTTGTGAAGTTCACAAGAATTTAACGAAAACCAACATCACATCTCAACAAATAACGAAGTATTGATTCATAATTTCAATATTATTGAAGAAATACTTATGTAACCTCTAAAGCCTTCAAGGAATTATTCAATTCTAGTTCCAACCGTAGATCAAATGAGTTTAATTTAGTATTAACTCATTAAAATCTATGTTACATCTGAGGAGAATATATACATATATATTTTCATAAAGACTGTAATAAAATTCTTATGTACAAAATATTAATTGTGAACATTTTTTAACGGGTAGGTAATACCCGAGAGATATATATAAATTCACAATACATATGTTACATTCTTCGAATCAGATTAAGCAAATTATCAATTATACTTCCTACTTTCACAATAATATACATTCTTTCATAGAAATCAAAACAACCATACTCATTCAAACCCAATTACATATTCTGATTTTAAAATCTCAGAATTCAATTCGAGATATAACCGGTACCATCACTTTTAGATTCCTACATCTTTCAAAGCTATACTTTGACTTCAAAAGTGTGTTAGAACATCAAATGTATACAAACGATTACAATCTGTGTTCAAACCCTTCGAAAATCTCTGAAGACACTTCAAATAATGAGCAATCGAGATGATGATCCAACCACATATTACCCACAGTTATGTACTTAAAAAGCTCTTGAAACCAAAGTCATAATTCAACACATATATGTGTCAGATCTTTTGGCATTTATTAGCAAAAATAACCTTGCAATTCCTTTGCAAAGTAGCAAATTATATCACAGCTCCAGCAAGACAACTTCGATTTTTTCATTCGGAGTAGCCTTATCATAATTTTGATATATGTGATTACCCTTTTGTTACCGGAGAACCTTTCATATTCCACCACATTAGCAATAAACTTACCAACAACTTCACTGATCTTGGGCATTCCGAAGAATCTTTATATTTATCGAAACCTCATCATTTACTCATCTGCCTCTTGTAACGAGAATTACCATACGAATCATAGGGAATTAGCAATCAGTATTTTGAAATCTCACAGCATGTTGACGCCAACAGTTATACATAACGTCTATTTTCAAGGCTTACATACTTCGAATGTGAAGTTTCTGAAAAACACTCTGAACCGCGAACTAGTTCTCGAAATGCTGATGAAGCAACAAAAACTGTAAACGACCTTAGCAGTAAAAAGTTTGATGATAAAGATTAGTGTATTAACAAAGCTCAGAAATAGAGAAGTTTTGGAACTGGAAAACGGATTGAGCAAAGTATGAAGGAGGCTGTGGACAAATCACAAAGACTGAACCTGCCTTCAAAGAATCCAAATGATTCAGTATCTGCTGAAGTCATTAACGAATACCTTGCTCCTGACACTAAACCCTTACAGACAATATTCTTCATCATCCTCTGATATTAGAAATTCTAAGATATCATCGTATCTTTCATTATAAATATCCTCCATATTTCTGAAGATATTTCCATAACTATTCTTATCTGGAATCATTTATATCTTTGCGCTATCTGTATTACATCAAAAAGGAAACTGTTTAGTTCCTATACTCTGTAAACCTTTGAGTTTAAAATATGAATGTTTTTGAAGTAGTGTTGGAAACTGAAGCATGAGTTAGTATAATATAATGACACTTGATCAACGTGATTATATTACAGTAATTCATGCTGAGTTTCTAAATGGAACGTGATGATTCACAGATCATAACATCATCATGTGCCATGTTATACGACTCTTGTATTCTATTTAACCTCTAAAATATCAAGAAAATATTTCTTGATGATTCGGCCTTTTCCAAGGTATTCTAGTAATTTGACAAGTCAAGATTGTGCCATCACAATTTCCTTCCTAGAACATTAACAATGTTCATTCCGAAATTCATATCTGTGAATTCTGGACCATTACAAGGGGTAACTTAATCGCAAGAAGAAGAAACGAAAGGACAAAACTCCGAAATAGAAATTGGGGTATAAATTGCAGCAAATAAAAGAGAACATTAACTGTGGATGACAATGATTATAGATGATAGAAACAGAGACTTTGAAATATAAGGGAAGATATAAAGCCCAACGACAAACCAAAAATTATAAACCATATATATCGATGCATATAGCAATATAAAGACACGGGAGAACTAGAAACACTATAAACCCAAGAGTATAGTAGAAGTAAATAGATTCTTCCGGCGGTAGATGAAAAAGAAGAATGACCGATATGAAAGTTATAAGTATATCGAGAATCAGAACTGGATGGAGCATATTGATGAATACTTTAAAATATGAGTTGAGGGGGAAAGAATAGAAGGTGATGAAACATGACTAGGAACTTAGAAATCAACAGATTTAACTCACACAATGACGGAATAAGTGAATCAAACCCTCTAGTGAATAGGTTAAGCTTTTTGGGATTAATTTAGTCATACCACAACTAAATCAAGTGTGATTAGATCAACACCTAGAGCTATTATTCACCACCTGGGTGATTTGGGTTGAGAGAGAATCGGAGGAGCTCACCAGATCTGAGTGTGTGTAACAAATGAGAGGCTTAACCTAAAATGAAGAACATAAGACTTTATATACCCCTGCTGTTGACTCACCCGTACGATTCATCCATCACACATACGAGTTGTCTTCATCAGCCGTACGGGTGATCACTCACTCGTGTCTTCTCATTTAGGTTGTAATTGTGACTTAGCTCAGCATCAACCGTGCGTATGAGCCTGTCAGCCGTACGAGTGAGGCTTCACTCGGACGTATGACTAAGTCTAACATAGTCAAACATCCAAATCTCGTTCCAGCAGTTGCTGTAACCACATACAAACAAGGATAGGATAATAACGAACGATCATGGTGGCCTGTAAATTGTTGTACCTGCAATGGACGAGGTTAGATGTCTAGGGACTTGCATAAAATGCATCAACAGAAGGTGTGAGTTGTAAGAAAATGAAGGAGGTGAATTTATAAGAAAATCTCCGACAGAACAATTAAAATGGACGATCGCATTTAAAGCGGATCCTAATTCCTTTTGTTACCAGAGAATCAAATCTTATTATAAAGATTATCTTCAAATCCCTTGAAATCTGGAAATCAATTATATCTACGTCAAATGATAAGATGAATCTACACTTACTCATTTCACTCTTCTATGTTAGCTTCATTCGTACTCTTCATATAAATGGATTGTTTATCCAAATTATTCGCTGATGATAAAACTCTAATTTTCAGCCTGTATGCATCATGAAAACATACTTATTATCATTCACGACCTTTCCACTCAAATTTCGGGACGAAATTTCTTTAACAGGTAGGTACTGTGACAACCCGGAAATTTCCAACCAAATTTAAACTTTATCTTTATATTATTCCGACACGATAAGCAAAGTTTGTTAAGTTAAATTTCAAGAATTTTAAATTGTGTTCATACATTCATTATAACCTCGACCAAATTCCGACGATTCACGAACCGTTATATATAAATAAATATGTATATATATGTATATATATATATTATAACTTGAGAATATTAATAAAGTATTAAACGTATAATACTTTACATGAACGTATTTGTTTCAATATGTTTATCGATGGAATTAGAAGATAATATCAAATGATTGATTTATCAGATACATTATGATATGATTACGGGTCTATGTTATGAGGTCCACTGTGATTTAAGAAATCTATTCTTTTTGACAACATTCGGAAAATGGTAAAGTGATTTATAAGTAAGAACGTGAAGTGTAAATAACTTAGATGTTGGATATTGACAAGTTAAGTAACTCGACATTTTTCATTAAGATGATTTCATACGTTTATTTAACCTTTGAACTTTATCCCATGCTTCACCAACAAACTGTAATTTAAAAACTTGAAACCTATTATGAATATATATGATTCTACTTTTCTAAAACATTTTATGATATAACGATTTCCATTATTTTAACCTTTAAACAAAATGATTCTTAAAAATATATTTGGTTTTGAAAAACAAAATTATTATATTGATTTGATTTAGTTTCAAACGTACAAAAACGCTTTCAGTTTAAAAAGAACTTTATTATTAAAACGTATATAACTTTTATAAATATCTAGAACCACTTTTGACAACTCATTACTTAACCAATTTGATAAAGATAACGATATTTATATTTTATTTTATTAAATATATATAACGATTTATATTAATATTATATATATTTATACGCGTATTATACGTATATAGTTTTATACTTTTACTATACTTAAACTTTACCTTTACTTTATTTTTACTTTACTTTAACTTTAATAATTCACTTTAATAATTCATACTTTAATAATTCACTTTAATAATTCATACTTTAATAATTCACTTTAATAATTCACTTTAATAATTCATACTTTAATAATTCACTTTAATAATTCAAAAATCTATTATAAATAGAATTCAATAGGTTTCATTATTTCATAGAAACTTGAAAATATTTTTCTCTAAACTCTCTCAATCGATTTACATATATATATTTACTCCGTATTATTTCAAGACATTATTAGTATACATAAAATATTACGTCAGAGTGCTGTCCGAGTGATTTCGAAATTGTTTTTCGAGTGGGATTGGATTAAGGAAATTATGGGTTATAGCTATGGAGGTGATTGGGTATGGTTCATGGGTATGCTCGTGAGGTCAATATAGTGTTTATCATCTCCGTTGCGTCTACGTACCTTTCCTGCAATATTGAATCTTAATATTGATACGTGAGTACTCATAATTTAACTTTTACATACTAATAGTGTATCCCTGACTAGTGCTCGAGTATATAGGATTATGCATGTTTGTACTTTTGATATTGCCTTTAGTTAGGTTATGTTGAATCCTGAATTAGTTATATATGCGACTGAGATAAGGTATAAGATATGCATGTCATTGGAAAGCTAGCGAAAAATTAAGAACTTTTCATTTAGATATCGAATGATTTCGATGAACGAATTTGAAGTTATAGTCCATCGAATTTTTGTATTATTATTAAAAATGATTATTATTATCGTCGTTATTATTGTCGTTCTAGTTTTATCTTATTATTATTATTATTATTATCTTTATCAATAAAAGGATTTATCATTAAAAATTGTTATTTTTTTATTATTACTATCGTTAAAGTTATAATTAGTATTATCCAATTATTATTATTATTATTATTATTATTGGTATTATTATTATTATTATCATTATTAATATATATATCATTATTTAAAAATAGTTATTGTTATTGTTATTATTATTATTACTATATTATCATTAAGATAATTATTAGTATTATCATTAATAATGTTATAGTAACTATCATTATTAATATTAGTGTAATTAAAACAAATATTTGTAACACCTAATTATTTTGATTACTATTATTATCATTATTACGAACACGATATAAAAGATGATTAAAAGCTATTAAACGAAACGATTAGGAAATAATGGGTAAGAGTATCATGATGAAATTAAAATATTATAAGATATTGATTTAGATAAAATTATCGTTCTTATTATTTTTATCATTACTATTATTATTAAAATTATCGTTAGTATTAAAACTATCATTTTAACAAAAATTATCATTTTAATAGAAATGTCATTGTTACTATAAAATATCATTATTATTATTATTTTAAATAGAATTATTATTTTAAAGATAATATTAAAAATTATCGTAAATATTAAAGTTATCATAATTAGAATTATCGTTTTATCATAATGTCATCTTAGTAATTATAAATATTGATATTTTTATAATAATAATTATTATTACAAAATAATACAACTTTTACTTACTATCATTATAGATATTATTTTATCAAATAAATATTTGATACAAACATATTTTACTACGTGTAATAACTTACTTTAATAATACCTATCATATTATCTTTATAATATTAAATGAACCCTATAAATTTTATTACTTAATATATATAAAAGTATATTTTATTATATAAATATAATATAAAATTTTATTTATTAATAAATAAATTATATTATTTACTCTAATAAATCTTTTAAAAATATTTAAAAATATAAAATGACGATATTTAAACTATATATTAATCATGTATAGATTTTTAGAAATTATTTTGAGTCAAATTTACTTTTGTTGACTTTTGCATATTAGTCTCGAGCATTAGGATTGTGGTACACTATGACTTGAACTAATTTGTTAGACAAATATTGACCAACATATAAATATATATAATTAATTTAGGTTCGTGAATCCGAGACCAACCTTGCACTTGTTCAATGACGTTATATGTATTTTTACTACGAAATACAGTATGGTGAGTTTCATTTACCTTTTTACCCTTTATATTTTTGCGACTGAGAATACATGCGCTTTTATAAATGTTTGACGAAATAGACACAAGTAATTGAAACTACATTCTATGGTTGAATTATCAAAATCGAATATGCCCCTTTTTATTAAAGTCTGGTAATCTAAGAATTAGGGAACAGACACCCTAATTGACGCGAATCCTAAAGATAGATCTATTGGGCCTAACAAACCCCATCCAAAGTACCGGATGCTTTAGTACTTCGAAATTTATATCATGTCCGAAGGAGGATCCCGGAATGATAGGGGATATTCTTATATGTATCTAGTTAATGTCGGTTACCAGGTGTTCACCATATGAATGATTATTTTTGTCTCTATTCATGAGACGTATATTTATGAGAACTGGAAATGAAATTCTTGTGGTCTATTAAAATGATGGAAATAAATGATTATGATAAACTAATGAACTCACCAACCTTTTGGTTGACACTTTAAAGCATGTTTATTCTCAGGTGTTAAAGAAATCTTCCGCTGTGCATTTGCTCATTTTAAAGATATTACTTTGAGTCTTTCATAGCATATTTCGAAGAACGTTGCATTCGAGTCATTGAGTTCATCAAAGATTATTATTAAATCAATTTATAGTTGGATAGTGGATATTATGAAATGGTATGCATGCCTGTCAATTTTCGATGTAAAGAAAGATTGTCTTTTAAAAACGAATGCAATGTTTGTAAAATGTATCATATAGAGGTCAAATACCTCGCAATGTAATCAACTATTGTGAATCGTTTATAATGTAAATGAACGGGTCCTTTCATATATAACCCCAATGGCGAAGGGTTGGTATTGAGTTGCGGTTGAGTAACCCCGATGATGTGGGTTTTGATTTGGGAAATGAATCACGTGTGGATGCGGATTCACGATGACGCGTGTAGTTCGATCATCTTATTGAGGTAGTGATCTCGTGTGGATGCGGATTCACTAAGGCTCGTGTAGTTCGGCCAACCTCGATGTTGTTGTGGTATTGAAGATAGTAATCTCGTGTGGATGCGGATTTACTAAGGCTCGTGTAGTTCGGCCAATCTTCATTTTGGTATTTTGGTAATTGAATTTTGGTATTGGGTTAAGGGGTTAACCTTGGGCGTTTTACGCTTTATTGTTATATATATCGTCGTATTGGTGATGTAGCTAGCCCTCTGGGTGTAGCTTGATGGCGTTGTTCATATGGCCGTTGGTGTACTTATATTGTTGATGTTATTAGCTTGTTGTATAGCGATCGTACGGCATGCTTATATTAGCTTGCCTTTATGCTTGGATGCTCCGGTATGTGCTATTTGTTCATTATCGTGTGGCGTGTCCATTTTATGCATATATATGTATGTAGTATACTTTCACTCACTAAGCGTTAGCTTACCCTCTCGTTGTTTACATTTTTATAGATTCGCGAGGTGACGGCTTGTGTAAGCATGGGGACTAGTGCTTGCGGGTTGTTTTAGAAGATTGTGCTCTAGGCTTTTGATTAAGATTGAGTAGCGTTCCCAATCACCATGCTCGGTCTTTTATTGGAAATTAAAATAGTCGGGTCGTGTTCGCCCTTACGGATATTTAAACTATGTATTAAATGTTTTAAAAGTTTATTGAACTTATTATTTGTGTTAAAGATGTTTCGGAAACATAATTGGGACCAAAATATTAATGTATTAAAGAAAAATTTTACGGGCCGGTTTAAATACGGGTTGAGTTGTTTCATGGATCTTTTGTCGTACCAGCCAAGCGAACCGCAATAGTAAATAATTCTAAAATATATCATTTCAAATACATAAAATTTTATTCTCGTGGGGTAATATTGATTTATTTACCATTATAATAAACAAAATCTAAAATGTAGAATATTTAGAGTAACATAATTTTAATATCTTAAATACATTGGTTATCAAACAATCTAATGATTAATTATTTTATAATACATAATAGTAATAGTTTCAATATTCTTACTTTCCTTATATTAACTAGCTTTTCTATAATATAATAATTATGATAAAATAAATTATAGTATAAAAATCATTAGTCCTATTTTATACTTAGTTATTAATTAATATTTTAACTAATCATTCAATACTTTCATTGTTACTTTATGATAATTCTATAATAATAAATTATGGTTAAAAAAATTATAGACCTCAAATATAGTTTGAGTATTTGGTGTGATATTCATTAAACCATCATAATAAATGAAAGTTAAATAATAAAATATTAATTAATGTATAATTATAATTTTGATAATAAATAATTAATTAATCACCTCTAAATTATTTTTTGCTATGAAATTTTAAAAAATGATAAAGCTAAAAAAATAAATGTTATGTATATCCATTTCAACTATAACCATATCTATAACTATAACTTTAGTGGTAATAATAATAATAATAATAATAATAATAATAATAATAATAATAATAATAATATATTATTATTATTATTATATTATTATTAATAATAATAATAATAATAATAATATAATAATAATAATAATAATAATAATAATAATATATTATTATTATTATTATTATTATTATTATTATTATTATTATTATTATTATTATTATTATTATTATTATCATTATTATTATTAAAGTTCTAGTTAAACTATTATAACGACCCAACCCGTTAATCAACCGAAACACCAAGAAATTTATTTTTTTATACAGACCATCTGGACGACGTCCACATATCAGGACGGCGTCCAAATGAACTGCCAGGGGCTGTCCCCGGAGTCCAACTTAAGCGAGCGGAAAACTCGCTTCCCGACAATTTTAGACGAAACGGTTTTCACAACATGTTATAATAATTAAAACTAAGAGATTTCCATAATAAAATCGAGTTTTACAACACCGAGCCCACATCGACCTAAATTACGTCAAGTGACCATTTCGACCCATTTTAGTTTAATATAAAACATAGACCGAGCATGGTGATTGGGGATATACTACCCAATCCTAATCAAATCCAAAAGCAAGTCTTCTAAAGTGAACTACGCAAGTTCACTAGTCCCCACGCTTACCTGAGCCACCGCCTCCACGCAAATTTATAAAAATGTAAACAACGAGAGGGTAAGCTAACGCTTAGTGAGTGAGAATATACTACATACATATATATGCATAAAATGGACACGCCATACAATAAATCAAATAGCACATACCGGAGCATCCAAGCATAAAGGCAAGCTAAACTAAGCATACCGTACAATCGCTATATAATAAGCTAACAATATCAACAATGTAAGTTCACCAACAACGATATGAACAACGCCATCACGTTACACCCGGAGGGATAGCTACATCACAACAATACGACGATATATATATACATCAAATGCGTAAACCACCCAAGGTTAACCCCTTAACCCAATACCACATGAAGATTGGCCGAACTACACGAGCCTTAGTAAATCCGCATCCGCACGAGACTACTATCTTCAATATCACAACAACATCGAGGTTGGCCGAACTACACGAGCCTTAGTAAATTCGCATCCACACGAGACTACTACCTCAATAAGATGACCGAACTACACGCGTCATCGTGAATTCGCATCCACACGTGATTCAAGTAAAGACCCGTACTAATCAATAAGAACGAATACAATAACATATGATTACATTGCGAGGTATTTGACCTCTATATGATACATTTTACAAACATTGCATTCGTTTTAAAAGACAAACTTTCATTGCATCGAAAGTTGACAGGCATGCATACCATTTCATAATATCCAAACTATAAATGACCTAATCTAGTCATAATAATCTTTATTGAACTCAACGACTTGAATGCAACGTCTTTTGAAATATGTCATGAATGACTCCAAGTAAAATCTATAAAATGAGCAATTGCACAGCAGAAGATTTCCTTAATACCTGAGAATAAACATGCTTTAAAGTGTCAACCAAAAGGTTGGTGAGTTCATTAGTTTATCATAACCATTCATTTCTATCATTTTAATAGAACATAAGATTTCATATATTGACATGCGTAACTCGCGAATTAAAATTCATTCATATGGTGAACACCTGGTAATCGACCTTAACATGATGCATATAGAATATCCCCATCATTGCGGGACTCTCATCGGACATGATAAATCGAAGTACTAAAGCATCCGAAACTCGGATGAGGCTTGTTGGGCCAAATAGATCTATCTTTAGGATTCGCGTCAATTGGTGGCAATTATCATAAACACCAATTCTTAGGCTACCAAGCTAAAAAGGGGCATATTCGGTTCGATAATCCAACCATAGAATGTAGTTTTGATCACTTGTGTCTATTTTGTAAAGCATTTATAAAAGCAGTGCATGTATTCTCAGTCCCAAAAATATATATTGCAAAAGCATTTAAAAAGGGAGCAAATGAAACTCACAATACTGTATTTCATAGTAAAAATACATATGACGTCATTGAACAAGTGCAATGTTGGCCTCGGATTCACGAACCTATATTAAGTATATATATATTTATATGTTGGTCAATATCTGTCTAACAGTTTAGGTCAAGTCATAGTGTACCACAATCCTAATGCTCGAGACTAATATGCAAAAGTCAACAAAAGTTATCTTGACCAAAATGATTTCCACAATTTAAACATGATTATTACTTAGTTTAAATATAGTCATTTTATATTTCTTTTTAAATATTTTTAACAGACTTAGTAAATAACATAATTCATTTATTAATAAAAATTTTATATTAAAATTTATATAATAAAAATATACTTTTATATTTCCTAAAATTTATAAAGTTCATTTAATATCATAAAAATAATATGATAGGCATTATTAATGTAATTATGTTACACGTAGTAAAATATGTTTGTATTAAATATTTATTTGATAAAATAATATCGATAATAATAATAGTAAGCAAAAGTTGTATTATTTTGTAATAATAATAATTATTATTCTACTAATAATAATAACAATATTTATATTTACTAAAAATGATATTATGATAAAATGATAATTCTTAATAATAATAATAATAATAATAATGAAATTTTATATTAACAATGATATTCCTATTAAGAATAATAATTTTTTGTAAAAATGATAGTTTTAATATTAATAATACTTTTAATGATAAAAAAATAATGAAAACGATATTTTTATCTATATCAAAATCTTTCAAATTTTAATTTCATTATGATACATATACTCATTATTTCCTAATCAATTTGTTAATAGCTTTTAATTAATAACACTACATTATATCTATAACTAATATATATATTATTATTATTTATTTTATTAATATTCAAAATTAAAATTCCTAAATATATATCTTACGGAGTATTATTATTATTATTATTATTATTATTATTATTATTATTATTATTATTGTAACAACCCATTTCACATCGCATTGTGTATTAAAATTTTAATCCCTAATAAGTTTATAGTTGTGGCCAATTAATAGCTCTCACCATGGTTTAGGAGAATCTCGCATCAACCGTGGGCATGAGTGATCTTGGGATCATATTTTGACCTAACGAAGACGTCAGGAATTTAAGTAGGGGAGTTTGTAACAACCCTTCCCACATCGAATTATGTATGAAAATTTATATCTCTTACATGTTTAAAGTTTTGTGACTAATTAATATCTCTCATCATGATTTTAATTGAAACATGAAAATATACAGTTAGCCATTGCTTTAGCTGTAAGGGACGATAGTTTTTCGGGGTGTGATGAGCACTCGGATCGTGCATCTCTTGGGGTCGCTTTGAGAGTCGTTTCAATTACCCCCTTCAAATTATAAAATTATAATATTTTTGTGTAGGAAAGAAAATGCACACTTGGGGACATGGACTGGAAAAACGAAGCTTATGGGAACTTTGGTTGGGATTGAGGGTGCTTTGCTGTTATCCTTTTACCGTGGACCTTTGATAAATATGGGGCATTCACGGATTTCAATAAATTCCAACTGTATTTTGGTGATATCATGGTAAGCTGTACGAACATCTTGTACCCATTCTTAGCTCTGTGACTTAGGCAGCATTGTACGTTATAAGTCCATCATATACACATTTGATATCATCTTCTTTAGTAGAAAAATCAAAATTTTCTCCTTAACATACTTCAGGAAAAAATTATCACCAACAATTATCATGCTCTATACACAACATTGGCTTTGATGGCACGAAAAAATTATCAGCAACAATTATCATGCTCTATACACAACATTGGCTTTGATGGCATTGATGGAATGATGGGAACAATTCACTGCTTTCTTATTTGTATACCAGTGCAGCCACGCTCGAGTATGTTGCATATATTCTACCCGTGCGCACTTTTAGCATGTCTTTATGGGGTAAGTTATGCAAGTCAAGATGACTTAATTATAATGTAATCTAATATGACATTATATAAAAGAGCTAATGTTATGTATTGCATATCAGGGATTGTTAGTTTATTCAATACAATATTCTAAAGCTATTAAAGTTGATTACTATTTATACCTCTTATGTATATTAAATAGTTTAAAATTGATAATCAATAATTTATACCTCTTATAGGAAAAATCATATTTATGTTAAGGGATTAAAAGATCACAATTGTTACTCCGTATTAGAGCTAATAATCATAATTACTACTCCGTATTAGAGTTGTAAATCATAATTACTTCTAGAACTCAACTTTTGAGGTATTGTAGATGTAGACACATACTACAAAATTATGAACGAAGTGTTATTAAAAATATAATAAAGGAATTTAGATTAATAAAAATTATATTACATTTGAACCTTTTATTAGAAGGAAATGAAAGAAAATAAAAGAAAAATAGAAGGATATGAAAGGAAAATTTGTGAAAATAAAAGGAAAATGAATGAAAATTAATAATTTTTTTGTTTGATATACTTTACATCCATAGATAAGCTGATAAAATAGGAATACTATGCTATATTTTGTAACAAAATATTGTTATTCTTTATAAAAAAAATTGAGCGCATAACTTAAAATTCTAGCACCATCACTTAGTCAACCTAGTTTTAATATGTATTGAGAATTTCTTAAATAGATTGTGTAAGTAACGAGAGGGGGGGAGGGGGGGGGTGAATAGTTACTTAGTCGATTTTTAATTTTTTTTTTTTTGGCAATTTGTTGAACTTGATATAGTGTGATTTGAAATGTTTGTTCTCTAACAATGCTAGCAATACAAATATATGTTAAATTGTAAATAAAAGATAAGGGAAGAGAGAACAAACACAACGATTTATAGTGGTTCGGGAAGATGTTAACTAATCTTCCTTAATCCACTCCTCAATTCTATGAAATGAGATTTTTCTTCACTATGATACTCCAAACTCGGTGGAGTGTCCGGATACAACACTAGTACTTCGATAAGCCGCACCTTGTGAACTCTTACGTCCCTTTGAAGACTTCACAAACACCTATAGCTCTTACCACAAGATCCTAATGAACTTATCCTAGTGAAAACACAACTATCCTCTAGATCCCTTTAAGAAGATAGTTTACAAGTAAACTTACAACTTTAAGCTTACAAGTACTCTTGCTAGAATCACTCTAAAAGATTACAAAATAAGTATAAGAATGATATCAGTAAGTATGAGAAAATATGAGTGCAAGAGGTGAGTTTTCAAATGCTTCAAGGCTTGGCTTTTATAAGAAAGAGAAATCTGCCTGGAAGTCATACGGCTCACTGTACGGTCGACCGTGGTTCGACCGTGTACCTCTGACATCTGATTCTTATGACCATTTTTGTCTTTTGAAAATTGTCATTTTCCCTTGTTGAATAGCTGCAACTAAAGGCCAATTACTTCTGAAATTATCCTCATTACCTTTTATGTTTTGGACATAAGCTTGGAAGTTGACATGTCCATTAAAGAAGAAAGTCTTTAATCTTTGACCATTTGTCATTGATTACCAAAAGAGGTAATTGCAGATTTTTTTCTCTTGACAAACCATTATCTTCCAAAATCTTCATCAACCTTTCTTAATCACTTGTCATTTAGCTTATGGGAGTTTCTTGCCTTTTAAAACATTATTACAACTTAAATGAACTAGTTTGAGTCTGTAAAGACCCGTCCTAATCTATCTGGACGAATACATTACATTTGGTTACATCGTGAGGTACTTGACCTCTATATGATATATTTTACAAATATTGCATTCGTTTTTAAAAGACAAACTTTCATTACATCAACAGTTGATGGCATGCATACCATTTCATAATATATCCAACTATAATTGACTTAGTTATAATCTTGATGAACTCGACGACTTGAATGCAACGTCTTTTGAAATATGTCATGAATGACTCCAAGCAATATCTCTAAAATGAGCAAATGCACAGCGGAAGATTCCTTTAATACCTAAGAATAAACATGCTTTCAAGTGTCAACCAAAAGGTTGGTGAGTTCATTAGTTTAACATAAATATTCATTTCCATCATTTTTAATAGACCACAAGATTTTCATTTCTCATAAATATACGTCTCATGCATAGAGACAAAAATAATCATTCATATGGTGAACACCTGGTAACCGACATTAACAAGATGCATATAAGAATATCCCCTATCATTCCAGAAAATCCTCCGGACATGATAAAAACAACATCGAAGTAAGAAAGCATCCGCAACCATGGATGGGGTTTGTTAGGCCCAATAGATCTATCTTTAGGATTCACGTTAATTAGTAGATCGGTTTACTAATTCTTAGGTTACCAAGCAAAATGGGCATATTCGGCTTCGATCATTCACCCATATAATGTAGTTTCAATTACTTGTATCTATTTCGTAAAACATTTATAAAAGCAGCGCATGTATTCTCAGTCCCAAAAGTATATATTGCAAAAGCATTTAAAAAGGGAGTAATGAAACTCACAATACTGTATTTTATAGTAAAAATACATATGACGGCATTGAACAACGTAGGTTTGGACTCGGATTCACGAACCTATATCAGTTATATATAAATTAACACACATAATTGAAATCGAATAAATTTATGTATTATTTTTAGTGATATAATTATTATATTTAATAATTTATAGGTTTCCTTAATAATTTAGTTAGGTATATTTATTTTATTTACTTTAGATAGATAATTATTATTTATTATAAAAATACTACTAAAGTTTTGTTATATGTATTAAATCTATTTTGATATAATTAATATTTATTTGTTATAATATTAATAATAGGAATAATATTAATAATAATGATACTTATAATAATAAAAATAATAATAATGACAATACTAATAATAATGTTAATATTGATAAAAATGTTATTAACAATAAAATATTTAAATTTTTTAATAATAATAGTAATAATAGTAATAATAATAATAATAATAATAATAATAATAATAATAATAATAATATAAATGTTAATTTTAAAAAAAAATAATTTTAATAAAGATAACAACTTTACTAAAAAAATGTTAAGTTTAAATAAAAAAATATATATTATAATAAAAATGATAACTTTGATAATTGTAGTTATAATGATACTTTTAATAGAAACAATAATAATAATAATAATAATTCTAATAATAATAATAACAATAATAATACTAATAATAAAGATAAACTACCTTTGAAGAGTTAAAAGGCTTTTTCTAAAAAAATGCCCTAGACCAGGCTCGAACCCGCAACCTCCAGCTATCCTAAAACCCTCCTTAACCAGCTGATCCGTTTAATTTTTCCAATATTACTCATATCATGATTCTATTTAACCCTTAATTATTTATCATTCATATACCCATCATCTCTTAACATCATATTCTGGTCCAGTTTCGTTTTGGTCCAACAGCATCTCGGCCCAACTAAAGAAATGGAACACGGCCCAAGTAAAAAGTTTAATAAATAAATCACTTGTCCAAACTTGTTCTTCTCGATCCAGTACCGGGAACAAGGAAGAAAAATAAAAATAAATAAATAACTAAAGCAGATCACGGATTCGTCAATCGATCAAGAAGATCATGGATTCATCAATCGATCAAGAAGGTTATAGATTCAGCAACCACAATCGGAACGGTAGCAGTCGAGAGAGAAAAGAAATTTTGAACTATCTGTGATGGTATTTGTCAACAGGATGGGAGCAAAAGTTGATCGACTAGGGCAGCAATACAATCAATCGATCCAGTAGCAGGTAATCGATTCATTATCATGCTCTCAATTTCTTAAATCCCTCATATATTCTGTACTCATATTTGATTGAACAAGAGTAGTAATTAAATGTGTTATTGGTGGATTTGATGAGGTGTTTGGTTATCAACCGATTCATACAGTATTAGGTTAAAGAGAAACAACCGTAGCAATTTGATGTAATCAAGATAGTAGTTGAACCAAGTTGTTGATTGATGGTGGGTTGTTTGATCAGGAACAGGAGTAGTCGATTCTCCACATGTTTAGAAATTTACTTCGATATATTATTTGTTGCAGGTATAGAAGATGGTTGTGATTGTGTGTTTGATGGTTGTAGCAGAAAATAAGGCAATCTAAAAGCAATCGTGCACAGTTTGTTGGGTAAGTATTGCAGGTAGAACAAGGTCAAGCAAAAGCCAGAAACAGGATCAATTTTTAGCTAAAAGGGTTGCTGTTTGATTAAGGTTAATGATTTTGGAGATAGACATGGCATAATAGTACAAGTAATGTATTCGTTTTCATAATCATCATTATATCAATATCAATATATATCATTATATCAATATCAATATATATCATTATATCAATATCAATATATATCATGATTCTTTATTCTTCATCTTATTTATTAAGTCTGTATTATCATCAATACCTTTGTTAGCTGTAACAGAAACATAAACAGATGGGGCTGTGGTGGTGCTTGTTGGTAATCGTAAAAGAAGCAGAATTAAGTGCAATAGCAGTGAGTGAGGTCGAGCAGCGAAAATGGTAATAGATATAGTAGTAGGCTGCTTATTCAAATACATCAAAAACAGAAAATAAAATAAAAATTTCAGTTGTTTTTAACGAGCTGTAACTGGAGCAGTTTAGTTAGTTTTGAATAGGTGTTTGCTTGAGAAAAGTTGTGACGGTTTGAGGGGTGGTGGTTCAAGGTGGAAGAGGTGATAGCAGTTTAATCATGGTGGCAGTTATGGTGGTCATGAAGTTGCAGTGGTGGTGATAGAAGATGGATGAAGGTGAAAGATGAATGGTGGTGAATATGGTTGCAAGAGTGAGGGAGTAATATAGAGAAGAAGAAATAATTAGGAATGGGTGAAGTGAAGATGGTTTGGTCATATATCCCTAATGTAATTCTATATGTAAGATTATATAGATAGTAATATAGAATTGCTATTAAACACCAATAGTGACTATGAAAGATGCTTCAATTCATGGATGACATTCACAAGATAAAAACAATTAACAGAAAGTAAGAATTGGTGGGGTTGTCATTCTTGTTTGGTTAATGAATACTATATAATCATTCTTGTTTGGTTAATGAATACTATATAAATATGCATATTACATATATAAACATACAAACGTAGTAGCTCAATCATGTACAGTAAAATCTCCTTTTCTAATCCTAATTCACGGATCCATTATTAAGTGGTTTGTTTAATATCTATGCCATGTGTGTATGTACATATATAGATATAGATTAGAGATTATAACAAAAGAACAAATACAGTGATCTTGATTGATATATCACATTCACGGGTTAATAATCTAAAACGTGGTAAAAGCTAATTCTAAATGGGTGAAGTAAAACAACAAGGGCTTTATAAAATTGGAGATCTATTAAAATAAAATAAAGTTAGTGTAATAATTAATTATCAATTTCAATCACGTCAATGTGTGGATGATTGGTACTTTCATGGTGCTATATATATTTTATAGATTTAGTTGACAAATCCCCGAATGATAAACGAGTGCTACAATTGTTTACTAAATGAATTCGAAATCAAATTTATATATTCAATGCACTTTATTTATAACACGTTTTATTCTATAGTAAATCATTTACATTTTTAATTTTATTAATTATATCTTATTTCAAAATATTATATATATATATATATATATATATATACACACTCAATATACTTTACTTATGTTTTTCTTTTACTAATTAATATTTTACTAATTAATATATCTTATTTTATTTTTACCTAATTAATATTGATAACAACAACAGATAATACCTCAATTTATATTTCTAATTATTATTTATATATATAGATACACATATCTATTTACAATTAATGGTTCGTGAATCGTCGAAACTGGTCGAAGGTAATTGAATACGTGAACATAGTTTCAAAATTTTCTAGACTCAACATTACACACTTTGCTTATTGTATCGAAATCATATAAAGATTAAGTTTAAATTTGGTCGAAATTTCCCGGGTCGTCACAGTACCTACCCGTTAAAGAAATTTCGTCCCGAAATTTGAGTGAGGCGGTCATAGCTAACAATAAAAATGTTTTCATGACGAATGTGAGTTGATAATTAGGGTTTTATCATCATTGAGTAATATGGATAAATTCGGTTATTCGAAGAGCATGTATGAAGCTATCACAAAAGAGTGAAATGAATAAATAAAGTTTCGTCTTAACTTTTGACGTTGTCTTGGTTGAATTCCAAAATTCAAGGGATTTAACGAAAATCTCCGAAATCTAAAATATCTGATTCTTCGGGATTTAAGGGAATCAGGACCTCTTTAATTAAATGCGGTTAACTGTCTCGATTGTTACGTCTGATTGTTCATTATAAATTAAGCTCTTCCGTTCCATTATTCTCACCATTCCTATACTTTCTTTCTTTTTTCATACATCCAAAAGATTGTGAAAATACTTAATCCAGTTCTGATCCTTGTCCTTATCCTTACTATCGCAACAATCATTCTCCTTTTCCAACTTTCACTGGAGGAATCTGTTTTCTTCTACTTCGCCCTTGGGGTTATAGTGTTTTTAATTCTCCCGTGTCTTTATGTTGTGATAAACATTGATATACACGGTTTGTAATTTCTATGTTGTTATCGGGCTTTATATTCTCCCTTATATTTCGGAGTTTCATCTTTTTGTTTTCTCTTCCCGACTTTAAGTCAAGCGAATAATGGTCCAGAATTTGTAGGTATGGAGTTTCGAATGAACATGAGTAATATTCTGAGAAAGAAACAGTAATTGTACAATCTGACTTGTCAATTACCAGAATTCAAGGAAAAGATAGGACTATCAAGAAAATATATTCTTGATGTGTTTATAAATTAGATAAAATGTAAGAGTCGTGTAACATGGTACATGATGATGGTATGGTCTGTAAATCATCACGTTTCATTTAGAAACTCAGCATGACTTACTGTAATATAATCACGTTGATCAAGTGTCATTATATTATACTAACTCATGCATCAATTTCCAACACTACTTCAAAATCATTCTTAATTTAAATTCGAATTTTAAAGAATTTTAGAAACTAAAGTAGTTTCCTTTATGATATAATATAGATAGCACGAAGAGATAAATAATTTCGAACGAGAATATTTATGAAAATATCTTCAGAAATATCGAAGATATTTATGATGATATTTTAGAATTTCTAAGTTCGATGGTTGATGAAGTAAGATTTTTCGTAAGATTTTAACATGACTTCGGAGCAGGATATTCTCTAAAGATTTCATCGGATCCAGAACTACCTGTCACGACCCTACTTTTTCCGTTATCTTTTTCGTTAATTATTTAACGACCGTTAACTGTTAGTGTGCCACGTCATTTCTATGACCTATATTATTATTTGTAATATATATATATATATATATATATATATATATATATATATATATATATATATATATATATATTAATTATTATGTGTTATGTGAATATTTGTATTCATATTTTAATTTATACGTTTCTACGTCTCGCGGATTTCCTTCCGGCGAATCTTTTTGGTTTTCAAACCAACGGTCGAGTTTTTGGGACATTTAAATCCTAAATATTTTAAATATGATATTTTAGATCATATTATTATATAGTGTATTTATATTTATTTTTCGTCGCGCGTTTGTTATCTTTCCGAATTTTTAATCGCGTAAGTGCGTTTTCGCGTTTCGGGACTCCTTCGGGCTTTCGGGCCACAAGGAATATACATTTAAGTGAGATGGACCAAGTGGGGCCCACCCCACTGAAAATTTCGGCTGAATGGGGGAGGGAGGGAGTATTACTCCCTTGATTTCTTTTTTTGGAGATTATTTTTCATTCCACCAAAATATCCCTAAAACCTAGCTTTCAATTTTGCTCTCTTTTTCTCTCTTCCCCTTGCCTTGGCCGTCGCCCATCCACCACCATTCATCACCATCATCATCTAAAATTAAAGCTTGGATCAAGGATTGATTAGTATAAACGCGTTCCTCTCTTCATTCTCTACGCGATAACACCAATCGTTTCTCGATTAGGGTATAAACCCTAACCCTAGAACTTTCAAATTTTCAATTATTTTCTGTATTTTGATGTTTTTTTAGTAGTATGATGTTTGTGGATTATTGTAATGGTGTTTGTATGCATAGATGTACTCATAATTGCATGTTTTCGGTTTATAAAATTCTGAACAGCAGCTATTTCGTGTATTTTGGGTTTGTGACTGATATAAAAATTAAAATAAACTATCTAGATGAGTTCCTCTCATCAATACATTAATTTTAGACTCCGGATTCATGTCGTTTCGATTCCCGGAGCCCTAGTTATGATCAAATTACTATTTTGTTAAAATTGAAATGTGGATTGACATTAAACATGTTTGGTCCGACTTGGTGACCTTCCTTGGTGTCTTTAGGGTGTGTTAGTGTGTTAGGACTGATGGTGGGACGAACTTTCATGTTCGGGTCACCTAAATCCGAGCCACGGTTCACCCGTTTTGACTAAAACACGGTTTTGAGTAAATTGAAGGTCCAAGTGGTGTCATGGCTGATTACCAAGACTTATGGACTGTTCTTGGTGTGTTCTTGAGTGCACCATTGTGTCGGGTGGTTTGAATAGGCGGAGATGCATATAAGGCTCGCCAGAAATCGACACCCGGGGCTCAAAATACGACCCGATGAACTTTTGAATTAAAACTTATGATTAATTCTAAAACTTATGATAAAAATAATGAATTTCATTATTAATTAATTACTTATGATAAAAGAGGTAATTATTATTATTTAAGACTTATGATATAAATATTTATTATATCATTTAATTATTATTTATGATTTAATTAACATTTTAATTTAACTTATGATTAATGACACTTTTATTATTAATGGAAAATACTTATGATAAGTATTAAATTTATTTTATAAGAATATTATTATAAGACTTATAATGAAGATTAAATAATTATTTAATTATTATAAGACTTAATTAATATTTAATTATTAAATACTTATGATTTAATAATTATATTTAGAAACTTATGATATGATTAATAATTCATTATTAATTAATAATACTTATGATATGATTTAAAATTTATTATTAATTAATAATATTTATATTATGACTAATATTTAATTAATTAATTAACTACTTATGTTATATTAATTATATCATTTCAACTTATATTAACTTTAATAATTCATTTTATTTAATTAAACTTATGTTATGACATAATTATACACTTTTAACTTTAATAAACATTATAACTTATGTTATTATTATAACTTACACTTTTCAAATTAACGTTGACTATGTTTGACCAAGTTTGACTTTTAAGTTGACTTTCGGTTGACTTTGACTTTCAGTTGACTTTTGTTGACTTTCTAAATAAGGAAACTTTCCTAACTTAAAAACTTTCTAAAGATAGAACTTTCTAAATTTGGAAACTTTCCAAAAATAGAAACTTTCCTAAAATAGAAACTTTCCAAAAATGGAAACCTGCTAAAAATAGAAACTTTCCTAAAATAGAAACTTTCCAAAAATGGAAACCTGCTAAAAATAGAAACTTTCTATAAATAGAAAGTATTTGTCCGTACGCTGTTCCAGTCAAACCGATGCTTGACGAGTATTGTTCTATGTCTACTTGCAACATGTACAATAGCTATCATACTAAGACTTGACCTAAGTTAGTTATTTATATCGACCTGCTTTATTTATAGGTCGGCGTTGTGATCATTCCTGATCACTTTATTCTATTTGCTGTTTGCTTGTTTGTGTGGTTTCTTCAGTTGCTTTTAAGGTGAGTTATAGTCTCGTTTTTACATACTTTTCAAAGTATATTTTTGGGATGTGATTACATGCATTTTCATTTACGTTTAGACACAAGTAACAGTTAAATTTAATTATTCATTGTGAGTTGGACAAAAATATTCCCTAGTCTGGTAACTGTAATCATTGGTTTCTACTGGTGAACGCGAATCCTACGGATAGATCTATCGGGTTTGACAACCCCATTTCGAGCTAGTCGCGCTAGCAATTTATAATCGGAATGTTTAGTACTTCGTAATTTGTTGTAGATACACTGTCCAAGTGTATATTTTTATTGTGTTTGGCAAGGGTAAATAAAGGGTTAAGTGGTTACCAGGTGGCTCATTGATAATGGAATAACGTTTAATGTTTTCTAACATTTTTAAATCTTGTGGTCTAAAGTTTACTTATTTATTTAAACCTATAATTCACTCAACCTTTGTGTTGATAGTTTACTTGCATGTTTTCACAGGTACTTGAGTTTTGTGATGCTTCCGCTGTGTTTAGAAGAGTCTGCATGCATTTGGGCAGATTTTATGAAACTTAAGCTTGCATTCTATTTTTGGATAATTTAAACTTGTGGGTTTGTTGGCAAGGTTTTGTGTCAACTTTTGGTTTATTACTATGGTTGGTTGTTTAAAACTACATATTTTGGTTTGTTTCCTTTTTGGGAAACTTTTGAAATAAAAGAATGCAACTTTGTTTATTTAATTCATTTAAGTCCGATCAAGCTGTGGGACCAACTGATGGATCCGTTAAGTGTTTTGACGGGGTCGTCACATGTGGTATCAGAGCGTTGGTTGTAGGGAACTAGGCGGTCTTAATGTGGTCAACCCGTGGTTTTTAGGGTGCATTAGAGTCTAGTCTACAGCCCGACCTTTTTGCTATAGCATTAATATGCATTTCATTTCGTATAAGTTATATTATTAGCTTTTATATCTTTTTGGTATGTGGTTTGCGGTTTTGCTGTTTGCAGATGTTGACTTCGAGCGATAACTCCGTTGCTGCTCCTGCTCCACCGTCTCCTGCTAGACGTCGTGCTAATCAACCAGAGATCGATGATCCTGTTCATTACTATTTTTCTACCATTACTCATATGAACCGGGCTTATAATGAGGTGACACGTATTAACGCCCTTAGTGATTGTTTGCGCACTTTGTCACATAATGAAGTTATGGACGAGATCCGTGCCGACATGGGTAACTTTATCACTTTCAAGCATAGGGTTGAGGATGCGAACTGTAAGCGTGATCGAGAAGTTAAGGCTAAGTTCGAGGCTCTCGAGAGCACTGTTCGTGTGTTGAAGGAAGAGTTGGATGTTGTGAAAGGGAAGTTGTGTAAGTATGAGGATCCTGCTGAGACTCATGCTGGACCAGCTTATCACACCCGCTCTAAGCGAATGTGATGTGATTATTCATATTAATTATCTATTTCATCAGACTTAATGTCCTTTTTATACATACATTTTGGGTTATGTACGGCATTTTACCGAGGATTTTATTAAGATTTTGTTATGGGATATTTTTCATTATGTATGGATGGTTATTTTTATGACATCTATTATCATTATCATGTTTTATTTCCGATGTTGTGGCTCTTGGCATGTTATATTTTGCGTAATATATGTTCATGTATGTTAGGTGCTATGTATGTTGTATGATGTTATCATAAAATATGTATGCATGTGATGGTTATTTCTATAACAATCATAACTGTCATGTTATTACTCATAGTGTTAGTTGACTAATATCTTAATGGTTAGTCTTTTCGTGTTTCGATCTATTCCTTTATGACACTAGTATTATTCTTGGTACTAACGGATGTGTTATTCTATTTTGAAGATCATGCCTCCAAGAGAGTCTACTGAAGCGCGTATGCAACGCCTGATCAATGAAGGAATTGCTGCTGCTATGGCAGCAAATGCTAATGTTAACGCCAATGTGAACAACAACGTGGGATGCTCCCACAAAACTTTTATGGCTGGTCGACCCCAAGAATTCAGTGGTACGGAAGGACCAATAGGGCTTACTCGTTGGTTCGAAAAAATCGAATCTATTTTCAGGGTCAGTCGGGTCCGTGAAGAGGACAAAGTTAGTTTCGCTAGTTGCACTCTCAAGGATAGTGCCTTGACATGGTGGAACAATCTGGTTAGTAGTTTGGGAAGCGATGTAGCTTATGGTTTGGCCTGGAATGATTTTAAGGAAAGATTGATCACCCGCTATAGACCTCGGGGTGAGCTTAAGAAGCTAGAGGTTGAGCTCAAGAATTTGAAAATGCATGGCACCGAGTTAGATGCCTATGAACGAAGGTTTTTCGAGTTAACTTTGCTGTGTCCTAGGGTTTATGCGGATGAGGACCGCAAAATTTAGGCTTACATTGATGGTTTGTCCGAGAAGATTGAACACGGGGTTAAGTCTAGTGAACCCCAGACTATTGAGGCGGCTATGTCTATGGCCCACAAACTTATTGACAAGGTGTTGAGAAGAAGCAAGACTACAGTTGTTGAAAGTAGTGAGGAGGTTGTCAAGAAGGCTGATAATGGGAAACGAAAGTGGGATAACAACCGCAATCAAAACCAGGGTCAGCAGAAGAAACAGGATACCTCAGGTGCTAATAACAGAAATCAGCGTGTGTGTCCTCGTTGCTATAAAGCTCATGATGGTTACTGCACAGTTACTTGTAAGAGGTGCTCTAAGCAAGGGCACATTGCTAAAGATTGTACAGTGCTTTTGCTGGGGTCTGCTACTCCCGCGACTGGTGGTAATAATAATAATGTTGGTAATAGAGGTGGTAACGGTAACAGTAATGGGAAATCGAATAATGGAGGTAATCCAAGGGTTTGTTATGAGTGTGGGAAGCCGGGGCATTTCCGAGATGCTTGTCCCAACAAGAAGACTGCAGAGACTGCACGCGGCCGAGCGTTCAACATTAATGCTAAGGATGCGGAGGAAGATCCTAAGCTTGTTACTGGTACGTTCTCAGTCAACGATTTATCAGTTTATGTACTATTTGATTCAGGGGCTGATTTAAGTTTCGTGTCGAGTAAATTAAGTCCGAGAATCAAAACGCCGTTAACTCTCTTAGACAATACTTATGTTGTTGAAGTAGCTAATGGTAAGGAACTTACTGCTAAGACTGTACATCGTAAGTGTAACATTAATCTGGGTGGTAGGGATTTCGAGATAGATTTGATACCGATTGAACTTGGTAGTTTTGATATTGTTATTGGTATGGATTGGTTGTCTGCGAACCGTGCTGAGATCGTGTGTTATGATAAGGCTATTCGTATTACTGATGTGATTGGAGAGCCACTGATGGTCTTTGGAGATAAGAAATGCACAGTGTTAAACCTTATTAGCTGTATGAAAGTTCGTAAACATCTCCGCAAAGGCTGTCATGCTATTCTTGCTCATGTTGTTGATCCTAGTAAGGAAGTAAAGAACGTTGATGACGTTCACATTGTTAGGGATTTTCCCGAGGTGTTTCCCGATGACTTACCTGGCCTTCCGCCGCAACACGCGGTAGAATTTCAGATTGATCTTGTTCCCGGCGCTGCTCCTGTAGCACGTGCTCCTTATCGTCTTGCGCCTTCCGAACTTCAAGAATTGTCAAGTCAACTCCGCGAGTTGTTAGACAAGGGTTTTATTCGTCCTAGTTCGTCCCCTTGGGGAGCTCCCGTTCTGTTTGTTAAGAAGAAAGATGGTTCCTTTCGTTTATGCATTGATTACCGTGAATTGAATAAGCTCACTGTTAAAAATCGTTATCCTCTTCCGAGAATTGATGATCTGTTCGATCAACTTCAGGGTTCGTCTGTTTATTCAAAAATTGATCTTCGTTCTGGCTATCATCAGTTGCGTGTTAAAGAATCTGATGTTTCAAAAACTGCTTTTCGTACCCGTTACGGTCACTTTGAATTTCTTGTTATGCCGTTCGGATTGACAAATGCACCTGCTGTGTTCATGGACCTCATGAACCGTGTGTGTAGACCCTATCTGGACAAGTTCGTTATTGTTTTCATCGACGACATCCTTATCTATTCTAAGAGTGATGAAGAGCACGAAGAACATTTGAAGTTAGTGCTTGATTTGTTGAGAAAAGAAGAATAGTACGCTAAGTTCTCTAAGTGTGCTTTTTGATTAAGAGAAGTTCAGTTCCTTGGTCATATTGTTAGTAAACAGGGAATACAAGTTGATCCTGCTAAAATTGAGGCGATTGAAAAGTGGGAAACCCCGAAAACTCCTACTCAGATTCGTCAGTTCTTAGGGTTGGCAGGTTACTATCGAAGGTTCATTCAGGATTTCTCTCATATTGCGAAACCTCTGACTGCTTTAACGCATAAGGGGAAGAAGTATGAGTGGAAGGATGAACAAGAGAATGCTTTTCAGATTTTGAAGAAGAAGTTGACTACCGCTCCGATTTTGTCACTACCGGAGGGTAATGACAATTTTGTTGTTTATTGTGATGCATCGCGACAAGGCTATGGTTGCGTTTTGATGCAACGAAAGAAGGTTATTGTGTATGCGTCACGACAGTTGAAGATTCACGAACAGAACTATACAACTCATGATTTAGAGTTGGGGGCTGTTGTTTTTGCGCTTAAAATTTAGAGACACTATCTTTATGGTGTTAAGAGTACTGTGTACACCGATCACAAGAGTCCTCAACATATCCTCGATCAGAAACAGTTGAACATGAGACAACGAAGATGGATTGAGACATTGAATGATTATAATTGTGACCTTTTGTATCACCCGGGTAAGGCCAATGTTGTGGCTGATGCATTGAGTCGTAAAGAAAGGACTGAACCTCGCAGGGTTAGGGCCTTTAATATGACAGTTAGATCAAACCTCGTTAGGCAGATTCTTGAGACACAACAAGAAGCCTTAAAGGAGGAGAATTTCGTGAAGGAGAATGTAGAAAAGGTAGCTAAGAAGTTTAAAGTACGAGCTGATGGTACTAGGTATTTTGCGGGACGTCTATGGGTTCCTAAATTTGGAGGTCTTCGACAACTTGTTTTGGATGAGGCTCATAAGTCTAGATACTCTATTCATCCTGGTTCAGGAAAGATGTATCAGGATCTTAAGGAGCTATATTGGTGGCATAATTTGAAAGGTGATGTAACTAAGTATGTGACTAAGTGTTTGACCTGTGCTAAGGTCAAAGCTGAACATCAAAAACTGTCTAGACTTTTGGTGCAACCAGAAATTCCCGAGTGGAAGTGGGAAGGTATCACTATGGATTTTATTACTAAGTTACCAAGAGTTTCGGGTGGCTATGATGCGATTTGGGTGATTGTAGATCGACTCACTAAGTCGGCTAACTTTTTGCCGATTAGGGAAACGGATTCGATGGAGAAACTCACCCGTTTGTATTTGAAAGAGATTGTTTCTAGGCATGGTGTTCCTGTTTCCATTATTTCCGACCGAGACAGTCGATTTGTGTCGAGGTTTTGGCGATCTTTACAGGAAGCCTTGGGTACTAGGTTGGATATGAGCACCGCTTATCATCCTCAAAAGGATGGTCAAAGTGAAAGGACCATTCCGACATTAAAAGACATGTTGCGAGCGTGCGTCATTGATTTTGGAAATGGGTGGGATAAATATTTGCCGCTAGCTGAGTTTTCTTATAACAACAGTTACCACGCAAGTATTAAAGTCGCACCATTTGAAGCTTTGTACGGTAGGAAATGTAGGTCTCCTATTTGTTGGAATGAGGTTGGGGATGCTCAACTTACAGGTCCAGAGATTATTCACGAGACTACTGAGAAGATTGTACAAATTAAAGAAAGGTTGAGAACTGCTAGAAGTCGGCAAAAGAGTTATGCCAATAAGGGAAGGAAAGATGTTGAATTTCAAGTTGGTGATCGTGTTATGTTAAAGGTTTCACCTTGGAAGGGCGTAATCCGTTTTGGTAAAAGAGGGAAGTTAAGTCCTCGTTTCGTGGGACCTTTTGAGATTATTGAAAGAGTTGGACCGGTGGCTTATCGTTTGAAATTGCCACAAGAACTCAGTGCTGTTCACGATGTTTTCCATATTTCGAATTTAAAGAAGTGCTTGGCTGAATTTGATCAGACTATTCCTTTGGAGGAACTTCAAGTTGATAAGCAATTGCATTTTATTGAAGAGCCTGTTGAAATCATGGACCGAGAGGTTAAGACTCTTAAACAGAGCAGAATTCCTATTGTTCGGGTCAGATGGAACGCTAGATGCGGTCCCGAGTTCACTTGGGAGCGTGAAGACCAGATGAAGCAGAAATACCCGCATTTGTTCTCAGATGCCGAGTCAACCCCTGCGCATGCTTAAATTTCGGGACGAAATTTCCGTAACGGGAAGGTACTGTCACGACCCTACTTTTTCCGTTATCTTTTCCGTTAATTATTTAACGACCGTTAACTGTTAGTGTGCCACGTCATTTCTATGACCTATATTATTATTTGTAATATATATATATATATATATATATATATATATATATATATATATATATATATATATATATATATATATATATATATATATATTAATTATTATGTGTTATGTTAATATTTGTATTCATATTTTAATTTATACGTTTCTACGTCTCGCGGATTTCCATCCGGCGAATCTTTTTGGTTTTCAAACCAACGGTCGAGTTTTTGGGACATTTAAATCCTAAATATTTTAAATATGATATTTTAAGATCATATTATTATATAGTGTATTTATATTTATTTTTCGTCGCACGTTTGTTATCTTTCCGAATTTTTAATCGCGTAAGTGCGTTTTCGCGTTTCGGGACTCGTTCGGGCTTTCGGGCCACAAGGAATATACATTTAAGTGAGATGGACCAAGTGGGGCCCACCCCACTTAAAATTTCGGCTGAATGGGGGAGGGAGGGAGTATTACTCCCTTGATTTCTTTTTTTGGAGATTATTTTTCATTCCACCAAAATATCCCTAAAACCCAGCTTTCCATTTTGCTCTCTTTTTCTCTCTTCCCCTTGCCTTGGCCGTCGCCCATCCACCACCATTCATCACCATCATCATCTAAAATTAAAGCTTGGATCAAGGATTGATTAGTATAAACGCGTTCCTCTCTTCATTCTCTACGCGATACCATCAATCGTTTCTCGATTAGGGTATAAACCCTAACCCTAGAACTTTCAATTTTTCAATTATTTTCTGTATTTTGATGTTTATTTAGTAGTATGATGTTTGTGGATTATTGTAATGGTGTTTTTATGCATAGATGTACTCATAATTGCATGTTTTCGGTTTATAAAATTCTGGACAGCAGCTATTTCGTGTATTCTGGGTTTGTGACTGATATAAAAGTTAAAATAAACTATCTAGATGAGTTCCTCTCATCAAGACATTAATTTTAGATTCCAGATTCATGTCGTTTCGATTCCCGGAGCCCTAGTTATGATCAAATTACTATTTTGTTAAAATTGAAATGTGGATTGACATGAAACAGGTTTGGTCTGACTTGGTGACCTTCCTTGGTGTCTTTAGGGTGTGTTAGTATGTTAGGACTGATGGTGGGACGAACTTTCATGTTCGGGTCACCTAAATCCGAGCCACGGTTCACCCGTTTTGACTAAAACACGGTTTTGAGTAAATTGAAGGTCCAAGTGGTGTCATGGCTGATTACCACGACTTGTGGACTGTTCTTGGTGTGTTCTTGAGTGCACCATTGTGGCGGGTGGTTTGAATAGGCAGAGATGCATATAAGGCTTGCCAGAAATCGACACCCGGGGCTCAAAATACGACCCGATGAACTTTTGAATTAAAACTTATGATTAATTCTAAAACTTATGATAAAAATAATGAATTTCATTATTAATTAATTACTTATGATAAAAGAGGTAATTATTATTATTTAAGACTTATGATATAAATATTTATTATATCATTTAATTATTATTTATGATTTAATTAACATTTTAATTTAACTTATGATTAATGACACTTTTATTATTAATGGAAAATACTTATGATAAGTATTAAATTTATTTTATAAGAATATTATTATAAGACTTATAATGAAGATTAAATAATTATTTAATTATTATAAGACTTAATTAATATTTAATTATGATTTAATTATTAAATACTTATGATTTAATAATTATATTTAGAAACTTATGATATGATTAATAATTCATTATTAATTAATAATACTTATGATATGATTTAAAATTTATTATTAATTAATAATATTTATATTATGACTAATATTTAATTAATTAATTAACTACTTATGTTATATTAATTATATCATTTCAACTTATATTAACTTTAATAATTCATTTTATTTAATTAAACCTATGTTATGACATAATTATACACTTTTAACTTTAATAAACATTATAACTTATGTTATTATTATAACTTACACTTTTCAAATTAACGTTGACTATGTTTGACCAAGTTTGACTTTTAAGTTGACTTTCGGTTGACTTTGACTTTCAGTTGACTTTTGTTGACTTTCTAAATAAGGAAACTTTCCTAACTTAAAAACTTTCTAAAGATAGAACTTTCTAAATTTGGAAACTTTCCAAAAATAGAAACTTTCCTAAAATAGAAACTTTCCAAAAATGGAAACCTGCTAAAAATAGAAACTTTCCTAAAATAGAAACTTTCCAAAAATGGAAACCTGCTAAAAATAGAAACTTTCTATAAATAGAAAGTATGTGTCCGTACGCTGTTCCCGTCAAACCGATGCTTGACGAGTATTGTTCTATGTCTACTTGCAACATGTACAATAGCTATCATACTAAGACTTGACCTAAGTTAGTTATTTATATCGACCTGCTTTATTTATAGGTCGGCGTTGTGATCATTCCTGATCACTTTATTCTATTTGCTGTTCGCTTGTTTGTATGGTTTCTTCAGTTGCTTTTAAGGTGAGTTATAGTCCCGTTTTTACATACTTTTCAAAGTATATTTTTGGATGTGATTACATGCATTTTCATTTACGTTTAGACACAAGTAACAGTTAAATTTAATTATTCATTGTGAGTTGGACAAAAATATTCCCTAGTCTGGTAACTGTAATCATTGGTTTCTACTGGTGAACGCGAATCCTACGGATAGATCTATCGGGTTTGACAACCCCATTTCGAGCTAGTCGCGCTAGCAATTTATAATCGGAATGTTTAGTACTTCGTAATTTGTTGTATATACACTGTCCAAGTGTATATTTTTATTGTGTTTGGCAAGTGTAAATAAAGGGTTAAGTGGTTACCAGGTGGCTCATTGATAATGGAATAATGTTTAATGTTCTCTAACATTTTTAAATCTTGTGGTCTAAAGTTTACTTATTTATTTAAACCTATAATTCACTCAACCTTTGTGTTGACAGTTTACTTGCATGTTTTCACAGGTACTTGAGTTTTGTGATGCTTCCGCTGTGTTTAGAAGAGTCTGCATGCATTTGGGCAGATTTTATGAAACTTAAGCTGAAACTTAAGCTTGCATTCTATTTTTAGATAATTTAAACTTGTGGGTTTGTTGGCAAGATTTTGTGTCAACTTTTGGTTTATTACTATGGTTGGTTGTTTAAAACTACATATTTTGGTTTGTTTCCTTTTTGGGAAACTTTTGAAATAAAAGAATGCAACTTTGTTTATTTAATTCTTTTAAGTCCGATCAAGCTGTGGGACCAACTGACGGATCCGTTAAGTGTTTTGACGGGGTCGTCACACTACCTGGATTCTTTGAATATAGGATATGGTCCTTGTATTTGTCCTTGGTCTCCTTCGTGGTTAGCTCAACCCGTTTTCCAATTCCAACTTTTCTGAGCTTTTCCAACATAATATTCTTTATCATCAAACTTCCGATGATTAAGGTCGTTTACGGTTGTCTACGATTTCTGCTGCTTCATTCAGCTTTTTCAACATTCAGAGTATTGATTTGTAGACTGAGTGCTTTTCAGAATTTCAGAATGAAAGATCATAATTCTAAGAGATAAATGTTATACATATAACTGATGATGTAGATATGCTGTGAGTTTTCAAAGTACTGATTGCTGATTCCCAATAATTGGTATGGCAATTATTGTTACAAGATGTAGATGAGTACATGATCGAGTTTCAACGAACAATAATGATTTTTCGAAAAGTCAAAGATTAATGGAGTTGCTGGTAAGTTTACTGCTAATGTGGTGAAATATATACGATTCTCTGTTAACGACAACGGAGGGTGAACTTATATATCAAAGTTATAATAGAGTTTATTCGAATGAAAAGTCGAAATTGATTTGTTGAAGCTGTGACAAAATTGACTACTTTAGAAAGAGATTGCAAAGTTATTTTCAGTAATAACAACGCCAAAGGAGCTAGCACAGATACGTTTTAAGCGTTTACTCAGGTTCAAAGTGTTTTCAGGTGCATAACTATATGCATAAATCTTTCCTTCCGTAGATGAAGTGCGGTTGGTTCATCCTCTCGATTGAGGTGTTTTCAAGAATCATGAAGGGTTTAAACGCAGATTGTAATCGTTAAGATACAAATGAGGTTTAAGATGAAATCAAGTGGCAAACTTGAAGAATTGTTTAGTTTCATATGTTATAATCAATATTTTAATTCATTTTAATTGACCAATGTTGATAGTCCACAGTTAGCAGTCCACAATTAGTAATTCAATAATTCATATATAACTTAATATATAATATTCAAATTAATTAATACGTATCGTGACCCGTGTACATGTCTCAGACTCGATCACAACTCAAAGTATATATATTATTGTAGAATCAACCTCAACCCTGTATAGCGAACTCGATCATTACAGCATATAGAGTGTCTATGGTTATTCCAAATAATATATATAGATGCATCGATATGATATGTCAAAACCTTGTATACGTGTCCCAATATTTAAATGCGTAAATAACAGTATTTAAATGACGATAAATAAAGTGCGTAAAATAAATAACAGAAATTAAATGATGATAAATAAAATTGTGAGAATTAAAATTGCGATAAAATAAATTGCGATAATTAAAATGTAATAAGGAATTAACAGTTAGCTAGGAACAGTTAGCTTGAATTTTGTTAGCGTGGATTCTTAACAAAATTCCTCATAGTTAATTTGTCTGTTTCTAACAAATTTTATTTTGTCATATATTTTCTTCATTATGCCACTTGTTGGATTCTGATAGGTCAAAATCCAAATATGAAATTGAATGAAAATGGTTATTATGTGGTGAATGGATTCGTATATCAGTGGATGTAAGTAGGATAGTAAACGACTATTGAATCAGCTTCGAAGAATGTACAGTGTAACTTATTAATGTGAAATCTAAATATTCCTCGGGTATTACCTACCCGTTAAAATATTTTCACCATTAACAGCTTGTACAAAAGAATTTTTAATTACAATCTTTATGAAAATATACTTACATATATATTTTCTTCAAATATAATCATGGATTTAATGAGTCAATATGATATTAAACTCATTTGATTTTACCGTTAGAATAGAATATATAATCTCTAAAACATTAGAGATTACATAATCGTCATGACGAACGAAGATAAATGATGTATAATGATACGTAGAATGAAGATAATCGATGTAGGATGTCATATAGTACGATGATTATGCTGGAGGTACAGAATGAGATGTTGAGGCATGGATTGTTGATGGTACAGATGCTGTTACTGATGGTACTGTTGGTGTCGGTGATGTTGCTGAAGCTGGTAAATTTTGCACCATATTCTCCAAATTGATTACTCGAGTACGAAGTTCGTTGACTTCTTCTATTATTCAGGGATGATTGTCGGTCAGATCGAGCGGATGAATAAGATCTAGAATTCGAGATAGTATATAATCATGACGAGGTACTTTTGAAATGAGAGAGAAAATGGTATTACGAGCAGGTTCGCCGGTAAATGCTTCAGGTTCTTCGTCAAAAGGGAAATTTGGTTGGTGGAAAGTATCGCCTTCTTCTCGTCTCTATTGATTGAGTCGACTACGAACTCAACCCTAATTCATCCCGAATTGATGATGGCTGATTGGTTGATTCATTCCGGTAACGCTATTTCCGGAGCTTAGGTGAACATCCATGTCAGAATAGCTCTCGGAATCCGAGGAATTCGAACTGGTTGAGGGATTCATCTCGTACGATCAGATAAAGGATTTTCGATAAGAAATAGATTACAGGATGTAGATTAGTACCCTGCAATACACGATTTACATAAGCATATATAATACTAAAATCCCATAAGTTATGGAGGAATCTATGGAAGCTGTCAGGCAAAGGTAACAATAACAGATACGCTAAGATATGAATTTATCTATACACTGTCTATGCAATAGAGGCAGTAAGACGTGTCTAGACTTTAAGGATGATAAGCAAATAATTTTTTGACACTTAATGATAAGTAAAAATTTTGACATGCAGACACGGTAGAAATCCAGACCCACTAATGCATCTAAACAACTATCAGTTAGACACACTAATACAAGACCTGTTTCGCTAAGACCACCGCTCTGATACCACATGTAAAGACCCGTCCTAATCCATCTGGACGAATACATTACATTTGGTTACATCGCGAGGTACTTGACCTCTATATGATACATTTTACAAACATTGCATTCGTTTTTAAAAGACAAACTTTCATTACATCGACAGTTGACGTCATGCATACCATTTCATAATATATCCAACTATAATTGACTTAGTTATAATCTTGATGAACTCGATGACTTGAATGCAATGTCTTTTGAAATATGTCATGAATGACTCCAAGTAATATCTCTAAAATGAGCAAATGCACAGCAGAAGATTCCTTTAATACCTGAGAATAAACATGCTTTCAAGTGTCAACCAAAAGGTTGGTGAGTTCATTAGTTTAACATAAATATTCATTTCCATCATTTTTAATAGACCACAAGATTTTCATTTCTCATAAATATACGTCCCATGCATAGAAACAAAAATAATCATTCATATGGTGAACACCTGGTAACCGACATTAACAAGATGCATATAAGAATATCCCCTATCATTCCGGAAAATTCTTCGGACATGATAAAAACAACATCGAAGTACTAAAGCATTCGCAACCATGGATGGGGTTTGTTAGGCCCAATAGATCTATCTTTAGGATTCGCGTCAATTAGTAGTTCAGTTTACTAATTCTTCGGTTACCAAGCAAAAGGGGCATATTCGGCTTCGATCATTCACCCATATAATGTAGTTTCAATTACTTGTGTCTATTTCGTAAAACATTTATAAAAGCAGCGCATGTATTCTAAGTCTCAAAAGTATATATTGCAAAAGCATTTAAAAAGGGAGTAATGAAACTCACAATACTGTATTTTGTAGTAAAAATACATATGACGGCATTGAACAACGTAGGTTTAGACTCATATTCACGAACCTATATCAGTTATATATAAATTAACACACATAATTGAAATCAAACAAATTTATGTATTATTTTTAGTGATATAATTATTATATTTAATAATTTATAGGTTTCCTAAATAATTTAGTTAGGTATATTTATTTTATTTACTTTAGATAGATAATTATTATTTATTATAAAAATACTACTATAGTTTTGTTATATGTATTAAATCTATTTTGATATAATTAATATTTATTTGTTATAATATTAATAATAGGAATAATATTAATAATAACGATACTTATAATAATAATAATAATAATGACAATACTAATAATAATGTTAATATTGATAAAAATGATATTAATAATAAAATATATAAAATTTTTAATAATAATAGTAATAATAGTAATAATAATAATAATAATATAAATGTTAATTTTTAAAAAATTTTTTTTAATAAAGATAACAACTTTACTAAAAAAATGTTAAGTTTAAATAAAAATATATTTTTTAATAAAAATGATAACTTTGATAATTGTAGTTATAATGATACTTTTAATAGAAACAATAATAATAATAATAATAATAATAATAATAATAATAATAATAATTCTAATAATAATAACAATAATAATACTAATAATAAAGATAAACTACCTTTGAAGAGTTAAAAGGCTTTTTCTAAAAAAATGCCCTAGACCAGGCTCGAACCCGCAACCTCCAGCTATCCTAAAACCCTTCTTATCCAGCTGAACCGTTTAATTTTTCCAATATTACTCATATCATGATTCTATTTAACCAGTAATTATTTATCATTCATATACCCATCATCTCTTAACATCATATTCTGGTCCAGTTTTGTTTTGGTCCAACAGCATCTCAGCCCAACTAAAGAAATGGAACACGGCCCAAGTAAAAAGTTCAATAAATAAATCACTTGTCCAAACTTGTTCTTCTCGATCCAGTACCGGGAACAAGGAAGAAAAAAAATAAAAATAAATAAATAAATAACTAAAGCAGATCACGAATTCGTTAATCGATCAAGAAGATCATGGATTCATCAATCGATCAAGAAGGTTATCGATTCAGCAACCACAATCGGAACGATAGCAGTCGAGAGAGAAAATAAATTTTGAACTATCTGTGATGGTATTTGTCAACAGGATGGGAGCAAAAGTAGATCGATTAGGGCAGCAATACAATCAATCGATCTAGTAGCAGGTAATCGGTTCATTATCATGCTCTCAATTTCTTAAATCCCTCATATATTCTGTACTCATATTTGATTGAACAAGAGTAGTAATTAAATGTGTTATTGGTGGATTTGATGAGGTGTTTGGTTATCAACCGATTCATACAGTATTAGGTTAAAGAGAAACAACAGTTGCAATTTGATGTAATTAAGATAGTAGCTGAACCAAGTTGTTGATTGATGATGGATTGTTTGATCAGGAACAGGAGTAGTCGATTCTTCACATGTTTAGAAATTTACTTCGATATATTATTTGTTGCAGGTATAGAAGGTGGTTGTGATTGTGTGTTTGATGGTTGTAGCAGAAAATAAGGCATTCTAAAAGCAATTGTGCACAGTTTGTTGGGTAAGTATTGTAGGTAGAACAAGGTCAAGCAAAAGCCAGAAACAGGATCAATTTTTAGCTAAAAGGGTTGCTGTTTGATTAAGGTTAATGATTTTGGAGATAGACATGGCATAATAGTACAAGTAATGTATTCGTTTTCATAATCATCATTATATCAATATCAATATATATCATTATATCAATATCAATATATATCATGATTCTTTATTCTTCATCTTATTTATTAAGTCTGTATTATCATCAATACATTTGTTAGCTGTAACAGAAACATAAACAGATGGGGCTGTGGTGGTGCTTGTTGGTAATCGTAAAAGAAGTAGAATTAAGTGCAATAGCAGTGAGTGAGGTCGAGCAGCGAAAATGGTAATAGACATAGTAGTAGGCTGCTTATTCAAATACATCAAAAACAGAAAATAAAATAAAAATTTCAGTTGTTTTTAACGAGCTGTAACTGGAGCAGTTTGGTTAGTTTTGAATAGGTGTTTGCTTGTGAAAAGTTGTGACGGTTTGAGGGGTGGTGGTTCAAGGTAGAAGAGGTGATGGCAGTTTAATCATGGTGGCAGTTATGGTGGTCGTGAAGTTGCAGTGGTGGTGATAGAAGATGGATGAAGGTGAAAGATGAATGGTGGTGTATATGGTTGCAAGAGTGAGGGAGTAATATAGAGAAGAAGAAATAATTAGGAATGGGTGAAGTGAAGATGGTTTGGTTATATATCCCTAATGTAATTCTATATGTAAGATTATATAGATAGTAATATAGAATTGCTATTAAACACCAATAGTGACTATGAAAGATGCTTCAATTCATGGATGACATTCACAAGATAAAAACAATTAACAGAAAGTAAGAATTGATGGGGTTGTCATTCTTGTTTGGTTAATGAATACTATATAAATATGCATATTACATATATAAACATACAAACGTAGTAGCTCAATTATGTACAGTAAAATCTCCTTTTCTAATCCTAATTCACGGATCCATTATTAAGTGGTTTGTTTAATATCTATGCCATGTGTGTATGTACATATATAGATATAGATTAGAGATTATAACAAAAGAACAAATACAGTGATCTTGATTAATATATCACATTCACGGGTTAATAATCTAAAAGGTGGTAAAAGCTAATTCTAAATGGGTGAAGTAAAACAACAAGGGGTTTATAAAATTGGAGATCTATTAAAATAAAATAAAGTTAGTGTAATAATTAATTATCAATTTCAATCACGTCAATGTGTGGATGATTGGTACTTTCATGGTGCTATATATATTTTATAGATTTAGTTGACAAATCCCCGAATGATAAACGAGTGCTACAATTGTTTACTAAATGAATTCGAAATCAAATTTATATATTTAATGCACTTTATTTATAACACGTTTTATTCTCTAGTAAATCGTTTACATTTTTAATTTTATTAATTATATCTTATTTCAAAATATTATATATATATATATATATATATATATATATATATATATATATATATATATATATATATATATATACTTTACTTATGTTTTTCTTTTACTAATTAATATATCTTATTTTATTTTACCTAATTAATTTTGATATAAACAACAGATAATACCTCAATTTATATTTCTAATTATTATTTATATATATATACACATATCTATTTACAATTAATGGTTCGTGAATCGTCGAAACTGGTCGAAGGTAATTGAATACGTGAACATAGTTTCAAAATTTTCTAGACTCAACATTACACACTTTGCTTATTGTATCGAAATCATATAAAGATTAAGTTTAAATTTGGTCGGAATTTCCCGGGTCGTCACAGAGTCTAGTTTGAACATAATGATTCTTGTTACATCTTGACTAGACTTGAGCTAATTACATTTTCATACAAATAATGATACATAAAATCAATGGGAGAGCAACTCTTTAATTGGGACTTTAATGACTATTATTAGTATGTTTAAATGACACTATGATAAAGAGATATGACACTTGAGTGTTTTAGCCTAAATCAAGCTTAAAGTGTCATTAAGATGTCATTAGGTGTGATTAGTAAAAATTAACATCTTTTGGTTTCAAACTCTTTTGAGATCAAAAAGGGCAACTATGATAAGTATGTTAAAAAAGGTTTTGTAAATTATAGATGCCGGGAACTAGTCAAACTTTATTTGGTCAAGATTGGTAACAGAGAAAACTGCGGTCGGGCTGCGGTCGTCCGTGAGGTCAGCCGTGGGTTTGCAGTTTTAGCAAAGCTTGAACTCGTTGGTGCAGGACACACACGGTTGATGTCACGGTCGACCGTGGTGCAACCGTGTAGCATTTTTCCCAAGATGATTTCTTAAATATTGGTCTTTTGCTAGAGATAATTTAGGCTCATGAACTCATGTCGTCTTACATATGATTTAACTACTTAGTTCTTGTGTGTCATCATCAAAACAAAGTGATTAACTTTTGAATATTATGCTTTGAATCTTAACCAACATTCTCCCCCTTTTTGATGATGACAAACATATGAGTAAGTGTTAACTATGTAGGTCGACATAAGTGTTAACATCACTTACCATACACTTTTCTCCCCCTTTTGTCGAAGCAAAAAGGTTAGTCCCACTTGGAACTAAGCGCGCCCTAGGGTAATGCTCCCCCTTAAATTGTACACACTTATCAATTATTCTTGTTAATAAAATAGCTCCCCCTTGAACCAATAGTAGACATAAAAAGTAACAAACATGATAAGCATAGCAAGTGCATTACAAGCGTTAATCCTAGGACAAGTGTTGTTTCTACCCGCCCTTATAGTTGTTCTTAACCAACATTAAGTTCTTCTAAGGATAAATTCCATTGGTGCTAAACGCATCCGAGATTGTCGAGCTTTCATTGTCGGACGAGATAATGATCACTTGATGAGCCTCCCAATAAGTAATAGGAATTGTTGACACGGGTTGAGGGACATGAGAAGCGTTGATGGCATTAACGAATCAAAAAAGCCGATTAAGATGATTTGAATACGGAAGTGGACGAGTTCTTAGTTATCGAAGGTAACCCATTCTTTGAGTAGTGAGATAAGCTAGATTTATGGGTTCTTGAGTGAGAAGTGACCACATGAGAACAACTGTCACGACCCTACTTTTTCCGTTATTTTTTACCGTTAATTATTTTATGACCGTTAACTGTTATTCATACCACGTCATTTCTATGGCCCATATTATTATTTTAGTAATAATATATTAATTATTATGTGTTAAATGAATATTTGTATTCATATTTTAAATCGTATGTTTATACGAATCGCGGAATTCTATCCGGCGAATCTTTTCGATTTTCAAACCAACGGTCGGGTTTTTGGGATTTTTAAATCCTAAATATTTTAAATATGATATTTTAAGATCGTATTATTATATATAGTATTTATATTTATTTTTCGTCGCGTATTTGTTATCTCTCCGAATTTTTAATCGCGTAAGCGTGTTTTCGCGTTTCGGGTTTCATTCGGGCTTTCGGGCCACAAGGAAGTTGCAAGTTAGCAAATTTGGGCTAGTGGGGCCCACCCCACTCACCCCATTCGGCCGAATAGATGGGGAGGGGGTATCCCCTTTTGTTTTCATTTTATCCCACTTATTTTTCATTCTACATTTTATCTAAAACCTAAATTATCAAAGTGCTCTCTTCCTCCTCCCTCCTTGTTCCGTAGCCACTCTCACTACCAACATCATCATCATCAACCAATTTTAGAGCTTGGATCAAGGATTAATACACATAAACGGAATCCTTTCAATCTCCTCTACACGATTCAATCAATTGATTATCGATTATCTGTTTTTGATGTTTATTTTGATTGTATGTTAGTTACTTGTTATTGTATTAATGATTGTATGCGTAGAATTGCTCAAAAACACATGTTTTCGGTTTGATTTAATTGGGACAGCAACTTTTTGTTTAATTCTGGAATTGTGACTGATATAAAAGTGAAATTGAAGTATCTATATGAGTTCCTCTCATCAAGACATTAATTTTAGACTCCAGATTCATGTCATTTCGATTCCCGGAGCTTAAGATATGATTAAAATGGTGTTATGTTGAGATTAAACTATGAAAATGAATTGAACCAGGTTTGGTCCGACTTTGTGACCATTTTTAGAGTCCTTAGGGTGTACTAGTGTGTTAGTATTGATGATGGGATGAACTTTCATGTTCGGGTCATCGAAATCCGAGCCACGGATCGCCCGTTATGACTAAAACACGTTTTTGAGCGGATTAAAGGTCTAAACTGATTTAGAGCTGTAAGTCACGACTTGGTGACTGTTCTTGGGATGTTCTTGAGCACACTAATGTGTCGAGTGGGTTGGTTAGGCGAAGATATATATAAGTCTCGCCGAAAACTGATTCCCGGGACTCAAGATACGACCCTATGAATTTTTGATTTAAAACTTATGGTTAATTATTAAAACTTATGATATAAATAATGACTTTCATTATTATTTAATTACTTATGATATAAGAAGTAATTATTATTATTTAAGACTTATGATATATATTTATTATATGATTTAATTATTACTTATGATTTAATTAACATTTTAATTAAACTTATGATTAATAATACTTTTATTATTAATGGAAAATACTTATGATAAGTATTAAACTTATATTATGAGATTATTATTATAAGACTTATAATAAGAATTAATTAATTATTTAATTATTATAAGGCTTAGTTATTATTTAATTATAATCTAATTATTAAATTCTTATGATTTAATAATTATAATTAGAAACTTATGATGTGATTAATAATTAATTATTAATTAATAATACTTATGATATGATTTAAAATTTATTATTAATTAATAATACTTATATTATGATTAATATTTAATTAATTAATTAAATACTTATGCTATACTAATTATATCATTTATACTTATGTTAACTTTAATTATTCGCATTTGACTTTAATTAACATTATAACCTATAATATTATTATAACTTACACTTTTAAAATTAATGTTGACTATGTTTGACCAAGGTTGACTTTTGAGTTGACTTTCGGTTGACATTGACTTTCCGTTGACTTTTGTTGACTTTCAAATTAAGGAAACTTTCCTAACTTATAAACTTTCCAAAAATAGCAACTTTCTAAATATGGAAACTTTCCAAATATAGAAACTTTCTAAAAATAGAAACGTTCCTAAAATAGAAACTTTCCAAAAATAGAAACTTTCCAAAAATGGAAACCTGCTAAAAATAGAAACTTTCTAAAAATAGAAAGTGTGTGTCCGTACGCTGTTCCGATCAAACCGATGCATGTTGAGTATTGTTCTATGTCTACTTGCAACATGTACAATAGCTATCATACTAAGACTTGACCTAAGTTAGTTATTTATATCGACCTGCTTTATTTATAGGTCGGCGTTGTGATCATTCCTAATCACTATACTCTATTTGCTGTTCGCTTACTGTGTTGGTTACTTCGTTACTGTTAAGGTGAGTTATAGTCCCATTTTTCTATTTTAAATCTTTTGGGATGAGAATACATGCAATTTATTTTATATTTTTGGACACATGTGGAAGTTGGTTTAAATTATTCATTGTGAGTTGAACAAAAATATTCTCTAGTCTGGTAACTGTAATCACTGGTTTCTACTGGTGAACGCAAATCCTACGGATAGATATATCGGGTTTGACAACCCCATTTCGAGCTAGTCGCGCTAGCAATTTATAATCGGAATGTTTAGTACTTCGTATTTAGTTGAAGATACACTTGTTCGGTGTATATTATTTATTGTGTTTGGCAAGGGTAAATAAATGGTTAAGTGATTACCAGGTGGCTCACGGAAAATGGAATAATGATTTTATATGTTTTCTAGCACATAATTTTGTGGTCCAAAAAGGGGTTTTTATGTTTTCAAACATAAATTTTTATGGTTTAAATTAAATATTGTTTGCAATATGAAACCAATAATTCACTCAACATTTTTGTTGACAGTTACTCGCATGTTTTATTCTCAGGTTCATGATTGATTGCTTCCGCTATGCTTAGAGAGTCTGCATATTTATGATGACAGCTTTTGTTAAACAATAACTTGCATTCTATTTTGATATATTTAATAATGGATGTTGTTGACTTTGTTTTGGTCAACTTTTGGTTAAGTAATAATGTATGGTTTTTCTAAACTTACATATTTTGGGTAGATTTCCTTTATAGGAAATCATTTTTAAACAAAGAATGCAAGGTTATTTATTAAATTCATATAGAGTTATGATCAAGCTGTGGGACCAAGATAATGATGGTCGTCAAGTGTAATTTGACGGGTCATTACAGTTGGTATCAGAGCTCTGGTTGTAGGGAATTAGGCTGCATTGATGTCGTTACCCGAGTCAATAGGGTGCATTAGTGAGTCTAGTCTACAGCCCGGCCTATAATATATTATTATATGTGACTATTTGTATCGTATTGGTATGTATATTGTTATCATACATACATCTCTATTATGTTCTGAATCCGGGAGGAACTCCCATTCCGATTTAAACGTATTCTCTGACTCATGTGAACTTATCCTTATAAGAACACCTCGGGTAGTGAAACCGAGGAATGTCATTCTTGACTTCAGAAATTCTCGACATTTCTATGTCATCTATTATGGTTATGTATATAACGTTTGAGTTATATTACGCGAGATGTCATTCTTGACTTCTAAATGCTCGGCATTTCAATGTCAGCTATTATGTTTAGGTATATAATGAAAGGACCCGTTCATATACATTATAAACGATTCACAATAGTTGATTACATTGCAAGGTATTTGACCTCTATATGATACATTTTACAAACATTGCATTCGTTTTTAAAAAACAATCTTTCTTTACATCGAAAATTGACAGGCATGCATACCATTTCATAATATCCACTATCCAACTATAAATTGATTTAATAATAATCTTTGATGAACTCAATGACTCGAATGCAACGTTCTTCGAAATATGCTATGAAAGACTCCAAATAATATCTTTAAAATGAGCAAATGCACAGCGGAAGATTTCTTTAACACCTGAGAATAAACATGCTTTAAAGTGTCAACCAAAAGGTTGGTGAGTTCATTAGTTTATCATAATCATTTATTTCCATCATTTTAATAGACCACAAGAATTTCATTTCCAGTTCTCATAAATATACGTTCCATGCATAGAGACAAAAATAATCATTCATATGGTGAACACCTGGTAACCGACATTAACAATATGCATATAAGAATATCCCCTATCATTCAGGGATCCTCCTTCGAACATGATATAAATTTCGAAGTACTAAAGCATCCGGTACTTTGGATGGGGTTTGTTAGGCCCAATAGATCCATCTTTAGGATTCGCGTCAATTAGAGTGTCTGTTTCCTAATTCTTAGATTACCAGACTTTAATAAAAAGGGGCATATTCGATTTCGATAATTCAACCATAGAATGTAGTTTCAATTACTTGTGTCTATTTCGTCAAACATTTATAAAAGCGCATGTATTCTCAGTCCCAAAAATATAAAGGGTAAAAAGGCAAATGAAACTCACCATACTGTATTTCGTAGTAAAAATACATATAACGTCATTGAACAAGTGCAAGGTTGGCCTCGGATTCACGAACCTATATTAATTATATATATTTATATGTTGGTCAATATTTGTATAGCAATTTAGGTCAGGTCATAGTGTAATCCTATCCTATAGCTCGAGTCTGACTCTACAGTATAGTAACATGTTATATTACTCATGCTCAATTAAGATTCTATTAAAAGGTGACGTGTGAAACAACGTAACACAAATGATTTCATAATCATAAAATAGTATTTTAGGTTTTTTTTTTATAGAGAAAATCAACACAAAAAGTTAACTGAAAAGTTAACAGGAAAAGTCAAAGTTCAAAGTCAAAAGTGAAAGGTTAAAGTCAAAAGTCAAAGGTCAAAGTAAAAATGAGGTCGCATGCAAATATATAATAACTTATACAAACATGATTTTCGGTCAAACATGACTAAACGGGCCACTTCAGCTATTTTTAGAAAAATTATCGGAACTCCGATTGACAAACAGCCAAAGATAAAAGTTACACATTACCAAAAAGATTAAGCATAAATATTACAGAAGTAAACTAAACCTAGATAACTCGTAGTTGCCAACGCGTTTTCGGCGTTTCAAAGTTAATTTTTTAGCTTTAATAAATTTACAAAAGTGACCGAGTAGCCTACTTTGGAGATTTTTAGAAAATTCCTCAAAACTCGTATTGACAAACGGTCAAAGCAAGCAAATTCTTGTTACCACAAAGATATAACATGATTTTTGGCAAGAGTAAACACATATCAGGGCCGACCATGACAACTGATACAAAACTGACATTTTTAAATAAAAAAGTTTCAGCTCTTTTTAGAATTTTAAAATGTGACCAAACCGTCAACTTTGATGATTTTTAGAAAAATCGTCGAGACTCGAATTGACAAACGGCCAGAGTCGTTTGTTAGACCTTACAACAAAGAATTCAGTGGTATTGTTTTTTATATATGAAACAACGCAGATCAGCGAGAATTTCAGTTCCCGTTTCGACATTTCATCAAAATTTGCAAAACTTCTTTTGTCCATAACTTGACAACCGTTCAACGAAACGAGACGTGCTTTATATGAAAATTCATCTACTCGACGAGTAGAATCCAAATAACCACTTTTTATAACCCAGAAAATTAGTTCACTAATTATCATCAGCAATTTTAATTACGAAATTAATTATGCAATTTGTTTATTTCATAACTTTCTAACCGTTACTTGGATTCAAGTGATTCTTAAACCAAAATTCAACTATTTTTCGCTAGCTTTCCAACGACATGCATATCTTATACCTTATCTCAATCGTATATGTAACTAATTCAGGAATCAACATAACCTATCTAATGGCAATATCAAAAGTACAAGCATGCATAATCCTATATACTCGAGCACTAGTCAGGGATACACTATTAGTATGTAAAAATTAAATTATGAGTACTCACATATCAATATTGAGATTCAATATTGCAGGAAAGGTACGTAAACGCAACGGAGATGATAAATACTATATTGACCTCACGAGCATACCCATGAACCATACTCAATCACCTCCATAGCTATAACCCATAATTTCCTTAATCCTATCCCACTCGAAAAAACAACTTCGAAATTACTCGGACAGCATTCCGTCGTAATATTTTATGTATACTAATAATATATTGAGATAATACGGAGTAAATATATATATATGTAAATCGATTGAGAGAGTTTAGAGAAAACTATTTTCAAGTTTCTATGAAATAATGAAACCTATTGAATTCTATTTATAATAGATTTTTGAATTATTAAAGTGAATTATTAAAGTATGAATTATTAAAGTGAATTATTAAAGTATGAATTATTAAAGTGAATTATTAAAGTATGAATTATTAAAGTGAATTATTAAAGTATGAATTATTAAAGTGAATTATTAAAGTATGAATTATTAAAGTTAAAGTAAATTAAAAATAAAGTAAAGGTAAAGTTTAAGTATAGTAAAAGTATAAAACTATGTACGTATAAGATGCGTATAAATATATATAATATTAATTTAAATCGTTATATATATTTAATAAAATAAAATATAAATATCGTTATCTTTATCATACTAGTTAAGTAATGAGTTGTCAAAAGTGGTTCTAGATATTTATAAAAGTTATATACGTTTTAATAATAAAGTTCTTTTTAAACTGAAAACGTTTTTGTACGTTTGAAACTAAATAGATCAATCGAGTCTTTATGAGATTCAATCTTCCACTATCCTTTGTCTAGTTCTCAATGATTGACAATTTGTTCATATTTATAAATCACTTTACCATTTTCCGAATATTGTTAAAATGAAAAGATTTCTCAAATCAACGTGGGCCTTTCAACAGAGACTTGTAATCATAATTTAATATATCTGATAATTCAATCATTTGATCTTATCTTCTAATTTCATTGATAAACATTTTGAAACAGATACAATCATATAAAGTATTTAATCTAATATTTTGTTTACGTTTCAAGTTATAATATATATACACATATACATATATAATCATATTCGTTTAATGGTTCGTGAATCGTTGGAACTTGGTCGAGGTTGAATGAATGTATGAACATAGTTTAAAATTCTTGAAATTTAACTTAACAAATATTGCTTATCGTGTCGGAAACATATAAAGATTAAAGTTTAAATTTGGTTGGAAATTTCCGGGTTGTCACAGTACCTACCCGTTAAAGAAATTTCGTCCCGAAATTTGAGTGGAAAGGTCGTGAATGATAATAAGTATGTTTTCATGATGCATACGGGCTAAAAATTAGAGTTTTATCATCAGCGAATAATTTGGATAAACAATCCATTTATATGAAGAGTACGAATGAAGCTAACATAGAAGAGTGAAATGAGTAAGTGTAGATTCATCTTATCATTTGACGTAGATATGATTGATTCCCAGATTTTAAGGGATTTGAAGAAAATCTTCTTAATAAGATTTGACTCTCCGGTAATCAAGGGAATTAGGATCCGCTTTAAATGCGATCATCCATTTTAATTGTTCTGTCGAAGATTTTCTTATAAATTCACCTCCTTCGTTTCCTTACAACTCACACCATATGTTGATGCATTTTATGCAAGTCCCTAGACATCTACCCACGTCCATTGCAGGTACAACAGTTTACAGGCCACCATGATTGCTCGTTATTATCCTATCCGTGTTTGTATGTGGTTACAGGAACTGCAGGAACGAGATTTAGATGTTTGACTATGTTAGACTTAGTCAGACGTACGAGTGAAGCCTCACTAGTACGGCTGACAGGCTCATACGCATGGTTGATGCTGAGCTAAGTCACAATTACAACCTAAATGATAAGACACGAGTGAGTGATCACCCGTACGATTGATGAAGCCAACTCGTAAGTGTGATGAATGAATCGTATGGGTGTGTCAACAGCAGGGGTATATAAAGTCTTATGTTCTTCATTTTAGGTTAAGCCTCTCATTTGTTACTCACACTCAGATCTAGTGAGCTCCTTCGATTCTCTCTCAGTCCAAATCACCCAGGTGGTGAATAATAGCTCTAGGTGTTGATCTAATCACACTTGATTTAGTTGTGGTTTGACTAAATTAATCAAAAAAAACTTAACCTATTCACTAGAGGGTTTGATTCACTTATTCTGCCATTGTGTGAGTTAAATCTGTTGATTTCTAAGTTTCTAGTCATGTTTCATCACCTTCTATTCTTTCCCCCTCAACTCATATTTTAAAGTATTCATCAATATGCTCCATCCAGTTCTGATTCTCGATATACTTCTAACTTTCATATCGGTCATTCTTCTTTTTTTTTCATCTACCGCCGGAAGAATCTATTTACTTCTACTATACTCTTGGGTTTATAGTGTTCCTAGTTCTCCCGTGTCTTTATATTGCTATATGCATCGATATATATGGTTTATAATTTCTGGTTTATCGTTGGGCTTTATATGTTCCCTTATATTTCAAAGTCTCTGCTTCTGTCTTCTATAATCATTATCATTCATATTTAATGCTCTCTTTTATTTGCTGCAATTTATACCCCAATTTCTATTTCGGAGTTTTGTCCTTTCGTTTCTTCTTCTTGCAATTAAGCACCGCTTGTAATGGTCCAGAATTCACAGATATGAATTTCGAAATGAACATTGTTAATGTTCTAGGAAGGAAATTGTGATGGCACGATCTTGACTTGTCAAATTACTAAAATACCTTAGAAAAGGCCGAATCATCAAGAAATATTTTCTTGATATTTTAGAGGTTAAATAGAATACAAGAGTCGTATAACATGGCACATGATGATGTTATGATCTGTGAATCATCACGTTCCATTTAGAAACTCAGCATGACTTACTGTAATATAATCACATTGATCAAGTGTCATTATATTATACTAATTCATGCTTCAGTTCCCAACACTACTTCAAAATATTCCTATTTTAAACTTGAATATTTCAGAATTTAGAAACTAAAATAGTTTCTTTTATGATGTAATACAGATAGCGCGAAGAGGTAAATGATTTCAAATAAGAAAAATTAAGAAAATATGTTCAGAAATATGGAGGATATTTATAATGAAAGATATGATGATATTTTAGAATTTCTAATATCAGAGGATGATGAAGAATATTATCCGCAGGGGTTTAGAGTCAGGAGCAAGGTATTCGTTAATGACTTCAGCAGATACTGAATTATTTGGATCCTTTGAAGTCAGGTTCAGTCTTTGTAATTTGTCCACAGCCTCCTTCCTACTTTGCTCAATCCGTTTTCCAGTTCCAAGACTTCTCTTTTTTTGCGCTTTGCCAGCACACCTATTCATTATCATCAAACTTTTACTGTTAAGGTCGTTTATAGTTTTTTTTTTGCTGCTTCATCAGTATTTTTCCATTTTCGGAGAACCAATTCGTAGTTCGAAGTGTTTTTCAGAATCTTCACATTCAAATTAAGTCCAGAAGATAGACGTTATATATACACATATAACTATTGGCGTAGACATGCTGCGAGATTTCAAAATACTGATTGCTAATTCCCAATGATTCGTATGGAAATTCTCATTACAAGATGCGAATGAGTAAATGATGGGATTTAAATGAATTATTATAATGACTTTTTGGAGAGGCTAAAGTCAAAGGGTAATGAAGTTGTTGATACATCTGTTAATAATGTGGTGGAATGTAAAAGGTTCCCTGGTAACGATGGTGTATATCTCAAGGTTATAATAAGGTTAGTCTGACTGAAAAGTCGAAGTTGACTTGCTGGAGCTGTGACAAAACTGGCTACTTTGAATAGGAGTCACAAAGTTATTTTTGCTAATAAATGCTAAAGAATCTGACGCGGATACGTTGTTTAAACTTTTACTTTGGTTTCAAGAGTTTTTCGGGTACATAACTGTGGGTAACATGTGGTTGGATCATCATCTCGATTGCTTATCATTCGAAGTGTCTTCAGAAATTTTCGAAGGGTTTGAACACAGATTGTAATCGTTAACATACATTTGATGTTCTAACACAGTTTTGAAGTCAAAATATAGCTTGTGAAAGATGTAAGGATCTAAGAGTGATGATTTTGGTCATATCTCAAGTTGAATTTTGAGATTTCAAAATCAGAATATGTAATTAAATTTTGAATGAGTATGGTTGTTTTGATTTCTATAAAAGAATGTATATTGTTATGAAAGTAGAGAGTATAATGGATGATTTGCTGAATCAGATTCGAAGAGTGTAATATATTAATTGTGAATTTATATATCTCTCGGGTATTACCTACCCGTTAAAAAAAAATTTCACAATTAATATTTTGTACAAAAGAATTTTATTACAGTCTTTATGAAAATATATATATGTATATTTTCTTCAGATGTAACATAGATTTAATGAGTTAATGTTAAATTAAACTCATTTGATTTACGGTTGAAACTAGAATTGAATAATCCCTAAAGGCTTTAAAAAGTACATAACTTTTACGCAGTATTTCTTTAATGACATTGAAATTATGAATCAATACTTCGTTATTTGTTGATGTATGATGTTCGGTTTGTGGAATTCTTGTGAATTTCGCAAAGTACGAATGATGTTATCTGAAAAGTTTCGGGTACATCGATGATGAAAGTGTAAAATCAAATATATACTTGATTTATTATGAATTGGAATTTGTTGAATTGCGACAGAGATTGTAGTTAACGCTGGTTAAGTTGCGGCCGAAGGACGTACATTATTGCATATTTGTAATATGAATTAACCGAGTAGTTAAGATTCACGCACAATAGCTTAGCACGGAAAGATTTATTTTTATTTCAAAATATATAAAATATACATATAATTTCTTCAAAGGGAATGAGTTAATTCTTCATAACTCGTTGATACAATATACGGGTTATTGATTCGTAATGATGTCCTTAGTGATTCTTGAGTTGACGGAGTTTGTGATGTTATAGGTGTTGTTGATTCTGATGTTGACTGTACTGATGATGCTGGTGACGCTGACGGTACTGTTGATGCTGTTGGTAAAACAAGTTTAGCTTGTTAATCACACACCATTTTTGTCAGGGTTTCTACTCTTCCTTCTATCATTTTGGTTCGCTTAATTGATTTATGGTTAGGGCTAGATTAGATAATCTTTAAGACTTTAGAGATTACATCATCTACGCGGAATGTTTCTCCAATGAATTTATGAATTAATACTTCGTCGGTTATTGTTGTTGGTATTCCTTGATATCTACAGGGCGTATGACATTGGTGCTCGTGGGACAGAGTGTAAAGTTGAGGTTTACTACGTGGTTGTGGTTAGGGTGGTAATGGTACTATTGGCGTTGATGATGGTGTTACTGGTTATGCTGCTGATGCTGCTGATGCTGCTGCTGGTGTTTGTAATCTCTGCACCATATTCTCCAAAGCCACTACCCGAGCGCGAAGCTCGCTGACTTCTTCTATTACACCGGGGTGATTGTCGGTTCGGACGAGCGGGTAAATAAAATCTAAAATTTGATGTAATATATAATCGTGACGAGATACTCTGGAAATGAGCGAGAAAATGGTGTTTCGGACAGGTTCGCCGGTAAGTGCTTCAGGTTCTTCGTCAAGAGGGAAATGTGGTGGATGGAAGGGATCACCTTCTTCTTGTCTCCAATGATTGAGGAGGCTACGAACCCATCCCCAATTCATCCAGAATAGGTGATGACTGATTGGTTGATCTATTCCGGTCACACTGCTTTCGGAGCTGGAGTGGGATTCCATTTTGAAATCCGAGGAACTTGAATTAATGATGAATTCCATTTCGTACGATTGAATAAGGATTTTTTTTTCGATATGAAATGATTTTCGGTTATCGGATGGTATTCTAATTACATAGAATATCCATATATATAGAACAAAAGATTTCGTAAATTACGGAGGAATTTACGGGATATATCAGGCAACGTTTACAGTAATAGATACGATAAGATATGATTTAGCAGATACGCTAAGATATGAATTTTTGTCTATACACTATTCATGCAATCAATGCAGCAAGACGTGTCTTAGACTAAAAATGATAAGCAGGTAATTTCCTGAGGATGATAAGTAGTTAATTTTTGACACAAAATGATAAGCAAAACTATTGACATGTAGATACGGTCGAAGTCCAGACTCACTAATGCATCCTATCGACTTATCTGTTAGACACACTAATGCAGACCTGGTTAGCTAAGACCATCGCTCTGATACCAACTGATAGGACCCGTTCATATACATTATAAACGATTCACAATAGTTGATTACATTGCGAGGTATTTGACCTCTATATGATACATTTTACAAACATTGCATTCGTTTTTAAAAGACAATCTTTCTTTACATCGAAAATTGACAGGCATGCATACCATTTCATAATATCCACTATCCAACTATAAATTGATTTAATAATAATCTTTGATGAACTCAATGACTCGAATGCAACGTTCTTTGAAATATGCTATGAAAGACTCCAAGTAATATCTTTAAAATGAGCAAATGCACAGCGGAAGATTTCTTTAACACCTGAGAATAAACATGCTTTAAAGTGTCAACCAAAAGGTTGGTGAGTTCATTAGTTTATCATAATCATTTATTTCCATCATTTTAATAGACCACAAGAATTTCATTTCCAGTTCTCATAAATATACGTCCCATGCATAGAGACAAAAATAATCATTCATATGGTGAACACCTGGTAACCGACATTAACAATATGCATATAAGAATATCCCCTATCATTCCGGGATCCTCCTTCGGACATGATATAAATTTCGAAGTACTAAAGCATCCGGTACTTTGGATGGGGTTTGTTAGGCCCAATAGAACTATCTTTAGGATTCGCGTCAATTAGGGTGTCTGTTCTCTAATTCTTAGATTACCAGACTTTAATAAAAAGGGGCATATTCGATTTCGATAATTCAACCATAGAATGTAGTTTCAATTACTTGTGTCTATTTCGTCAAACATTTATAAAAGCGCATGTATTCTCAGTCCCAAAAATATAAAGGGTAAAAAGGCAAATGAAACTCACCATACTGTATTTCGTAGTAAAAATACATATAACGTCATTGAACAAGTGCAAGGTTAGCCTCAGATTCACGAACCTATATTAATTATATATATTTATATGTTGGTCAATATTTGTATAGCAATTTAGGTCAGGTCATAGTGTAATCCTATCCTATAGCTCGAGTCTGACTCTACAGTATAGTAACATGTTATATTACTCATGCTTAATTAAGATTCTAGTAAAAGGTGACGTGTGAAACAACGTAACACAAATGGTTTCATAATCATAAAATAGTAATTTAGGTTTTTTTTTTTATAGAGAAAATCAACACAAAAAGTTAACTGAAAAGTTAACAGGAAAAGTCAAAGTTCAAAGTCAAAAGTCAAAGGTTAAAGTCAAAAGTCAAAGGTCAAAGTAAAAATGAGGTCGCATGCAAATATATAATAACTTATACAAAAATGATTTTCGGTCAAACATGACTAAACGGGCCACTTCAGCTATTTTTAGAAAAATTATCGGAACTCCGATTGACAAATAGCCAAAGATAAAAGTTACACATTACCAAAAAGATTAAGCATAAATATTACAAAAGTAAACTAAACCTAGACAACTCGTAGTTGCCAACGCGTTTTCGGCGTTTCAAAGTTAATTTTTCAGCTTTAATAAATTTACAAAAGTGACCGAGTAGCCTACTTTGGAGATTTTTAGAAAATTCCTCAAAACTCGTATTGACAAACGGTCAAAGCCTGCAAATTCTCGTTACCACAAAGATATAACATGATTTTTGGCAAGAGTAAACACATATCAGGCCGACCATGACAACTGATACAAAACTGACATTTTTAAATAAAAAAGTTTCAGCTCTTTTTAGAATTTTAAAATGTGACCAAACCGTCAACTTTGATGATTTTTAGAAAAATCGTCGAGACTCGAATTGACAAACGGCCAGAGTCATTTGTTAGACCTTACAGCAAAGAATTCAGTGGTATTGTTTTTTATATATGAAACAACGCAGATCAGCGAGAATTTCAGTTCCCGTTTCGACATTTCATCAAAATTTGCAAAACGTCTTTTGTCCATAACTTGACAACCGTTCAACGAAACGAGACGTGCTTTATATGAAAATTCATCTACTTGACGAGTAGAATCCAAATAACCACTTTTTATAACCCAGAAAATTAGTTCACTAATTATCATCAGCAATTTTAATTACGAAATTAATTATGCAATTTGTTTATTTCATAACTTTCTAACCGTTACTTGGATTCAAGTGATTCTTAAACCAAAATTCAACTATTTTTCACTAGCTTTCCAACGACATGCATATCTTATACCTTATCTCAATCATATATGTAACTAATTCAGGAATCAACATAACCTATCTAATGGCAATATCAAAAAGTACAAGCATGCATAATCCTATATACTCGAGCACTAGTCAGGGATACACTATTAGTATGTAAAAATTAAATTATGAGTACTCACATATCAATATTGAGATTCAATATTGCAGGAAAGGTACGTAAATGCAACGGAGATGATAAACACTATATTGACCTCACGAGCATACCCATGAACCATACTCAATCACCTCCATAGCTATAACCCATAATTTCCTTAATCCTATCCCACTCGAAAAAACAACTTCGAAATCACTCGGACAGCATTCCGTATTAATATTTTATGTATACTAATAATATCTTGAGATAATACGGAGTAAATATATATATGTAAATCGATTGAGAGAGTTTAGAGAAAACTATTTTCAAGTTTCTATGAAATAATGAAACCTATTGAATTCTATTTATAATAGATTTTTGAATTATTAAAGTGAATTATTAAAGTATGAATTATTAAAGTGAATTATTAAAGTATGAATTATTAAAGTTAAAGTAAAGTAAAAATAAAGTAAAGGTAAAGTTTAAGTATAGTAAAAGTATAAAACTATGTACGTATAAGATGCGTATAAATATATATAATATTAATTTAAATCGTTATATATATTTAATAAAATAAAATATAAATATCGTTATCTTTATCATACTAGTTAAGTAATGAGTTGTCAAAAGTGGTTCTAGATATTTATAAAAGTTATATACGTTTTAATAATAAAGTTCTTTTTAAACTGAAAACGTTTTTGTACGTTTGAAACTAAATAGATCAATCGAGTCTTTATGAGATTCAATCTTCCACTATCCTTTGTCTAGTTCTCAATGATTGACAATTTGTTCATATTTATAAATCACTTTACCATTTTCCGAATATTGTTAAAATGAAAAGATTTCTCAAATCAACGTGGGCCTTTCAACAGAGACTTGTAATCATAATTTAATATATCTGATAATTCAATTATTTGATCTTATCTTCTAATTCCATTGATAAACATTTTGAAACAGATACAATCATATAAAGTATTTAATCTAATATTTTGTTTACGTTTCAAGTTATAATATATATACACATATACATATATAATCATATTCGTTTAATGGTTCATGAATCGTTGGAACTTGGTCGAGGTTGAATGAATGTATGAACATAGTTTAAAATTCTGGAAATTTAACTTAACAAATATTGCTTATCGTGTTGGAAACATATAAAGATTAAAGTTTAAATTTGGTTGGAAATTTCCGGGTTGTCACATATAACATTCTTGTTATATTACGTGCCTTTGTGCCGTTAAGCCGTTGTGCCTATGTGCTTTGGTTTTTGAACCGGAAAACGTCATTCTTGACTTTTAGAGATTTTTGGTACTTCGAAGACATTTCTATGTCATCGTTACTCCTATTCGTTACTTATGATGTTTAGTCTCTTGTGCTATCCTTAGCACATTGTTTAAGAAATTGTTTTAGAGAAATTGTGTGAAAATCCGAGGTTGATCGCGTGTCCAGACCTCATGTAGTGCTATTGGAATGGAACTATGAATTAGTGAAATATAATGGCGTTAGGCCAACGTGATTATATTACGTTAATTCATAAAGAAGTCCCAATATTGTGACATGAGGAATAGAAAGTGAGTCAAAGAAAATTTTTACACTACCCATTCAAAAATTCTGATGTATTACATGGGTAGGGAAATATTCATTATATTATTTATTGATATACGAGAAGCTCGTTTTAACTAAATTATGTATCTCATGCTCTATCCTTCATAACTCGCTTGTTAGCAACAGCTTCGCTCGGGAACAGTTTTGGCCAAGGACTTATGTCCTGATAATAGTCAAAACAACATTTAACTCATTGGTTTTCATGATCCCGTAACATTTGTTGGTCAAATGTCGCACGACGATTCAAGTCCTTTACTCGATCTTCCACGATCTTACTTCAACTTGTAATCTCTGAAATACAGATACTCTGTTATCATCGGGAGTTTTACACATTTGTTTAACTGGGCGGTTCTCACGAGATTTATGGGCGAATAGAAGTAATGAAATATTTTGTCATGTATACAATTTATAAAATCATATATATACGTATGGATTCAAATGAATAAATTACCCTTACCTATTTTGGCTAGTATATACTAAATCATACCTTCAAAATTATATTAAAAACCACTCAATTATTGAGCTGGTTGACTAAGTCAATTTGTTTTATATAAAATGGTAAACGTTGTACATACTTCTAAATTTACTAAGAACTTCGTTCCGTTTATGTTGTCACATCAAACGTTTAAAGCTTTTCAAAACTCCTTTGATTGATTTTATCAAATTTTCGCATTACTCTATAGAGTGTTTGGATCACAGTTCCTCTCATCCTCCGTTTAAGGATGAAACTTACTATTAAGTTCATTGATAGAAACTCTTACACCACTTTGGATGCCGGTTTTATAAAATTTGTTGGAAAGTCCTTGCGCTCGTAAAATTTACCCTCTTATGGTTGGACATGGCCGAAACGCGAACCGATAAATCAATTTTCTGGGGTACACTCGGTGGTTACCCTACTGTAGAAAAGGTGCTAGGTGGGTTTCTACCCCAACTGTTGTTATAGTGGGTATCATGGATATATATTACACTAGACCGTTTGAGGAGTTTCTACTCTCAATATTCGCTATCAATCGCAACACCCTCGTAAACATCAATTCTAGGATTCAACACTTTGAGGTGCACGCAATTATTTTTGGAGATTCATCTCACTTAGAGTCGGCCATTCTTTATAACCCATGATTCGCGTTCTTTTCATCCGCACATAAATTTAAGAATATGGATGAATCTTAGATTTCCTCGCTCATTGTACAAGGAAGTTCACTCTCGTTGAAATATCACACCTTTCGTACGTCTTCCTTTCGGAAATGTAATGAAAATCTACTTTGAAGTCCGTGATCCTCGTTATCTCCTTTGAGAGAATTGCCTTAAATATCTATGCCACCGATGTGACTACTCCTGGTTGCAACTATATTTCATTCGTCCTAGTTCGTCCCCTTGGGGAGCTCCTGTTTTGTCTGTTAAGAGGAAAGATGGTTCGTTTCGTTTGTGCATTGATTATCGTGAATTGAACAAGATTACTGTTAAAAAATGTTACCCTCTTCCGAGAATTGATGATCTGTTCGATCAACTTCAAGGATCGTCCGTTTATTCTAAGATTGGTCTTCGTTCCGGTTATCACCAATTGCGCGTTAAAGAAACTGATATTCCGAAAGCCGCTTTCCGTACCCGTTATGGTCACTTCGAATTCCTTGTTATGCCGTTCGGATTGATAAATGCACCTGCTGTGTTCATGGACCTCATGAACCGTGTGTGTAGCCCATATCTGGATAAAATTTCATTATCGTTTTCATCGACGACATCCTTATTTATTCTAAGAGTGATGAAGAGCACGAAGAACATTTGAAGTTGGTGCTTGATTTGTTGAGGAAAGAAGAATTGTACGCTAAGTTCTCTAAGTGTGCTTTCTGGTTAAGAGAAGTTCAATTCCTTGGACATATTGTTAGAAAACAGGGAATACAAGTTGATCCTGCCAAGATTGAGGCAATCGAGAAGTGAGAAATTCCGAAAACTCCTACTCAGATTAGTCAATTTCTAGGGTTGGAAGGTTACTATAGAAGGTTCATTCAAGATTTTTCTCGTATCGCGAAACCTCTGACTGCTTTAACGCATAAGGGGAAGAAGTACGAGTGGAAGAGTGAACAAGAGTCTGCTTTCCAAACTCCGAAGAAGAAGTTAATTTCTGCACCAATATTATCACTACCCGAGGGTAATGATGATTTTGTTATCTATTATGATGCTTCGTGTCAAGACTTTGGTTGTGTTTTGATGCAGCGAAAGAAAGTCATTGCTTACGCGTCACATCAGTTGAAGATTCACGAGCAGAATTATACGACCCATGATTTAGAATTGGGAGCTGTTGTGTTGGTGCTTAAGATATGGAGACATTATCTATATGAGGTCAAAAGTACAGTGTACACTGATAATAAAAGTGTTCAACATATCCTTGATCAGAAACAGTTGAATATGAGGCAGCGACGATGGGTTGAGACGTTGAATGATCATGATTGCAAACTTTTATATCATCCGGGGAAGGTCAATGTGGTGGCCGATGCGTTAAGTCGTAAAGAGAGGGCTGAACCTCGTAGGTTTAGAGCCTTGAATATGACAATACGAATTAACCTCACTAGGCAGATTCTTGAGGCACAACAAGAAGCCTTGAAGAAGGATAATTTTGTAACGGGAAGGTCCGAGGCTCGAGTAAACAGTTAGAGGTACGAACCGATGGTACTCGGTATTTTGCGGGACGCCTTTGGGTTTCGAAGTTTGGTGATCTGCAACAACTTTTTTTAGATGAGGCTCATAAGTCTAGGTACTCTATTCATCCTGGTTCAGGAAAGATGTATCATGATCTTAAGGAGCTGTATTGGTGGCCTAATTTGAAGGCTGATGTTGCTACGTATGTGGCTAAGTGTTTGACCTGTGCTAAGGTTCAAACTGAACATAAGAAACCGTCTGGACTTTTGGTGCAACCTTAGATTCCCGAGTGAAAGTGGGAAGGTATTACGATGGATTTTATTACAAAGTTACCGAGAGTTGCGAGTGGCTAATTACCGACTCCGTCACTTGTGGGAACGTTTTGTTTAATAGTTGTAGTCCGATGTTTTTGTTCTCACTTTGGTGAGAAGCGAACATTACTAACCCGTAAGCATAACATGCTTCTTTATGTTGCATGTTAGTCGCTTTTTCTAAATCACGAAGTCCTATATTCGGATATACTGAGTCAAAATAATTTCTTAACCCGTTGCGTAAAATAGCATTTGGGTTCCCCGCAATATATGCGTCAAAGTAAACACATCGTAACTTATGGATTTCCCAATGTGATATCCCCCATCTTTCGAACGAAAGCCTTTTATAAACCAAGGCATTCTTGGAACGTTCTTCGAATGTCTTACAAACTGATCTCGCCTTAAATAGTTGTGCCGAGGAATTTTGACCGACTCTAGACAAGATTTCATCAATCATGTCTCCGGGTAGGTCTCTTAAAATATTGGGTTGTCTATCCATTTTGTGTTTTTATATTGTAAAATAGACAAGAGTTAGATTCATAAAAAAAAATACTTATTAATACAAGCAATTTTTACATATATCATAAAGTATAAGCACACTATATTACATATATTACACCACACGAATACAACTATCTTATTCTGAATCGCTCGTTTCTTCTTGTTCGGTTTTGGTTCGTTTTGCCAAGTTTCTAGGGATATATGATGTTCCCCTAATACGAGCCGTCATTGTCCACATTGGTTTAGAAAAACCTGGTGGTTTAGAGGTTCCCGGGTCATTGTTACAACTTAAGGACTTCGGGGGTTGACGATACATATAAAGTTCATCGGGGTTGGAATTAGATTTCTCTATTTTTATGCCCTTTCCCTTATTATTTTCTTTTGCCTTTTTAAATTCAGTTGGGGTAATTTCTATAACATCATCGGAATTCTCGTCGGAATCCGATTCATCGGAGAATTGGTAATCCTCCCAATATTTAACTTCCTTGGCGGAAAGACCATTGACCATAATTAACCTTGGTCGGTTGGTTGAGGATTCTATTTTACTTAACCGTTTTATTTTTTCCCCCACCGGTTCTATTTCTTCTTCCGGTTCCGATTCTTCTTCCGGTTCCGATTCTTCTTCCGGTTCCGACTCTTCTTCCGGTTCCTCTTCGGGAACTTGTGAATCAGTCCACGAATCATTCCAATTTACATTTGACTCTTCATTATTATTAGGTGAGTCAATGGGACTTGTTCTAGAGGTAGACATCTATCACATAATATCAAACACGTTAAGAGATTAATATATCACATAATATTCATATGTTAAAAATATATAGTTTCCAACAAAAATGTTAAGCAATCATTTTTAAAGAAAACTCGGTCGAAGTCCAGACTCACTAATGCATCCTAACAAACTCGATAAGACACACGAATGCAAATTTTCTGGTTCTCTAAGACCAACGCTCGGATACCAACTGAAATGTCCCGTTCTTATTGATTAAAAACGTTCCATATTAATTGATTTCGTTGCGAGGTTTTGACCTCTATATGAGACGTTTTTCAAAGACTGCATTCATTTTTAAAACAAACCATAACCTTTATTTCATAAATAAAGGTTTAAAAAGATTTACGTAGATTATCAAATAGTGATAATCTAAAATATCCTGTTTACACACGACCATTACATAATGGTTTACAATACAAATATGTTACATCGAAATCAGTTTCTTGAATGCAGTTTTTACACAATATCATACAAACATGGACTCCAAATCTTGTCCTTATTTTAGTATGCAACAGCGGAAGCTCTTAGTATTCACCTGAGAATAAACATGCTTTAAACGTCAACAAAAATGTTGGTGAGTTATAGGTTTAACCTATATGTATCAAATCGTAACAATAGACCACAAGATTTCATATTTCAATACACATCCCATACATAGAGATAAAAATCATTCATATGGTGAACACATGGTAACCGACATTAACAAGATGCATATATATAAGAATATCCCCATCATTCCGGGACACCCTTCGGATATGATATAAATTTCGAAGTACTAAAGCATCCGGTACTTTGGATGGGGTTTGTTAGGTCCAATAGATCTATCTTTAGGATTCGCGTCAATTAGGGTGTCTGTTCCCTAATTCTTAGATTACCAGACTTAATAAAAAGGGGCATATTCGATTTCGATAATTCAACCATAGAATGTAGTTTCACGTACTTGTGTCTATTTTGTAAATCATTTATAAAACCTGCATGTATTCTCATCCCAAAAATATTAGATTTTAAAAGTGGGACTATAACTCACTTTCACAGATTTTTACTTCGTCGGGAAGTAAGACTTGGCCACTGGTTGATTCACGAACCTATAACAATATATACATATATATCAAAGTATGTTTAAAATATATTTACAACACTTTTAATATATTTTGATATTTTAAGTTTATTAAGTCAGCTGTCCTCGTTAGTAACCTACAACTAGTTATCCACAGTTAGATGTACAGAAATAAATCGATAAATATTATCTTGAATCAATCCACGACCCAGTGTATACATATCTCAGTATTGATCACAACTCAAACTATATATATTTTGGAATCAACCTCAACCCTGTATAGCTAACTCCAACATTCACATATAGAGTGTCTATGGTTGTTCCGAAATATATATAGATGTGTCGACATGATAGGTCGAAACATTGTATACGTGTCTATGGTATCTCAAGATTACATAATATACAATACAAGTTGATTAAGTTATGGTTGGAATAGATTTGTTACCAATTTTCACGTAGCTAAAATGAGAAAAATTATCCAATCTTGTTTTACCCATAACTTCTTCATTTTAAATCCGTTTTGAGTGAATCAAATTGCTATGGTTTCATATTGAACTCTATTTTATGAATCTAAACAGAAAAAGTATAGGTTTATTGTCAGAAAAATAAGTTACAAGTCATTTTTGTAAAGGTAGTCATTTCAGTCGAAAGAACGACGTCTAGATGACCATTTTAGAAAACATACTTCCACTTTGAGTTTAACCATAATTTTTGGATATAGTTTCATGTTCATAATAAAAATCATTTTCTCAGAATAACAACTTTTAAATCAAAGTTTATCATAGTTTTTAATTAACTAACCCAAAACAGCCCGCGGTGTTACTACGACGGCGTAAATCCGGTTTTACGGTGTTTTTCGTGTTTCCAGGTTTTAAATCATTAAGTTAGCATATCATATAGATATAGAACATGTGTGTAGTTAATTTTAAAAGTCAAGTTAGAAGGATTAACTTTTGTTTGCGAACAAGTTTAGAATTAACTAAACTATGTTCTAGTGATTACGAGTTTAAACCTTCGAATAAGATAGTTTTATATATATGAATCGAATGATGTTATGAATTTCATTACTACCTCAAGTTTAGTAGGTAAACCTATTGGAAGTGACAAGAAATGATCTAGCTTCAAAGGATCTTGGATGGCTTGAAAGTTCTTGAAGTAGGATCATGACACAAAAACAAGTTCAAGTAAGATTTTTACTCGAATTAAGATAGTTTATAGTTATAGAAATTGAATCAAAGTTTGAATATGAATATTACCTTGAATAAGAAAGATAACCTACTGTATATAACAAAGGTTTCTTGATCTTAGATGATTACTTGGAATGGATTAGAAAGCTTGGAAGTAAATTAGTAAACTTGAAGGGATTTTTGAAGTGTTCTTGAAGTGTTCTTCCTATGATGATTATAGCTTGATTCTTGAAGTGATTTTTGATGAAGATAATGATTACTACTAGAAAAATACGTTCATAATAGTGTGTGTGTGTTGAGAGAAAATTAGAAAGAGAATTTGAAGTGAAATGGAGTGAATGATGAGTGGTAATTGGTGAGTGGTGAGTGGGGTTAAAAGGAGTTGTAGTTAGTTGACTAGCTCATGGTAGAAGTTAAAATTGATTAGTCATACATGACATAATCAAGAGTGGAATCCCATGCTAGTTCCTATTGGTATATACTCATAGTAAGTACGTTTTGAAGCTGTGTATAATACGGGTAAGAATACGACTAGAATTCTTGATGAAAGAAAAGAATGAAAAAGTAACTGTAACCATTTTCGTTAAGTATGAGTGTTTTGATATATGTCTTGAAGTCTTCCAAAAGTATTTTAATACATCTAAATACACTACATGTATATACATTTTAACTGAGTCGTTAAGTCATCGTTAGTCGTTACATGTAAGTGTTGTTTTGAAACCTTAAAGTTAACGATCTCAATTAATGTTGTTAACCCATTGTTTATTATATCTAATGAGATGTTAAATTATTATATTATCATGATATTATGATATATTAATATATCTTAATATGATATATATACATTTAAATGTCGTTACAACGATAATCGTTACATGTATGTCTCGTTTCGAAATCCTTAAGTTAGTAGTCTTGTTTATATGTATATAACTCATTGTTAATATACTTATGGATATACTTACTTATCATAATCTCATGTTAACCATATGTATATCCATATATATATCATCATGTCGTTTTTACAAGTTTTAACGTTCGTGAATCGCCGGTCAACTTGGGTGGTCAATTGTCTATATGAAACATATTTCAATTAATCAAGTCTTAACAAGATTGATTGCTTAACATGTTGGAAACATTTAATCATGTAAATATCAATCTCAACTAAAATATATAAACATGGAAAAGTTCGGGTCACTACAAAAGAACCATCCAAACGTTAGAGGATATGTTACGAGCCTGTTTATTGATTTTGGTAATGGGTGGGATAAATATTTGCCACTAGCTGAATTTTCTCATAATAACAGTTATCATGCAAGTATTAAAGCCGCACCATTTGAAGCTCTGTATGGTAGGAAGTGTAGGTCTCCTGTCTGTTGGAATAAAGTTGGGGATGCTCTACTCACAGGTCCAAAAATTATTCATGAGACTACCGAGAAGATCGTACAGATTAAGGAAGGATTGAAAACTGCCAGAAGTCGGCAAAAGAGTTATGCCGATATGAGAAGGAAAGATATTGAACTTCAGGTCGGTGACCGTGTTATGTTGAAAGTATCACCTTGGAAGGGTGTGGTACGATTTGGTAAGAGAGGAAAGTTGAATCCTCGATTTGTTGGACCATTGGAGATTACAGGAAGAGTTGGACCCGTGGCTTATCGTTTGAAATTGCCACAAGAACTCAGTGTTATTCACGATGTTTTCCATGTATCGAATTTAAAGAAGTGTTTGGCAGAGGCCGATCAGACTATACCTCTTGAGGAACTTCATGTTGATAGGCTACTTCATTTTATTGAGGAACCTGTTGAAATTATGGACCGAGAGGTTAAGACTCTTAAACAGAGCAGAATTCCTATTGTTCGGGTTAGATGGAATGCCAGACGCGGTCCCGAGTTCACTTAGGAGCGTAAAGATTAGATGAAGCAGAAGTACCCGCATTTGTTCCCAGATGCTGAGTCAACCCCGGCACCTGCTTAAATTTCGGGACGAAATTTCCGTAACGGGAAGGTACTGTCACGACCCTACTTTTTCCGTTATCTTTTACCGTTAATTATTTAACGACCGTTAACTGTTCTTCATGCCACGTCATTTCTATGGCCTATATTATTATTTTAGTAATAATATATTAATTATTATGTGTTAAATGAATATTTGTATTCATATTTTAAATCGTACGTTTATACGAATCACGGAATTCTATCCGGCGAATCTTTTCGGTTTTCAAACCAACGGTCGATTTTTTGGGATTTTTAAATCCTAAATATTTTAAATATGATATTTTAAGATCATATTATTATATATAGTATTTATATTTATTTTTCGTCGCGTATTTGTTATCTCTCCGAAATTTTAATCGCGTAAGCGTGTTTTCGCGTTTCGGGTTTCGTTCGGGCTTTCGGGCCACAAGGAAGTTTCAAGTTAGCAAATTTGGGCTAGTGGGGCCCACCCCACTCACCCCATTCGGCCGAATATATGGGGATGGGGTATCCCCTTTTGTTTTCATTTTATCCCACTTATTTTTCATTCTACATTTTATCTAAAACCTAAATTATCAAAGTGCTCTCTTCCTCCTCCCTCCTTGTGCCGTCACCACTCTTACCACCAACATCATCATCATCAACCAATTTTAGAGCTTGGATCAAGGATTACTACACATAAACGGGATCCTTTCAATCTCCTCTACACGATTCTATCAATTGATTATCGATTAGAGTATAAACCCTAACCCTAGAACTTTTGATTTTTCATTATTTTTCTGTTTTTGATGTTTATTTTGATAGTATGTTAGTTACTTGTTATTGTATTAATGATTGTATGCGTAGAATTGCTCAAAAACACATATTTTCGGTTTGATTTAATTGGGACAGCAGCTTTTTGTTTAATTCTGGAATTGTGACTGATATAAAAGTGAAATTGAAGTATCTAGATGAGTTCCTCTCATCAATACATTAATTTTAGACTCCGGATTCATGTCATTTCGATTCCCGGAGCTTAAGATATGATTAAAATGGTGTTATGTTGAGATTAAACTATGAAAACGAATTGAACCAGGTTTGGTCCGACTTTGTGACCATTTTTAGAGTCCTTATGGTGTACTAGTGTGTTAGGATTTATGATGGGATGAACTTTCATGTTTGGGTCATCGAAATCCGAGCCACGGATCACCCGTTATGACTAAAACACGTTTTTGAGCGGATTAAAGGTCCAAACTGATTAAGAGCTGTAAGTCACGACTTGGTGACTGTTCTTGGGATGTTCTTGAGCACACTAATGTGTCGAGTGGGTTGGTTAGGAAAAGATATATATAAGGCTCGCCGAAAACTGATTCCCGGGACTCAAGATACGACCCTATGAACTTTTGATTTAAAACTTATGGTTAATTATTAAAACTTATGATATAAATAATGACTTTCATTATTATTTAATTACTTATGATATAAGAAGTAATTATTATTATTTAAGACTTATGATATATATTTATTATATCATTTAATTATTACTTATGATTTAATTAACATTTTAATTAAACTTATGATTAATAATACTTTTATTATTAATGGAAAATACTTATGATAAGTATTAAACTTATATTATGAGATTATTATTATAAGACTTATAATAAGAATTAATTAATTATTTAATTATTATAAGGCTTAGTTATTATTTAATTATAATCTAATTATTAAATACTTGTGATTTAATAATTATAATTAGAAACTTATGATGTGATTAATAATTCATTATTAATTAATAATACTTATGATATGATTTAAAATTTATTATTAATTAATAATACTTATATTATGATTAATATTTAATTAATTAATTAAATACTTATGCTATACTAATTATATCATTTAAACTTATGTTAACTTTAATAATTCATTTTAATTTAATTAAACTTATGTTATGACATAATTATTCGCATTTGACTTTAATTAACATTATAACCTATAATATTATTATAACTTACACTTTTAAAATTAATGTTGACTATGTTTGACTAATGTTGACTTTTGAGTTGACTTTCGGTTGACATTGACTTTCCGTTGACTTTTGTTGACTTTCAAATTAAGGAAACTTTCCTAACTTATAAACTTTCCAAAAATAGCAACTTTCTAAATATGGAAACTTTCCAAATATATAAACTTTCTAAAAATAGAAACTTTCCTAAAATAGAAACTTTCCTAAAATAGAAACTTTCTAAAAATAGAAACTTTCCAAAAATGGAAACCTGCTAAAAATAGAAACTTTCTAAAAAAAGAAAGTGTGTGTCCGTACACTGTTCCGATCAAACCGATGCATGTTGAGTATTGTTCTATGTCTACTTGCAACATGTACAATAGCAATCATACTAAGACTTGACCTAAGTTAGTTATTTATATCGACCTGCTTTATTTATAGGTCGGCGTTGTGATCATTCCTGATCACTATACTCTATTTGATGTTCGCTTACTGTGTTGGTTACTTCATTACTGTTAAGGTGAGTTATAGTCCCATTTTTCTATTTTAAATCTTTTGGGATGAGAATACATGCAATTTATTTTATATTTTTGGACACATGTAGAAGTTGGTTTAAATTATTCATTGTGAGTTGAACAAAAATATTCCATAGTCTGGTAACTGTAATCACTGGTTTCTACTGGTGAACGCGAATCCTACGGATAGATCTATCGGGTTTGACAACCCCATTTCGAGCTAGTCGCGCTAGCAATTTATAATCAGAATGTTTAGTACTTCGTATTTAGTTGAAGATACACTTGTTCGGTGTATATTATTTATTGTGTTTGGCAAGGGTAAATAAATGGTTAAGTGGTTACCAGGTGGCTCACGAAAAATGAAATAATATTTTTATGTGTTTTCTAGCATAAAATTTTGTGGTCCAAAAAGGGGTTTTTATGTTTTCAAACATAAATTTTTATGGTTTAAATTAAATATTATTTGCAATATGAAACCTATAATTCACTCAACATTTTTGTTGACAGTTACTCGCATGTTTTATTCTCAGGTTCATGATTGATTGCTTCCGCTGTGCTTAGAGAGTCTACATATTTATGATGTTAGCTTTTGTTAAACAATAACTTGCATTCTATTTTGATACATTTAATAGTGGATGTTGTTGACTTTGTTTTGGTCAACTTTTGGTTAAGTAATAATGTATGGTTTTTCTAAACTTACATATTTTGGATAGATTTCCTTTATAGGAAATCATTTTTAAACAAAGAATGCAAGGTTATTTATTAAATTCATATAGAGTTATGATCAAGCTGTGGGACCAAGATAACGATGGTCGTCAAGTGTACTTTGACGGGTCGTTACAACAACTTCGGTTCCGGAGATGTGAGTGGCGGTAGGTTCCCGACAATAGACATTGTTCCGAATGATATTAAGAATAAGTTGAAGATCATGGCGGATGTCATCATCTTGAATGCGAAGCCGTTGATTGAGGTTTCATTGTACTCCCGGAGTGGTGATGAGATCTAAGATGGGTTGAAACGGAAACGTAGGATTGAGTGATCTTAGATCGGTTGAGGGAGTATAGAAGGAACGCCCATTCGAAGGAATTGCCATAACGGTTCCGAATTGTTCAAGGGACCAAGTGTAAGGTGTATTAAAAAGTCAAAATGCCACTTGATCGGGGTTGGAAACATGAAGATTAGCATAGAATTCCCTAATGAGAGTTGGATAAATGGTTTCATCAAGCTCAAGAAATGAGAAACAATTGTTATGGGTAAAAAGTTGAGTTTGCTCGGGAAACTCGGTATGATGAACAACACGCTCCTCATGAAGTGTTCTAGTCTCCATGTGTTGCCTATTGTTCGTGATACGTTGATTTCTCGTGTTGGTCGTTTCCTAGAAAAACCACAAATTTAGCAAACTAATCAAGTTGTGAAGTTTGAAAATCTATATGCTAAACATGTGTAGATTAGTCCTTGTCTAGACTCATTTTGAAAACTATGAATTTGAAATTAAATTGTACTATTTTTCTTTTGAAAATTTAGACAAGTTTCATCTTGAATTTTGCTCTATGTTTGTGTGACGCCCCGTACAAAACCATCGTGTACGATTCGTCAACAACAGGATCTTTACACGGTCAAATACTATATGCTGTTTGAAAACCAGTTTGCATTCATGAAAAGATAGCGTTTTACAAAAGATAATGTGACACATAGGTCATTACAAAGCCATTATTCAAATAACATAAGTTGCGAATGCAAAATAAAAGTTTCATGATTGAGACATCTCTAAGTAATGCAGTGGAAATCTAACATTGCAGGTCCTTAACAGCAAATCAATAACACCAAGACAGCAAGTCTAACAGCGGAAGCAACAAACCTCTAAGCACCTGAGAAAACATGCTTAAAAACGTCAACAATAATATTGGTGAGCTATAGTTTAAATTGTAACAGTAATATAAGATTGACCACGAGATTTCAATGTTTCAAAACAGTATGAAAAGTATATGTATAACCGTGGGCACATGGTAACTAGACTTAACGTAAATATAAATATCACCCCCTAAAAGTACACCTGGCGAGTACGTATGTCCTCGAAGTATTAAATACCCGTTAAATGCTAGCGCGACTAACCCGAGTGGGGATGTCAAACCCTATGGATCCATATCTAATATTCGCGTCTACCTGTTCAAAAACCAATAGTTAAACGTTACCGTGCTAAGGGGAATCTTTATACCGTTGTATAACCCACACATATGTAAAGTTTAAGTACTCTTTCCAAATAAGTAAAACATAAAAAGCGCATGTATTCTCAGTCCCAAAATTAGTATAAGTAAAAAGGGAAGCTATAACTCACAGTGATAAGAGCGGTAAAGTCGATAGTGAAAGTATGCAAGTAGTAAGTCGGTCCGAAAGGTCGTCAACCTAAGTCAAAGGTTACTAGGTCAGTATGTTGTCCCAATAAGTGTAAAAGTGAATAAATTAAGTTTAAGTGTCATCATCATCATCGTTCATCATCATAAAAGCTAAATAAGTTTGACAAGAATAGAGATCGAAACAATAGGCTGACTTCGGTCAGCTGCTATGACCTCTACGTAAATCGAAAAGATGCGTAATCAGTGGATATGGCTCCGTATATGAGTTTCCTAGTTTCTGACCAATTTCCAGAACCAAACTCGTCTTCGTTTGACCGTGGCGACGGTTTAAGTGCGAGTAGGTCAGAAATTTCAGCACAACGTTAATAGGGTGTAATGACTTTCGGAAGGCCATAAATCCTAAACCGTAACTCGGATTAAGACGAGGTCTAAACGGAAAATCATCTACTCGAACCGAACTAACTGAAAATCAACTTTCCAGTAGCCCAGGTGGTGTGATCAGATCCAAAAAACAGTAAGCAAGGTGCTCCGGTGGGGTTCTTAGTGCTTGATGCTCATCACGGTTCTCATCCTTGATGCTTGTAGCTTCAAGTGTACAACTTGTTGATGGGTTAGCATCACCTTGACCAAGATTCTACCATCAACACACAATATATTAAGACCAAGTAAGAACACAACTCATTTAAGAGTCTTAGATGGATGATGAACCAAGGTTACATCATATCCTTAGTCTTAACACAATTACAAGTTACATTTACAACTAAAGCTACAAACTTTACATCAATCAAACAAGTATGAACATAATCTAAGTCAAATGAGGTGATGGAACCCTAAGCTAGAGAGCTTGGATCCCTTTCATACAAGTTATAAGGTCACAAAGCTAGAAAGCTTGAACCTTTAGTGTTCTTGAAGAACTTGAAGCATAAAGCTTAGATCTTTAAGTTATATGAAGACCATAAACACAAGTTTTGATCTTTATATCAAAATAATGAGATCATAAGTTAGAAAACTTAGATCCAACAAAAGATATGAAGATCCAAGCTAGAAAGCTTGCATCTTGATTGTTCTTGAAGATCTTGAAGCATAAAGCTTGGATCTTTAAGTTACATGAAGATTACAAACACAAGTTTGAATCTTTATAACAAAATAACAAGATTTAAAGTTAAAAGATATATATCTACAAAGTGGGTGAAGATTCAAAGCTAGAAAGCTTGAATCTTCCATGTTTTTGAAGGATTCATGCTTGAATCTACAAGATGTAATCAAGATCAAAGCGAAAAAGCAAGACCTTTAAATGATGATGATGATTTCGTGTAAGATGAAGGAAGAAGAAGAAGAAAAATTTAATTACTTACACTTTTAGAGAGAGAAAGAACTAGAGAGAATTAGAAAGTGAGTGTGTGTGAAATACAAATGAGAGCAAGTGTTAAATGGATGGAATAAGGGTGGTATTTATAGGTGAATGGGGTGAGGGTGGGGTGAGTTGGCCGAAAATTTGGAGGGGGGACAAGGGGAAAAAAGTTTGCTTTTTGGTTAATGGTTGTCTAAAGTTGGTGCTTATGTTAGGATCCCATGCAACATTAAGGATAATACTTGACATAAATGCTAGCATGTCCCCTCTAATAAATGGGTATTTGTCTTACTTATTATTGGGTCACTAGTAATTAATAAGTGGGCTAAATAATGGGCTACTAGCTAGAGTAGAGTGGGCTTAAGTCCAACAAGGTAGAAAGTCCAACAAGACTAACTAGTGAGCATAATTAAATTACTACGCATATTTAAGCATCCAAAAACCCAAGTAATTATTATTATAAAATAATAATTAAGATTTCATAGTCATAATATTCCGATTACAACAAAAGTTAAACGTGTGCGCAGTTCGCAGTTTATTCGAAACGTCAAGTGACACTAACGGTCATAAAAGCTTCCGGTGAACAAGCTAAGTATCCTACGTACTCTAAGGCACGTTTTAACATATAAATGAAAGTAAATGATGTATATACAGGTTCTAGAGTATAAAGTAGCACAGTACGCACAAATACGCAGTTTTGCTAAAACACAAGGCATAAAAGCAAGTCGAAAAAGTCAGGTCGTTACATTACCCACCTGTTAATGGAAATTTCATCCCGAAATTTGAGGAGTAACTAAAAATAGTACCGTATTTAAATAAGAAGTAGCTTATCAAGGTTTCGTGAGGCTCGTGGGCTCAGAAGTGAGTTATTTACCTCGAAAGGTACTTGGGTGTATAAAAGTAAGAATAGGTATATTCCATTAATTAAGTCTCTTGTCCTAAGAGATCAACAAGTTTATTTCATTTCTTGCTAACACGAATATGTCATCCGAATATATACCTACAGAAGGAAAGACGATGTTTTTAGCCCTACATGCATCTTCAGTAAGCTGCATGGAATACATCATGAAAGTTACCAAACTCATCTAAAACATTGAACGCTTATGTCGCTATACAAAGCTGACTGATAGAATGGGAAACATGGTGATCACAACATACTGCGTGTGAACTTATCCTTGGATGAAATGAAAGCATAGTTCCATAATGTAACTTTATCCTTTCAGTTACATGTTAAAGTTATGGTTAACATCAACTAGAACAACTTATAGTTGCAACCAACGAAGGAATGTGTATCTGTGTTATAGACGTTTTAAGTAGTCCCTTCTAAGAGGATAACAAGATTCATAGATTCTTAAAGTATTTAATATCACATTTCCGAAAGAAAATCGTACGAAAGGTGTGATTTTTGAACGAGAGTGAACTCTTTGTACAACGAACAAGTTGATCTGAATATATCCTTATACTTAAGGGGATGCGCGGATGAGAAGATACGTGAACTCTTGGTCCTAAAGAATGGTTTACTCCAAGTGAAAAGAATCTCCAAAAATGATTTCTTGTACCTCAATATACTGATTCATAAAAATGATGTTTACGAGGGTGTTGCGATTAGCCATGAATTATTGAGAGTAGAAATTCGCCTAGTGCCTTTCCTACGATAGGGTGACCACCGAGTGTACCTCAGAAAAATGATTTATCGGCCCGCATTTTTGCCAAGTCTAACCTTAAGAGGAACATTTTATGAGTGCAAAGATTTTCTAACAAATTTTATAAGACTGCCACTCAAAGTGGCTCAAGAGTTTTTAACAAAGATTTTAATAGTAAGCTTCATCCCTAACGGAGGGAGAGAAAAAGTGTGATCCCTACATGGTGTAGTCTAATACGAAAACCTTTAATAAAATCAACCGAGGAAGTTTTGAAAAACCTTTAAACATTTGATGTGACAACATAAACGGAACGAAGTTTCCAGTAATCTAAGAAGTATGTACAACGTGTACCGTTTTGCACAAAACTGTTTGTCTTAAGTTAAACAACTCAACAAAGGAGTGATTTTTAAATAGTTTGGAGGTATAACTTGATATGTACTAACCAAAATAAGTAAGGGTAAATTTATACATATATGATTTTATAAATCGCATAAGTGACAGAAAAACTTTATTTCTTTCATTTGTCCATAAATCTTGTGAGGACCGCACAAATACACAATGTGTAAAAATTTTAATAAACATAGTTTTTCGTATTTCAGAGGTTACGAGTTGAAAAAGATCGAGTGAAAAAACTTTAAATCATCGGTTGACATGTTACTAGGTAATGAAAACTAATGAATTAAATGTAGTTTTGATAATTATCAGGACCTAAGTCTTTGGCCCAAAATGTTCACGTGCGAAGCCGTTGCTAAAAAGTGAGGTATGAAGGATAGAGCATGAGGATGAGAAGTTAATCACTTCTTGACTTTGCAAAATGCCAAATAGGTTATGGCTAATATTAAAGTCAGAATACTGATGGTGTTAGTATCACTAGATGAGAATCTCTTGGAATAAGTCAGGACTTCGAGTTATGTAAGAAAGAGCATCGCTTCGACAGGTGTGGCAAATGAGATCCCTGGGGTAACGTAATAACTTTGAATGGTTTAAGTGTTAGTGGATGCCCGAAGGTCTGCATGACGTGGTAGTAAGTGCCTTCATCACATACACACACACATGAATCTCTCGGTTTCGACGGTTGTAAGGTCTTCATGATGACTTGGATACAAATAAGCAACGAAAAATTTTATATAGTAAGCAACGAAAATTTTATAAAAATCGTTTAAGGTGACAATGTAAGAAAAGAAACGAAGTTCTTAGTAACTAGGGTTATGTACAACATGTACTATTCTATGTAACATATCTTTCGAATAAAAGAATGGATTTGTAAAAGTGAAAGTAAAATTTCATGTGTACTCATAAAAATAAGTAATTATTTACTTTAACATATACGGTTTCTAAAATTTGTACGAATGACAATAAATTTATTTTTATAAAACTTTGAGAGGATCTATAACAACCCTCACTTTTCCCTTCTGAATTTATCAAGTTGTCCTTAGGGTTTCAATGTCATAATCTGTGCATCATCATTAGGGTTGTTATCCATTTCGACAAACGAACATTTATACTTTCATTAAATGATCGTAATTATTATTAAAACCCCAATATGATATAAAACCCTAAACCTAACCCTACCTATTAACTACAAAACCCTAATCTTGTAAACTCTAACCCTAAAGGTTTATTAATATTATAAGTCCTAACCCTAATCTTAAATTAATAATATAAACCTTAACCCAAATGTTAATTAATTATTAACACTATGAACATATATGTAAATTATATTACTCTTGTTAATAGTTAACAAATACAATTATATGAATTAAAAAAGATGGGGACAAATAATGTAAACTAAATAAATACAACTTATTTAAATAAATGTAATCTTAATAATAAAAAAAAATATAAAATATATAGTTAAATATATATCTGCCGAAAAAAAAAAAGAAATATATAATACATATATAACAAGATCGACTAGAAGAAAAAAAAAATAAACTTGATTAAGGGAACTAGAGATTAACTATAAAAGGGCATCTAAGTTTTCTCTAAATTGCATCACAAAATAAACCCCAAAAACCTGCTGCATATTAGTCGACTTATCCAGCTTGTTCCCCTCTTTTTCTGTCGACAATACAGCCTCAAATCCTATCAGGTTTGTCGACTAAAAACCCTCCAAAACAGCCCTCCAAGTAACCTGCATATAATTGACACCTTGCAGCCTTTTTCTCTTATTTTTTCTGTCGACAACGACAGCTCTCCATAGCCCTTTCTGTATCGCCAATCATCACCTCCACAAATCTGCAAATTGACTCAACATCCTACTGCAATTCGTGACCTGATTCAGCCCTTTTTAGTCGACACCAAGCCACACCAAACTCAGCCATCAAATCACCCTCGAACCTCACCCTCGAACCTGCCTGTTTTTGCTGAATATGTCGCCACTTTCTGCAGTCCCAAACAGCCTTTTTCCTTCTGTGAATTCGTGATCAAGACAGCCCTTCAAAGTTGACCCATTGTTGCTGCAAATCAGACCCAAGACAGTCTCTAAAGTCGACTTCCTTTCTGCTATTTTTCCACTGGTTTGCGTGACCACAACAGGCCCAAGAAACCCTTCGTTTGAGTCGTAATTGTTGCTGTGTTTTCTGCTGTAAACCGTCACCTAAAACGTCCCCAAAGTGCTCCTATTGCTGCTATATATCGTGACTTAAACAGACCCGAAAAGCTGCTCATTGGTCACTTGTTTGCTGCATTTTTTTTCTTCTGGTTTTTGCTGCTGCTGTACCTGTTGATTCTGTCGAGCCAAAACAGTCAAAGAAGACCTCTTTTGGGTCGTGATATTCTTCTGGAATTCAGCTCCTGTTTCAGTCCTTATTCATCACATCTTTTCTTGATTTTATCTTCTTAAGGTATCCCTAAACTCTAGTGATAATTATACTCTTAAATTGTGTTGGTTATTATGATAAAAGGGTTATGTTGTATGTATAATGAATGAAGTATTATGAATAAGTGGTATGAATAATTATAATAATGGTAAAACTAGATAATAATAATAATAAAGGTTTATGGTTAATGTTTATGATTAATAAGTTTAAGATTTTTAAAGTTGAATAAGTATTATGGTAAAGGATTATGAATTTGAATATGATTTAAGTATTGTGATTAAAAAGGGTTATAAACATGAATATGATTAATAAGATTGAGCTTGATGAATTAAAAGTATTATGAATAAAATATAAACTAGTTAATATGATCAAGTATGAATTTTGAAAGTAGATTAGGAATAAGTTATAAAAATTAGATTATGATTATGAATATAAATAAAAGTGAATCTTGTATAAATAATGATAAAGGTTAAAAGTATGGATAAAGATTTTGAATATGAATTGATTGATTAAAAAGGTTAGGGTTTATAAGTATGATCAAGTATTATGATTTATGGGTTTGAATATGATAAAAAGGTTATGATTTTATGTGATGATGATTAATGTTATTAGGTTATGATTATGATAAAAAGTTATGATTTTATGGATTAGTAAAGTAATAATGGTAATGATATACATGCATGCATGCATACGTATGTATGTACATATATAGGTAGGTATATGCTTGTGTATATATTTAGATGTATACATACGTGTATATGTATGTGTATATATGTATGTATATGTACGTGTGTATGTACGTATGAGTGTGTGTGGTGTAAGTTATATAAGATTAATAAAACATGAAAACTAAAGTAGTTATATGTATATGTATATGTATGTACCACCTTTACCTTAATGTATATATAACACCTACATATATTATACATATATATCACATAGCTATAAACATATATATTTATGAAAATAAATAAAGAATATATATATATGTATGTATCGCATAGGTGTATATTTAGTAAGATTAAATAATAGTTGATTAATTAAAGAATAATACTACTATTATTATTATGACCTATACACTTATCTATATAGTAACACCATAAATTACACTAAGTATATTATCACCTATATATATAATTAAATAAGTACATTAACAACTTTTCTCGAGAACAGTCACTGTTAATATAGTTTGCTATATTAATAAACAAACTTTATGTCTATTAGACATTAACTAATCAAACATAATATCTCTAGGTTGAGATCTCCGTGTTCAACACTTCAATCATATAACGTGCGTGGAATATCTATCTGCTATTAAGGTGAACTTCATAGCCCATCTTTTTACTATTTCTTAACTGTTTTATAAACTTTGGGGTGAGACACATGCTTGTTTTAAACTGTTTTTATGATTAGACACAAGTACTCAAATTTTATCCATTACATGTTGTTTGTTAACAATAACGGTCACTGCTAATATAATTTGTTATATTAGTAAACATACTTTGTCTGTTGACAATAACGGTCACTGTTAATATATTCATTATATTAATAAACAAACTTTATCGTCACTGTTAATATATTCGTTATATTAATAAACAAACTTTATCGTCACTGTTAATATATTCGTTATATTAATAAACAAACTTTATCGTCACTGTTAATATATTCGTTATATTAATAAACAAACTTTATCGGTCACTGTTAATATATTCATTATATTAATAAACACACTTCATTCTATTGATTGATTTTATATCGGTCAACTCTAACTAAATCTTGTGGTCTAAAAACTTGTTATGATTATTAAACCTATGTTGTTCACTCAACCATTTTGGTTGACACTTTAAGCATGTTTTGTCTCAGGTACTTAGATACTTTGCTTCCGCTGTAGAACTCTGTTGTTACTTAGAAGTCAAGCCGAGCACTGGGACCAGAGTTAACATCCGCGTCAATGGCGATTTTGGCGGGGTGTTACAGTTGGTATCAGAGCTCTGGTTATAGGGAACTAGGTTACATTAGTGTGACTAACATGAATAGTTAGAATGCATTAGTGAGTCTAGTCTATAACCGAGTTGTTCATTTGCCTTGATTATTTGCATTACATTCTAGATTATGTGCATTAAGTTCACTTATATTTGTTATGCCTAGAATTCCTATACCATTCAAAACTTTAGAAAACACTTTGCTATAGGAACTATACTTACACGTCTGACTCTTAGAATAAGAGCCATGACTTACTTGTATTCCAACAATAGAATGCCACCATACCTATCTCATTATGTAATTTAGGAGAGCCAAGGCTTGTTATAAAGAACCAGGATTGCATTCTATGTGTGCCTTATGTGGGTGCCTTAGCAATCTTTAGGTCTATAACCTTTCCTGCCTTAGTTTTAAGTGCTTTCCCATAATCTTTATACTACTAATCCATCTTACTACATGTTTTTACCTCTTCTGACATTATGTATCCTTTCCTAAGGTTGTCAAGCCAAAACCCTATCATCTTGCCCGATCCCGACTCTAAAGAATCGGTTAGTATGTGATTGTTATCATATCCATACATATCCTATGACCTAACTTCACCATTGTGATTCAAAGTATTCTTTGACTCACGCGAAGGGATGTCACTCATGACCCAACATTCACATGTTAACTATCTAAGTTTGATCACGTGTCCAGACCTTTTGGAGTGACCTTGGAATGGAAATACGAATTAGTGAAATATAATGACACTTGGTCGACGTGATTATATTACGGTAATTCATATAGAAATTCCAATATCATGACATATGGAATAGAAAGTGAAACAAATAAAAATTTCCTATACATCTCAATGTTATTACATGAAGGGTAATTATCATCTGATTTATATACATACGAAGAGATCGTTACGATCTAACTATCTATATCATACCTATGAGTAGATTAACAAATTCTCCTATGCCATAAAAGTTGTAAAGCTTGGCATTCTTTCTTTCTTAAACAACCTATCTCTAACGCTTAATTATCCCATCCCCGCTGGAAGGAAGGATGCAGGTTCGTAAGTGACCTAAAGTGACACCCCCAAAACTTCTTCGAAGCATGCCTCCAGTTAACTGCAATTACGCTCCTAGTGTAGATTTTCATAAACCCATTAGGAAACCCTTCGAAGATAAGCGACAACCACTCGCAAGATTTTCATTTGAATATTCAAATGAAGAAATTATAAACACCACATTCACTATCACGTTCTCATACACTATCATTCATATCTCACTTGTCAGCAACAGCTTCGCACGTGAACACTTTTGGTCCAAGGACTTATGTCAAAACCACATTTAATTCATTTGTTTTCATTACCTCGTGACATTTGTTGCTCAACTTTCACCCGATAATCCAAGGTTCTCCACTCGACTTTTCTCAAACACATAACCTCTGAAATACAAATATCTTGTTTCCCAAAATTTCTTACACATCATTTTACTTTCAAATTATCTCGAAACTATTAGAAATTACTTTCACTTATGCGATCTATAAAATCATATGCATATATCATTCATAATCAAATAAATTAATTTACTTTTACTTATTTGACTACTACATATCAAATTATAATTTCACTTTTACAAAATTAATTCTTTTACATTTTAACTAATTCAAATTATTTTACTCAAAATAGTACATGTTGTACATAACTCTAATTTTACTAAGAACTTCGTTTCTTTTTACATTGTCACCTTAAACGACTCGAAACTTCTATAAAATTTTCATTGCTTGTTTACATAAAAATTTTCATATTATTCTACACCACGTATTAATCACAATTCCTCTTGCCCTTCGAAACTTATCATTAAGTTCATCCTTTAAAACCCTCTGTTCTCATCAACTTTTTCCCTTTGTGAGGTTGACCGTTGAGAAGATTTTACTTCTAATATCTCACGGTTAAACCACAACACCCTCGTGAACATCAATTCTATAATTCTATATTTTGTGATACAAGAAATCATTTTTGGAGATTTTCTCACCCGGTGTAAACTATTCTTCATACCCAATGATTCATATTTCTTCTCATCCGCACTTAAACTCATAAGAGAATAATAGGCTGACTCGCCATCTGTGCAAGAAAGTCTTTCCCATTAAGAGATCACACTTTTTCATGCGGTTTCCTATCAGAAATATAATTTATAATTCTCGCTATCCTCTTTAAAGGAGTTACCTTAAATGTATATGACATTTATTTGTTTACTCCAAATATCTCTCTTCTTTTGTTGCAACTAGATGATTATCCTAGATAAAGGTTCGACCTCTGTTTCGACCTAACGGAAATCATAATCATAAAGTTACATTCGACAGTGTGCCTCTAAAATTTCTTCCAAGGATAAGTTCACATGTATTGTAATATATTGGACAGTATCTTTTCCACAAGACCACTTTTGAGGGCATCTTAGTAATCATGACTTGCTTTGCATATAAACCAGATTAATGAACCCTCGGCTGGCATCTCATTTCGCATTCCTTGAAAATCATAGGCATCATGCCTATGGTTAATCTTTCGGAATTAAAATCTAAACACCAACTATATCAAACACAAGCCATGCATCAAACTACATGGCCGTAATCTCCACGTACTCCTATCTATTTTTCTGCCCTAGTATTGTGGCATAAGCACTCGAAGTTTAGAGCCTAGTAATGTTCATGCCGCGTTTCATGCACCCAGCTTACTGAAAAGCTTGTATGGCATCTTCATCTCTTTTGAGAAAACCTAGTCAGGTGATACTCATATTATTCCTTTGAACGACCTCCGCATTGATAATAAAATGCACTACATAGAAGAACCTGTATAAGTTATGGATCATAAGATTCAAATGCTTAGTACAGGGCAATATTCCTAATGTTAAAGTCCGTTGTAATTCGCGTAGAGGCCCCGAGTATATCTGGGAACGTGAAGACCAGATGAAGCAGAAATATCCACATCAAATCTCAACTGTTGATGCATCCGAGAAGTCTTCCTGAAACTTCGGGACGAAGTTTAAATTAACGGGGAGGTACTATAACAACCCTCACTTTTCCCTTATGAATTTATCAAGTTGTCCTTAGGGTTTAAATGTCATAATCTGTACATCATCATTAGGGTTGTTATCCATTTCGACAAACGAACATTTATACTTTCATTAAATGATCGTAATTATTATTAAAACCCCAATATGATATAAAACCCTAAACCTAACCCTACCTATTAACTACAAAACCCTAATCTTGTAAACTCTAACCCTAAAGGTTTATTAATATTATAAGTCCTAACCCTAATCTTAAATTAATAATATAAACCTTAACCCTAGTGTTAATTAATTATTAACACTATGAACATATATGTAAATTATATTACTCTTGTTAATAGTTAACAAATACAATTATATGAATTAAAACTGATTAGAAGTAAATTTAAATTATTAAAGATGGGGACAAATAATGTAAACTAAATAAATACAACTTATTTAAATAAATGTAATCTTAATAATAATAAAAAAAATATAAAATATATAGTTAAATATATATCTGCCGAAAAAAAAGAAATATATAATACATATATAACAAGATCGACTAGAAGAAAAAAAAAATAAACTTGATTAAGGGAACTAGAGATTAACTATAAAAGGGCATCTAAGTTTTCTCTAAATTGCATCACAAAATAAACCCCAAAAACCTGCTGCATATTAGTCGACTTATCCAGCTTGTTCCCCTCTTTTTCTGTCGACAATACAGCCTCAAATCCTATCAAGTTTGTCGACTAAAAACCCTCCAAAACAGCCCTCCAAGTAACCTGCATATAATCGACACCTTGCAGCCTTTTTCTCTTATTTTTTTGTCGACAACGACAGCTCTCCATAGCCCTTTCTGTATCGCCAATCATCACCTCCACAAATCTGCAAATCGACTCAACATCCTACTGCAATTCGTGACCTGATTCAGCCCTTTTTAGTCGACACCAAGCCACACCAAACTCAGCCATCAAATCACCCTCGAACCTCACCCTCGAACCTGCCTGTTTTTGCTGAACATGTCGCCACTTTCTGCAGTCTCAAACAGCCTTTTTCCTGCTGTGAATTCGTGATCAAGACAGCCCTTCAAAGTCGACCCATTGTTGCTGCAAATCAGACCCAAGACAGTCTCTAAAGTCGACTTCCTTTCTGCTATTTTTCTACTGGTTTGCGTGACCACAACAGGCCCAAGAAACCCTTCGTTTGGGTCGTAATTGTTGCTGTGTTTTCTGCTGTAAACCGTCACCCAAAACATCCCCAAAGTGCTCCTGTTGCTGCTGTATATCGTGACTCAAACAGACCCGAAAATCTGCTCATTGGTCACTTGTTTGCTGCATTTTTTTTTCTGGTTTTTGCTGCTGCTGTACCTGTTGATTCTGTCGAGCCAAAACAGTCAAAGAAGACCTCTTTTGGGTCGTGATATTCTGCTGGAATTTAGCTCCTATTTCAGTCCTTATTCATCACATCTTTTCTTGATTTTATCTTCTTAAGGTATCCCTAAACTCTAGTGATAATTATACTCTTAAATTGTGTTGGTTATTATGATAAAAGGGTTATGTTGTATGTATAATGAATGAAGTATTATGAATAAGTGGTATGAATAATTATAATAATGGTAAAACTAGATAATAATAATAATAATAATAAAGGTTTATGGTTAATGTTTATGATTAATAAGTTTAAGATTTTTAAAGTTGAATAAGTATTATGGTAAAGGATTATGAATTTGAATATGATTTAAGTATTGTGATTAAAAAGGGTTATAAACATGAATATGATTAATAAGATTGAGCTTGATGAATTAAAAGTATTATGAATAAAATATAAACTAGTTAATATGATCAAGTATGAATTTTGAAAGTAGATTAGGAATAAGTTATAAAAATTAGATTATGATTATGAATATAAATAAAAGTGAATCTTGTATAAATAATGATAAGTATTATGATTAAGGTTAAAAGTATGGATAAAGATTTTGAATATAAATTGATTGATTAAAAAGGTTAGGGTTTATAAGTATGATCAAGTATTATGATTTATGGGTTTGAATATGATAAAAAGGTTATGATTTTATGTGATGATGATTAATGTTATTAGGTTATGATTATGATAAAAAGTTATGATTTTATGGATTAGTAAAGTAGTAATGGTAATGATATACATGCATGCATGCATACGTATGTATGTACATATATAGGTAGGTATATGCTTGTGTATATATTTAGATGTATACATACGTATATATGTATGTATATATATGTATGTATATGTACGTGTGTATGTACGTATGAGTGTGTGTGGTGTAAGTTATATAAGATTAATAAAACATGAAAACTAAAGTAGTTATATGTATATGTATATGTATGTACCACCTTTACCTTAATGTATATATAACACCTACATATATTATACATATATATCACATAGCTATAAACATATATATGTATGAAAATAAATAAAGAATATATATATGTATGTATCGCATAGGTGTATATTTAGTAAGATTAAGTAATAGTTGATTAATTAAAGAATAATACTACTATTATTATTATGACCTATACACTTATCTATATAGTAACACCATAAATTACACTAAGTATATTATCACCTATATGTATAATTAAATAAGTACATTAACAACTTTTCTCGAGAACGGTCACTGTTAATATAGTTTGCTATATTAATAAACAAACTTTATGTCTATTAGACATTAACTAATCGAACATAATATCTCTAGGTTGAGATCTCCGTGTTCAACACTTCGATCATATAACGTGCGTGGAATATCTATCTGCTATTAAGGTAAACTTCATAGCCCCTCTTTTTACTATTTCTTAACTGTTTTATAAACTTTGGGGTGAGACACATGCTTGTTTTAAATTGTTTTTATGATTAGACACAAGTACTCAAATTTTATCCATTACATGTTGTTTGTTAACAATAATGGTCACTGCTAATATAATTCGTTATATTAGTAAACATACTTTGTCTGTTGACAATAACGGTCACTGTTAATATATTCATTATATTAATAAACAAACTTTATCGTCACTGTTAATATATTCGTTATATTAATAAACAAACTTTATCGTCACTGTTAATATATTCGTTATATTAATAAACAAACTTTATCGTCACTGTTAATATATTCGTTATATTAATAAACAAACTTCATCGGTCACTGTTAATATATTCATTATATTAATAAACACACTTCATTCTATTGATGATTTTATATCAGTCAACTCTAACTAAATCTTGTGGTCTAAAAACTTGTTATGATTATTAAACCTATGTTGTTCACTCAACCATTTTGGTTGACACTTTAAGCATGTTTTGTCTCAGGTACTTAGATACTTTGCTTCCGCTGTAGAACTCTGCTGTTACTTAGAAGTCAAGCCGAGCACTGGGACCAGAGTTAACATCCGCGTCAATGGCGATTTTGGCAGGGTGTTATAGGATCGCATAGTAAAATAGTGTGTGTAAAATTTCGGCAACAAAATTTTCATATTTCAGAGGCTACAAGTTGGAAAAAGCTTCATGAGTAAAAGATTTTTGAAAATTTTCGGGTGATATTTGAGCAAAAATGTTACGTGGTAATGAAAATTGTTGAGTTTAAATGTGGTTGATGACTATTATTAGGGCATAAGTCCTTCGACCAAAAATGCTTAAGTGTGAAGTTGTTGCTTATAAGTGGGATACGAATGGGAGAATATGAGGATGAGAATTTTACCACTCATTGATTTTGGAAGATTTTGAACTGGTATGACTAATATCGAAGTAGGAAGGATGATGTTGTAATTATCATCGAATAAGAAATCTCTCAGAATAAGTTAGGATTCAGAGTCGCGTAAGAATGAATATCAGATAAGATTCTTGGGTAGTCCTTAAGATAGAATTTGAATTGCCGAAGTGACGGAATACAATTTCCTTTATGTATCGTCGTGTAAGTTTGTCCATTGTATCAGTTTCTTTTATGGTTAGAAAGTGAGCAGATTTGGTGAGGCGGTCAACGATAATCCAGATAGTGTCATAACTGCCTTTTGTTTTCGGTAGCTTCGGGATGAAATCCATCGTCATCCCTTCCCATTTCCATTGTGGGATCTCAGGTCGTTGAAGTAACCCAGGTGGCTTTTTGGTACACCATTCTCGCGAGGTATACGAATAATCTTTTCACTATAAATAACTTTCGCTTTCATCCTTGAAAGCCAGTCCGTTCCAACTATTTCATCGAAGCTTCCTAACTTGATGAGTATTAGGTTAATCCTAAAGTCCATTCCAACTTTCACATCAAGCTTCCTAACTTGATGAGTATTAGGTTAATCTTAAGGTTCCTTTCCAACCAAATAACTAATCCTTTCCAACTACTACTTTAAAACTTCCTATTTTTGTTGACATGAGGTCATCTCCAAATGACCCACCTGTTAGTTTTAAGGTACTACCTTAAATTATTCCTCTATCTCTGCCAGCTTACCATTTGCTTGTCCTATAGAATACTTAACCCTCATGGTTGTTAATGGCTTATTAGTCATAACACTAATGTTCTTAGATATAAGGTTTCTATCGCTCTAGTATTAAACATCTCCGAGACAATAAAATGTTGTGAAGAAACGTACCCTAACTAAAATCAGGATCCAAGCGAGTCTCTATAGCTGAGATAACGATTGCTCTATCGCAAGTAAGTCCAAAGTTTTTCCTATTTGAGAACTTTTTCCTTAAGTGTCCAGGGTGTCTATATCTATAACAAATTTTCGGGTTACCAATTCTGCAATCAAGGCCCTCCTTGTACAGTATCTGGGCTACGTGGTTATTATTTCCCTACCTCTAACAGACCATAATATGTATACTCAAGTGGTTCCTACCAACATTTTTCCTGAATCACCTCATATTCCTCATGTAGTAACATTGGAACTTCTGCATGATTTACTTCAATATAATCACACTGGCCTGGCGTCATTATATTGTACTAAATCGTACGTTTATTCTAATATCATTCCATATGGTCAATGTAACGTGATCACTTCCAGTTCTACTCAATTTCATCTAATGGTGCTTTATCTATGCTATCTCAAAACAAAATCTACATAATTAATCTCATGGTTTCTCGGTGTGGGTGCGTAGGTTCCGTAGGTCACGCACCAATGCCAAAATGTCCCGAAATTTCTTCAAAATGTTCTGGTTCAGGTAACATCGTTAGGTTCCTTTATAGAAATTCAATTTGGGTCTCGCGTCGAGTTGTACGTGTAGCAAGTAATGATACGATATGTTTTGAGGTGACTCCCAAGTCTTTGGGTATGGCTGAGCATCAATAAAAGGCACTCTGACCTTGTGAAAGGAGATGTCCTCCCGACTTCTCCAATTCCTAAGAGTGTTGGGGACCTAAGTCCAGAAGTGTCGTTAGATCGTCGAGTAGTGGTGTAGAATGAAAGAGATAAATGACGGTCATGAAAGCGTATGGAATACGGGTTAACTTGCGGAAACTGAACAACCTTCTAATGTTCATACGTCGTACGTGGCTAATTAGGGTGAGCTCGGGGTGCGGTTACTCCGACAAGCCCTCACATGTCTCCTCCTCCGAGGATCAACTTTAGCGGGTGTGTAATCTGAGGGGTACTCTTCCTAGATTGCGTGAAGTAATGTTTCGATCCCTGGAATGGTGGAACGGTAGTAACAGGTGGATTACGGTACTAGTTCTTAGGGTTAGTCGGGTGGAAAAAAAGGGTTCAGTAAAACATCTGAACTAGGAAAGGTAAGTTTTCCAAGTCGGTACAGCGGATAGCAGGCATGAAGAAAGCACGTATTAGGCACTACAGCAACCTAGGTTGTCTACAACAGTACATAGCATGGCAATAATAACAACAACGCTAGACAGAAGAAACATGTGAAAGCAGATAGTAGCATGCAGTAGCGAAAATAAGCAATAACATACATCAAGTTCACATGGCAGTAAAGGTAAGCAATAGCATGAAGTAAGATCATGTAGCAGTAAAAGTAAACAGTAGCATGCAGTAAATTCCGCAGAAGCAAGTAAACAAGCAAGTTGTAGATTTGTCCTATTAGTGAATCCTACTTGTCCCGGTCTAGACTCACTAATGCAACCTAATTCCCTACAACCAATGCTCTGATACCAAATGTGACACCCCGTACAAAACCATCGTGTACGATTCGTCAACAACAGGATCTTTACACGGTCAAATACTATATGTTGTTTGAAAACCAGTTTGCATTCATGAAAAGATAGCGTTTTACAAAATATAACATGACACAGAGGTCATTACAAAGCCATTATTCAAATAACATAAGTTGCGAATGCAAAATAAAAGTTTCATGATTGAGACATCTCTAAGTAATGCAGCGGAAATCTAACACAGCATGTCCTTAACAGCAAATCAATAATACCAAGACAGCAAGTCTAATAGCGGAAGCAACAAACCTCTAAGCACCTGAGAAAACATGCTTAAAAACGTCAACAATAATGTTGGTGAGCTATAGTTTAAATTGTAACAGTAATATAAGATTGACCATGAGATTTCAATGTTTCAAAACAGTATGAAAAGTATATGTATAACCGTGGGCACATGGTAACTAGACTTAACGTAAATATAAATATCACCCCCTAAAAGTACACCTGGCGAGTGCGTATGTCCTCGAAGTATTAAACACCCGTTAAATGCTAGCGCAACTAGCCCGAGTGGGGATGTCAAATCCTATGGATCCATATCTAATATTCACGTCTACCGGTTTAAAAACCAATAGTTAAACGTTACCATGCTAAGGGGAATCTTTATGCCGTTGTATAACCCACACATATGTAAAGTTTAAGTACTCGTGCCAAATAAGTAAAACATAAAAAGCGCATGTATTCTCAGTCCCAAAAATAGTATAAGTAAAAAGGGAAGCTATAACTCACAGTGATAAGAGAAGTAAAGTCGATAGTGAAAGTATGCAAGTAGTAAGTCGGTCCGAAAGGTTGTAAACCTAAGTCAAAGGTTACTAGGTCAGTATGTTGTCCCAATAAGTGTAAAAGTGAATAAATTAAGTTTAAGTGTCATCATCATCATCGTTCATCATCATAAAAGCTAAATAAGTTTGACAAGAATAGAGATCGAAACAATAGGCTGACTTCGGTCAGCTGCTACGACCTCTACGTAAATCGAAAAGACGCGTAATCAGTGGATATGGCTCCGTATATGAGTCCCCTAGTTGCTGACCAATTTCCAGAACCAAACTCGTCTTCGTTTGACCGTGGCGATGGTTTAAGTGCGAGTAGGTCAGAAATTTCAGCACAACGTTAATAGGGTGTAATGACTTTCGGAAGGCCATAAATCCTAAACCGTAACTCGGATTAAGACTAGGTCTAAACGGAAAATCATACACTTGAACCGAACTAACTGAAAATCAACTTTCCATTAGCCTAGATGGTCTGATCAGATCCAGAAAACAGTAAGCAAGGTACTCCGGTGGGGTTCTTAGTGCTTGATGCTCATCACGGTTCTCATCCTTGATGCTTGTAGCTTCCAGTGTACAACTCGTTGATGGGTTAGAATCACCTTGAACAAGATTCTACCATCAACACACAATATGTTAAGACCAAGTAAGAACACAACTCATTTAAGAGTCTTAGATGGATGATGAACCAAGGTTACATCATATCCTTAGTCTTAACACAATTACAAGTTACATTTACAACTAAAGCTACAAACTTTACATCAATCAAACAAGTATGAACATAATCTAAGTCAAATGAGGTGATGGAACCCTAAGCTAGAGAGCTTGGATCCCTTTCACACAAGTTATAAGGTCACAAAGCTAGAAAGCTTGAACCTTTAGTGTTCTTGAAGAACTTGAAGCATAAAGCTTAGATCTTTAAGTTATATGAAGACCATAAACACAAGTTTTGATCTTTATATCAAAATAATGAGATCATAAGTTAGAAAACTTAGATCCAACAAAAGATATGAAGATCCAAGCTAGAAAGCTTGCATCTTGATTGTTCTTGAAGATCTTGAAGCATAAAGCTTGGATCTTTAAGTTACATGAAGATTACAAACACAAGTTTGAATCTTTATAACAAAATAACAAGATTTAAAGTTAAAATATATAGATCTAGAAAGTGGGTGAAGATTTAAAGCTAGAAAGCTTGAATCTTCCATGTTTTTGAAGGATTCATGCTTGAATCTACAAGATTTAATCAAGATCAAAGCGAAAAAGCAAGACCTTTAAATGATGATGATGATTTCGTGTAAGATGAAGGGAGAAGAAGAAGAAAAATTTAATTACTTACGCTTTTAGAGAGAGAAAGAACTAGAGAGAATTAGAGAGTGAGTGTGTGTGAAATACAAATAAGAGCAAGTGTTAAATGGATGGAATAAGGGTGATATTTATAGGTGAATGGGGTGAGGGTGGGGTGATTTGGCCGAAAATTTGGAGGGGGGACAAGGGGGAAAAAAGTTTGCTTTTTGGTTAATGGTTGTCTAAAGTTGGTGCTTATGTTCGGATCCCATGCAACATTAAGGATAATACTTGACATAAATGCTAGCATGTTCCCTCTAATAAATGGGTATTTGTCTTACTTATTATTGGGTCACTAGTAATTAATAAGTGGGCTAAATAATGGGCTACTAGCTAGAGTAGGGTGGGCTTAAGTCCAACAAGGTAGAAAGTCCAACAAGACTAACTAGTAAGCATAATTAGATTACTACGCATAATTAAGCATCTAAAAACCTAAGTAATTATTATTATAAAATAATAATTATGATTTCATAGTCATAATATTCCGATTACGACAACAGTTAAACGTGTGCGCAGTTCGCAGTTTATTCGAAACGTCAAGTGACACTAACGGTCATAAAAGCTTCCGGTGAACAAGGTAAGTATCCTACGTACTCTAAGGCATGTTTTAACATATAAATGAAAGTAAACCAATATATACAGGTTACAGAGTATAAAGTAGCACAGTACGCATAAATACGCAGTTTCCTAAAACACAAGGCATAAAAGCAAGTCGAAAAGTCAGGTCGTTACAGTTTGTCAAAAGTAGATACTAGTCATGAGATTGACAAGTATCATAATGATTTGTTCAAACATATGTGTTTGTGTGTATGAGTGAGTTTAAAAATTCAAAGCATATATGAGTTAAAAAAAACTTTTTACAACAATTTTACTCATATATTTAAGTAATTCATGCAAGAAATAAGTGTTCCTATGATTTTGGAAAGAATATAATCACTTTAGTAAAATTTGAAGTAAGTTTTAGGTGTTTACCTTGAATAGATTTGAAAGAGTATGGACCACTTTTTGAAGAATACTTGAAGATAGGACAAAAGTAAAACCAGAAATTCAGTGGTTAGGGTTTAAGGAAGAGATATGGTTGGTGGAAAAGTTGTTTGGATATTAAATGAGTTGCATAAAAAAGAAATTCGTCAGACATCAGGCGGCTCTCATCACGGTCGATCGTGGTTCGACCGTGTGTGATCAGGAAGAAATTTTATGGAGTATGTTCCATCATTTCCAACCCATTCCTAAGCAAGTTAAAGGTTTCCTTTTTAAGGGGCTTAGTGAATATGTTAGCTATATTTTCCACAGATTCTACCTTATCTATCATAATATTACTGTTTTGGACGTGGTCACGAAGGAAATGGTGCCTAATGTCTATGTGTTTAGTCCTAGAGTGTAATATTTAATTTTTCGATAGGTCTATAGCACTTTTATTATCACAACATATGGGTATTTCAGATGAGATGATACCGTAATCGAGGAAGGTTTGCTTCATCCATAGCACTTGTGCACACGCTCTTCCCATCGCTACATATTCGGCTTCGGTGGTAGACAATGCGACGGATGTTTGCTTCTTTGAGAACCATGACGTTAAGCAAAGCCCCACGAACGCGCATACTCCACTTGTGCTTTTTCTATCAATCATTGATCCACCATGATCGGAATCCGCAAAGCACATAATATCAATCCTGGTAAACTTTGGATACCATAACCCAAGATGCGTTATTCCTTTTAAGTATCTAAAGATCCTTTTAACGGCCTCTACGTGCGACGTCTTTGGATTCTCTTGAAATCTTGCACATAAGCAGACGCTAAACATGATGTCGGGTTGACTTGCCGTTAAATAAAGAAGGGATCCAATCATTCCCCTATATTTAATACTATCAAATGGTTCTCCTTCTCCTTCTAAAGTAAGTTTCACATTTGTTGCCATCGGAGTCGCCATTAGTTTCGAGTTCTCCATTCCAAATTTCTTGAGCATTTCATGAACGAATTTTTGTTGATTGATGAATGTTCCGTCTTCTAGTTGCTTGATTTGTAGTCCAAGAAAGTACTTGAGTTCACCCATCATCCTCATTTCAAACTCATCATGCATTAACTTAGAAAACTCATTGCTAAGAGACTCGTTAGTAGATCCAAATACAATATCATCAACATATATTTGAATTATGACTAAATCCTTTTCATGCCTTTTGATAAAGAGTGTATTATCAATTTTTCCCATTTCAAACCCATTATTTATTAAGAATGTTCTAAGTCTTTCATACCATGCTCTAGGGGCTTGTTTAAGTCCATAGAGAGCCTTTTTAAGTTTATAAACATGATAAGGTTTTTCGAAATCTTCAAACCCCAGAGGTTGTGATACATAAACTTCTTCATTTATTACACCATTTAAAAAGGCACTTTTGACATCCATTTGATAGAGTTTGAAATTATGAGCACATGCATATGCAAGAAGTATTCTTATTGACTCAAGCCTAGCGACGGGTGCAAATGTTTCATCGTAATCAATTCCCTCTTGTTGGCTATATCCTTGTGCAACTAGTCTAGCTTTATTTCTAACTACTTTGCCATCCTCATCTAGTTTATTTCTATAGACCCATTTTGTACCTATGATGTTGCTTTCACTCGGTAAAGGAACCAAATCCCATACACCTTCTTTGGAATTGATTTAATTCCTCTTGCATAGATTCTATCCAACTTTCATCTAATAGGGCTTCCTTAATATTTTTGGGTTCTATTTGTGAAATAAAAGCATAGTTGGCAATTAGGTTAAATACTTGTAACCTAGTGGTTCTAGTGTTGATGTCTCCTATGACTTGGTCTATAGGATGATCTTTTACATGTTTAATATCTATTGAGGATGCTAAGTTATCCTTACTTGGTTTCAAATAAGATCCATCCTCATTTGTGTCATTGAACTCGACTTGAGTTGGCATCATTTATATAGCATCTTGTTCGATCACCTCATCATCCTCTAAAGGTTTAGTCTTAGGTGGTGGAGGAGTTTCATCGAAGGTGACATCTAGGGATTCTTCTATGACATTTGTATATTTATTTAAAACCCTATATGCCTTACTTTCTAACGAATATCCTAAGAATACTCCTTCGTAAGCTTTAGGCTCAAACTTTGTAAGATATTCCTTTTTGTTTAGGATAAAGCATTTGCTCCCGAATACTCTAAGATGACTTACGGTTGATTTTCTACCATTTAAAATTTCATAAGGTGTTTTATCCATTGATGGCCTAATTAAGACTCTATTTTGAATGTAGGTGGAGGTGGGAACGGCTTCACTCCAAAACTTTTGAGGTATTAATTGTTCATTTAACATAGTTCGACTCATTTCTTGAAGAGTTCGGTTTTTCCTTTCAACAACCCCATTGGATTGAGGTGTGCGAGGAGCCGAGAAGTTATGAGTAATACCATTTAAATCACAAAAGACTCCAAATTAAGCATCATTATCAAATTCTCTACCATGATCCGTTCTTATTGTTACTATAGTACAACCAAGCAAGTTTTGTATCTTAGTAGCAAAAATTATAAATCTTTCGCATGCTTCATTTTTATGTTTTAAAAATAGTGTCCATGTATATCTTGAAAAATCATCTACTATTACTAAAGTATAAAAATTTCCTCCATAACTTTGAACGGCCGATGGCCCAAATAAGTCCATGTGCAAAAGTTCTAAACATATTTTAGTAGAAATGAAATTCTTAGGTTTATGACTTGTATGAACTTGTTTTCCTACTTCGCATGCATCACAAAAATGGCTTTCATATTTTAATTTAGGCAAGTCTCTAACTATGTCTTTTGAGGATATGTTATGAATTAGTTTCATGTTAGCATGCCCTAATCTCCTATGCCATAATGTAGTAGTGTCATGTATAGTTGTGAGACAAATATCTACATGCTTAAAGTCGTCCAATTTGCATGTATAAAGGCCTTTCTTCCTAATTCCATTTATGACACTTTTACCATCTTTTATTATGTGTGATGAATTTTTAGTAAATGTCATGTTATATCCTTTGTCACATATTCTTCCTACACTTAGCAAGTTAAAACTTAAGTTTTTAATGTGCAACACATTATCAAGTGTAATCTTTTGATTAGTAATGGTACCTTTACCGACGATTTTTCCTTTCACATCGCCACCAAAGATTTCATCACCTCCATTATGCTCCGAATACTTTGTGAAGAATTCTTTGTTACCCGTCATGTGTGTTGTACACCCGCTATCAATTATCCATTCCTCATTTTGTACAACACCATTGAGATAAACCTATATTTGATTAATCAATAACTTTGGTACCCAATGTTTGTTGGGTCTGGGATGATTAGCGTTAAAGATTCCTACTCTAACCCATTTCTTAACAATTTTAATTTTGTTGTTCCTTTTAGTTTTGACTTTATTCTTAGAGTTTTGATTAATCATTTTTCTTGAAGAACTTTTTGCAAATGATTTGATTTCTCTTTCTCTTGTCTTAACTTGATTGGTTGTGAATGCCTTTGATTTTGGTGTTTCTACTAATTGAGGTCTAACAAACACTATGGGCTTATGTTTGGATGACTTTGTTTCAAGAGTATTTTCCTTGTAACCTAGCCCTTGTTTGTCATTTGTTGATTTTTGAACACTTAAGATGTTTTCTAACACTTTACTACTTCCGTCATATTTTGAAAACTTAATTTTATTTTCAAGTAGTTTGTTAGTTTTGTTCAAGGCATAGTTTTCATGTTTTAAGTCATCACATGTAAGACATTCTTATGAGTTAGATATTCTTTCTTTAAGTTGTAATATTTCTAACCTAAGCAAGTTATTTTCTTCCTTTAGACTTGTGTTTTTGTCACTTACTTTACTACTCAAGGTACACAATTTAGCAAAGTTGTCAATACTAAACTCAAAGGAATTTCGAAGTACCTCATTGTCGGTTTGTCCGACTTGTGATCCTTTGTCGTCATCACTTGGTGTGTCAATGGCCATAAGACATGTTTCCTTTCCTTCTTCTTGAGTGTCATTTTCTTCATCATCCCACGCACCTCCAAGAAAAACCTTTTCATTCTTTCTTTTAGGACATTCACTTATTAAGTGATTTGGATCACCACACCCAAAACATTTTCATACAAACTTTTTCTTGGGATCGAATGGCGTCTTTCTTTGTTCCATCGGAGGGCGAACTTGGTTTCCCGGTCTTCGATAGAATTTTTTGAATGAGCAAACAATAAATGCGAGTTGCTCATCATCATTAAGAATATCATCATCGTCATCATCAATGTCATATTCATCATGAATCTTAGCCTTTAGAGCGATTGACTTGTTCTTTTCTCTCTTGGCCTTTTCTAACTCATCATCTTTATCTAGGATGACCTCATGTATTTTGAGATTTCCAATGAGTTCATCTAGAGTTAGCTTTTCCGTATTCTTTAATTCGTCAATTGCCGTCACCTTTGGTCTCCATCTTGATGGTAGAGCCCTTAAGAACTTACGAACATATTGCTTATCCGTGTAAGTTGTACCTAGAGCTTTCAAACTTGAACAGATATGGTTAAATCTAGTATAGGAACTATCTATTTTTTCATAATCTTCAATAGCAAATTGTTCATATTTAGTTATAAGCAATTCTACTTTATTTTCTATGACTTGTGGGTTACTGTAGTGACCCGAACTTTTCCATGTTTATATATATATTAAATGAAATTGTTATTTACATGATTAAGTGTTTACAACATGTTAAGCAATCAAACTTGTTAAGACTTGATTAATTGAAATAGGTTTCATATAGACAATTGACCACCCAAGTTGACCTGTGATTCACGAACGTTAAAACTTGTAAAAACTATACGATGACATATATATGGTTATATATATAGTTAACATGATTTTATTATAAGTATGTATCTTATTAGGTATTTTAACAATGAGTTATATACATAAAAATGAGACTATTAATTTAAGAAACTCGAAAACGATATATATAACGATTATCGTTATAACAACGTCTTACTAGGTACATATGAATCATATTAAGATATTGATACACTTGGTTAATTATGTTAATTGATAAGTAAATATATTATTAAGTGTATTAACAATGAAATACATATGTAAAAATAAGACTACTAACTTAATGATTTCGAAACGAGACATATATGTAACGATTATCGTTGTAACCACATTTAACTGTATATATATCATACTAAGATATATTATATATCATAATATAATGATAATATAATAATTTAACATCTCATTTTTTATAATAAACAATGGGTTAACAACATTCAACAAGATCGTTAACCTAAAGGTTTCAAAACAACATTTACATGTAATGACTAACGATGACTTAACGACTCAGTTAAAATGTATATACATGTAGTGTTTTAATATGTATTCATACACTTTTGAAAGACTTCAAGACACTTATCAAAATACTTCTACTTAACAAAAATGCTTACAATTACATCCTCGTTCAGTTTCATCAACAATTCTACTTGTATGCACCCGTATTCGTACTCGTATAATACACAGCTTTTAGATGTATGTACTATTGGTATATACACTCCAATGATCAGCTCTTAGCAGCCCATGTGAGTCACCTAACACATGTGGGAACCATCATTTGGCAACTAGCATGAAATATCTCATAAAATTACAAAAATATGAGTAATCATTCATGACTTATTTACATGAAAACAAAATTACATATCCTTTATATCTAATCCATACACCAACGACCAAAAACACCTACAAACACTTTAATTCTTCAATTTTCTTCATCTAATTGATCTCTCTCAAGTTTAATCTTCAAGTTCTAAGTGTTCTTCATAAATTCCAAAAGTTCTAGTTTCATAAAATCAAGAATACTTCCAAGATTGCAAGTTTACTTCCAAGTTTTCTAAATCCATTCCAAGTAATCATCCAAGATCAAGAAACCTTTGTTACTTACAGTATGTTATCTTTCTAATACAAGGTAATAATCATATTCAAACTTTAATTCAATTTCTATAGCTATAACAATCTTATTTCGAGTGAAAATCTTACTTGAAATTGTTTTCGTGTCATGATTCTGCTTCAAGAACTTTCAAGCCATCCAAGGATCCTTTGAAGCTAGATCCATTTTTCTCATTTCCAGTAGGTTTATCCAAGGAACTTGAGGAAGTAATGATGTTCATAACATCATTCTATTCATACATATAAAGCTATCTTATTCGAAGGCTTAAACTTGTAATCACTAGAACATAGTTTAGTTAATTCTAAACTTGTTCGCAAATAAAAGTTAATCCTTCTAACTTGACTTTTAAAATCAACTAAACACATGTTCTATATCTATATGATATGCTAACTTAATGATTTAAAACCTGAAAACACGAAAAACACCGTAAAACCGGATTTACGCCGTCGTAGTAACACCGCGGGCTGTTTTGGGTTAGTTAATTAAAAACTATGATAAACTTTGATTTAAAAGTTGTTATTCTAGGAAAATGATTTTTATTATGAACATGAAACTATATCCAAAAATTATGGTTAAACTCAAAGTGGAAATATGTTTTCTAAAATGGTCATCTAGACGTCGTTCTTTCGACTGAAATGACTACCTTTACAAAAACGACTTGTAACTTATTTTTCTGACTATAAACCTATACTTTTTCTGTTTAGATTCATAAAATAGAGTTCAATATGAAACCATAGCAATTTGATTCACTCAAAACGGATTTAAAATGAAGAAGTTATGGGTAAAACAAGATTGGATAATTTTTCTCATTTTAGCTACGTGAAAATTGGTAACAAATCTATTCCAACCATAACTTAATCAACTTGTATTGTATATTATGTAATCTTGAGATACCATAGACACGTATACAATGTTTCGACCTATCATGTCGACACATCTATATATATTTCGGAACAACCATAGACACTCTATATGTGAATGTTGGAGTTAACTATACAGGGTTGAGGTCGATTCCAAAATATATATAGTTTGAGTTGTGATCAATACTGAGATACGTATACACTGGGTTGTGGATTGATTCAAGATAATATTTATCGATTTATTTCTGTACATCTAACTGTGGACAACTAGTTGTAGGTTACTAACGAGGACAGCTGACTTAATAAACTTAAAACATCAAAATATATTAAAAGTGTTGTAAATATATTTTGAACATACTTTGATATATATGTATATATTGTTATAGGTTCGTGAATCAACCAGTGGCCAAGTCTTACTTCCCGACGAAGTAAAAATCTGTGAAAGTGAGTTATAGTCCCACTTTTAAAATCTAATATTTTTGGGATGAGAATACATGCAGGTTTTATAAATGATTTACAAAATAGACACAAGTACGTGAAACTACATTCTATGGTGGGATTATCGAAATCGAATATGCCCCTTTTTATTAAGTCTGGTAATCTAAGAATTAGGGAACAGACACCCTAATTGACGCGAATCCTAAAGATAGATCTATTGGGCCTAACAAACCCCATCCAAAGTACCGGATGCTTTAGTACTTCGAAATTTATATCATATCTGAAGGGTGTCCCGGAATGATGGGGATATTCTTATATATGCATCTTGTTAATGTCGGTTACCAGGTGTTCACCATATGAATGATTTTTATCTCTATGTATGGGATGTGTATTGAAATATGAAATCTTGTGGTCTATTGTTACGATTTGGTATATATAGGTTAAACCTATAACTTACCAACATTTTTTGTTGACGTTTAAAGCATGTTTATTCTCAGGTGAATACTAAGAGCTTCCGCTGTTGCATACTAAAATAAGGACAAGATTTGGAGTCCATGTTTGTATGATATTGTGTAAAAACTGCATTCAAGAAACTGATTTCGATGTAACATATTTGTATTGTAAACCATTATGTAATGGTCGTGTGTAAACAGGATATTTTAGATTATCATTATTTGATAATCTACGTAAAGCTTTTTAAACCTTTATTTATGAAATAAAGGTTATGGTTGTTTTAAAAATGAATGCAGTCTTTGAAAAACGTCTCATATAGAGGTCAAAACCTCTCAACGAAATCAATTAATATGGAATGTTTTTAATCAATAAGAACGGGACATTTCAGTTGGTATCCGAGCGTTAGTCTTAGAGAACCAGAAAATTTGCATTAATGTGTCTTATCGAGTTTGTTAGGATGCATTAGTGAGTCTGGACTTCGACCGTGTTTTCTTTAAAAATGATTGCTTAACATTTTTGTTGGAAACTATATATTATTAACATGTATATATTATGTGATATATTAATCTCTTAACATGTTTGATATTGTGTGATAGATGTCTACCTCTAACACAAATCCCATTGACTCACCTAATAATAACGAAGAGTTGAATATATATTGGACTGATTCACAAGTTCCCGAAGAAGAACCGGAAGAAGAATCAGAACTGGAAGAAGAATCAGAACCTGAAGAGGAGGAACCGGAGGAGGAAATAGAACCGGTGAGGGAAATAATAAAACGATTAAGTAAAAGAAAATCCTCAACCAACCGACCAAGGTTAATTATGGTCAATGGTGTTTCTGCCAAGGAAGCAAAATATTGGGAGGATTACCAATTCTCCGATGAATCGGATTCCGACGAGAATTCCGATGATGTTATAGAAATTACCCCAACTGAATTTAAAAAGGCAAAAGAAAATAATAAGGGAAAGGGCATAAAAATAGAGAAATCTAATTTCAACCCCGATGAACTTTATATGTATCGTCAACCCCCGAAGCCCTTAAGTTGTAACAATGACCCGGGAACCTCTAAACCACCAGGTTTTTCTAAACCGTTGTGGAAAACGACAGCTCGTATTAGGGGAACATCATATATCCCTAGAAACTTGGCAAAATGAACCAAAACCGAAGAAGAAGAAACGAGCGAGTCGGATATATATATATATATATATATATATATATATATATATATATATATATATATATATATATATATATATATATATATATATATGTGTGTATATATATATATATATATATGTGTATATATATATATATATATATATATATATATATATATATATATATATATATATATATATATATATATATATAAGATAGTTGTATTCGTGGGGTGTAATATATGTAATATAGTGTGCTTATGCTTTATGATATATGTAAAAATTGCTTGTATTAATAAGTATATATTTTTTTTGAATCTAACTCTTGTCTATTTTACAGTATAAAAACACAAAATGGATAGACAACCCAATATTTTAAGAGACCTACCCGGAGACATGATTGATGAAATCTTGTCTAGAGTCGGTCAGAATTCTTTGGCACAACTATTTACGGCGAAATCAGTTTGTAAGACATTCGAAGAACGTTCCAAGAATGTCTTGGTTTATAAGAGACTTTCGTTTGAAAGATGGGGGATATCACATTGGGAAACCCATAAGTTACGATGTGTTTACTTTGACGCATATATTGCGGGGAACCCAAATGCTATTTTACGCAACGGGTTAAGAAATTATTTTGACTCAATGTATCCGAATATAGGACTTCATGATTTAGAAAAAGCGGCTAACATGCAACATAAAGAAGCATGCTATGCTTACGGGTTAGTAATGTTCACTTCTCACCAAAGTGAGAAAAAGAACATCGGGCTACAACTATTAAACAAAACGTTCCCACAAGTGACGGAGTCGGTAATTGGGGTAAGAAATGAGGTTTTTAGGTTATTACAAGACTGTTGGTCATTACGTAATCCTCGTCCCTTTGACGACGTTACAACACGATGTCTTATCAACAGCCATAACGGTTATGTTCCACAAGACCAAGGATGGGAAGTAGTCCTAGTAAAACCAGAATGCATGACTTGTTTCTGGACGTATGAATTACGTGTCTTTATTGCCTTTGCTGAACGACTTGTGTACTAGCTAGAATTATCTTCACAACTATCTTGTATCAAAGTTATTGTGTGCTATATTGTGAAGACCTGTCCTAATCCATCCGGACGAAGTCCATATCGAATATAAACGTTTCACAACAGTTGATTACATCGCGAGGTACTTGACCTCTATATGATACATTTTACAAACATTGCATTCGTTTTTGAAAAGACAATTCTTCATTACATTGAAAGTTGACGGCATGCATACCATTTCATAATATATCTAACTATAATTGACTTAATAATAATCTTGATGAACTCAACGACTCGAATGCAACGTCTTTTGAAATATGTCATGAATGACTCCAAGTAATATCTCTAAGGTGAGCAAATGCACAGCGGAAGATTTCTTTCATACCTGAGAATAAACATGCTTTAAAGTGTCAACCAAAAGGTTGGTGAGTTCATTAGTTTAACATAAATAATCATTTCATAATTTTAATAGACCACAAGATTTCATATTTCCATTTCTCATAAACATACGTCCCATGCATAGAGACAAAAATATCATTATATGGATTGAACACCTGGTAACCGACATTCACAATATGCATATAAGAATATCCCCATCATTCCGGGATCCTCCTTCGGACATGATATAAATTTTGAAGTACTAAAGCATCCGGTACTTTGGATGGGGCTTGTTGGGCCTGATAGATCTATCTTTAGAGTTCGCGTCAATTAGAGTGTCTGTTCCCTAATTCTTAGATTACCAGACTAAATAGGGGCATATTCGGTTTAATAATCCAACCATAGAATGTAGTTTCGATTACTTGTGTCTATTTCGTAAAATAGTTCTAAAAGCAGCGCATGTATTCTCAGTCCCAAAATATATATTGCGAAAGCATTTAAAAAGGGATTAATGAAAACTCACGCATATAAATATTGTAAAACAGTTAATAAAGCATTTGTATGTATTCTCAGCCCAAAAACATAAAGAGTAAAAAAAAAGGGCAAATAAAACTCACAGTACTGTATTTTGTAGTAAAAATACATATGACAATATTGAACAATGCAGAGTTGGCCTCGGATTCACGAACCTATATCATTTGTGTATTCATTAATATATATAATCGTAATCGAATAAATATATATACAATTGTTAGTAATATAATTTTTATATTAATAATTTATATAAATATATTTTATTATTTAATTAAATATATTCATTTTGTATATAAACACATTATTATAGTTAAGTTATGTATATTAAATATACTTTTATATAATTACTCTTTTGCTTTCAAAATACTAGTTATAATAACACTAGAATAATTATATTGATAATAATAATAATTTTCATAGTACTGATAATATTTATAATAGTATTAATAATATTTTTTATAAAAATATAGATGTTAAGTAATGATACTTTTAGTAATAATTATATTAATTAAATTTCAATAATAATATTACTTGTTAATGATATTCATTTTAATGGAAGTGCTAATATTAATAATAATACTAATAATTATAATACTTATAATAATAATAACTGTTATAATACTTATAACTATTATAACTATGATAATAATAATAATTGTTATAATTCTTATAATAACAATAATAATAACAATAATAATAATAATCCTAATAATAATAGTAATAATAATAATAATAATGATAAGTATGAAAACTACCTTTAAAAAGAATAAATTGCCAAAGCCAGGACTCGAACCCAAGACCTCTCGTTCGCCTAACACACCCTCAAACCATCTAGCCGTTTCAGTTTTTCTGAATTTAACACAATCCCTTATTATTTAAACCCGTTACTATTTCTATTTCTCCTTCCTCTTCTTCCCCATTCATTCAGTTGACCCGATAACAGAAACCATTTATACAGCAATTAATTTAGGACTATTATTTGTAATATAAACGTTCTGTATTTTGTGATTTTGATTAACAGAAACAGAAAAAAATATGCAACAGCAGAAATAAATAAATTAAATAAAAAAAAACGATGAGCACCATGAATAATTTCAAATCAATTGAAAACGATTTGAAATCCTATCAGTTAAATCACGTTTGTTTTTAAAACAAGTAGACGACACTGATTAGCAAGTAATTTAGTAGATTAATCAAAACCAAAGAAAGAAATAAAAATTAAACTATCACAGACTTAAAAAAAATGTTTGAACTTGATTATTAATTTCGATTTGAAGGTTGTTTTAGACAAAAATTATAAAACGAATTATGTTTCAAATAACTCCTAGAAACTTTCCAATTCATCAATTGATCAAGAAACATCCAAGAATTTTCGAATTTCACTTTGAACAAGACGGTTGACTTTTTCATTTGAAATCTTTGACTCGAAAATTCTTGATGAATAAGATGAATTGAAACTTTAAATTTTGCAGACAGATTAAGTGTTTGATTCCTAACAACATGACATTAACGGATTTTGAAATTACTTTAGTAATCGTTCAATTTGAAAATTGAAAGCAAGAACAGGGCATCTCCTGTGTTCTTCGACTTCCTCGATTTAATTTGATGGAAGAAAAAGTTGTATAAGTGTTTATTTGATAATGACAAAATATAGATGAAAGTTTTACTCAGAACAAGTGTGTATATCGTTCGATTATATCACCAATGGATTCACAGTCAATTTGTTCAGAAGAATAAATAAATAAAGTTGATTATGACTTTCCATAAATTCGTACGCTAGATTAAGATGTTTAGCAATACTATAAATTAATTTGTACGATGGATTTAGATGTTTAACAACCCAGGAGACAAAAACAAAATATAAATATAGTATGATAGCAACCAGAATGGAATCGAGTTATTTATGTGATTTTATATATATGTTCAACGTTTATAAGTAATTAATTAGATTAATAATTAATAATAATAATAATAATAATAATAATAATTATCTTAATAATACAGATTAATAATAATAGAAATATTAATAATAATGATAATAATAATATGACTATTAATATCATTAGTGATAAAATATTTAATATTACAAATATTATTATTGATAATGATAAGAGTAATAATGATAAAGGTAATAAATATAATGAAAATAATAATTTTAAATAGAAATAATATTTTTATTTCAATAATAATAATGAAAGTACTGATTATTATAACAGCTATATTCTTATTTTATACGAGTATTATATATGTTATCACTTAGGTAATATTTAATAATCATATAATATATTATATAAAAATCTTTATTGAACATTTATCATTTGTACATTTTATATATATTACAATATATAATATTTATACATAATTATCATATATATTTATATAGATTTATTTTAATAACAACTTTTTATCTTGTATATATATATATATATATATATATATATATATATATATATATATTTTCATATTTTTAACACTGATGATAGAATTGTCTTTTATTATTTCAAATTATAATATAAACCTATATTTATATATGTATATATATATATATATATATATATATATATATATATATATATATATATATATATATATATATATATATATATATATATATATATAAATATATATATTTATTTATTAGCAATTGTTCGTGAATCGTCGGGAATAGTCAAGGTCAAATGATTTCATGAAATAGTTAAAAGAATTTTGAGATTCATATTTACAGATTCTGCTTATCGTGTCGAAATCATAATAAGATTAACTTTAAATTTGGTCTAAAATTTCCGGGTCGTCACAGTACCTACCCGTTAAAGAAATTTTGTCCCGAAATTTGGTCGAGGTTGTCATGGCTAATAATAAAAATGTTTTCGTGACGAATATAAGTTGATAAATAGAATTTTATCATCATTGAGTAATATGGATAAAACAATTCGATTATTCGATGAGTACGAATGAAGCTGACACAAAATAGTGAACTGAGAAAAATAAGATTCTTCTTGACTTTGGATGTTGTCAGGGTTGAATTTAGAAAATAAGGTGCGTCTTAGCTTTTGACGTGGTCTTGGTTGAATTCCGGAATTCAAGGGATTTAAAGAAAATCTTCGAAATCTAAAAGATTTGATTCTTCGGCGAGTCAGGAAATTAGGATCTCTCTAATTAAATGCAGAGATCTGCTTTGATTTCTCTATCAGATATTTCACTATAAATTAACTTCTTCCGTTCTGTTAATTTTACGATTCCTATATCCAATTCCCAAATTCAAAAGATTATGAAAATGCTTAATCCAGTTCTGATCCTTGTCCTTATCCTTACTATCACAACAATCATTCTCCTTTTCTAACTCCCACCGAAGGAATCTGTTTTCTTCTACTTCACCCTTGGAGTTATAGTGTTTTTAATTCTCCCGTGTCTTTATGTTGCGATAAACATAGATATACACGGTTTGTAATTTATGTGTTGTTATTGGGCTTTATATTCTCCCTTATATTTCGGAGTCCCTGCTCCCGTCTTCTATAATCATTGTCATTCACAGTTAATGTTCTCTCTTATTTGCTGCGATTTATACCCCCTTTCTATTTCGAAGCTTCATGCTTTTGTTTTCTTTTCGAAAGTAATGGTCCATAATTCATAGGTATGGAGTTTCGAATTTTCTTAATATACAAGGTAGAAAGGAAAGGTAGTAGCATGATTTGATTTATCAAATTACCAGAATATCCGAAAAAGACCGAATCATTAAGAAAGTATT